>NC_028357.1:47575224-47790363 GCF_000741045.1 Vigna radiata var. radiata
AGTACTATTTGGCTTCGTGTAAACTGTGTCCATTCATAAATGAAAAGATGTTGTATTTGTGTTCATTTTGTTTGTTATCTAGGCTACTAGCTCATGCCAAAGTTGAATCCGTGAAATCAAAGGTAGCAGCTGAGGAAAGAAAGATCAAGAAAAAGAGCTGGTTTTCGTTTACATGGTACATGTGAACTTCATTAATTCTACACATTATCACTTGTAATTGTTTTCATGTTGGTCCTTTTGTGGATTAACTTTTGTAACATTTATTGGTCTTTTTGGCTCTGTTTTCACGAGGTTTTTTCAGTATGCATGATCATTTATTGTAGTTTCATTTTTTCTCTAGGGGTGACACGGAAGAATCTTGTTTGGATGATGCTTCCGAAGAGCAAGAACTTAAACAAGAATGGCAAGCTATCAACAAGTTACTAAGTTACCAGCCGGAGGAGGATTTGATGTTACGATCTGCAAAAGATGTGCAGAATATGGTTCAGTTACTGGTAACTGTATCCATTGGTCAGGGTGCTGCCCGGATTATCAGTGTGAATCAGGAGGAAATTGTTTGTGGTCGGTTTGAGAAACTTCACGTGTCAACTAAGTTCAGGCACCACAGTGTTTACTGTGATGTGTTGCTAAAATTTTATGGTTTATCTGCTCCTGAAGGTTCACTTACACAGGTTTGCACTCTATGAAATGAATGCTGCACAAATATTTTACACATAATATTCAAGTTGCCAAATTAACGTTAGTTTATTTCTGGGTTTCTCTTTTTCTTACTGTATTATTTACCTGTCCTTTTGTTAGGTTCTCCTTAAAGTGTTTGGATTGGCTCAATTGTTAATATAAGTCAAGTCTAACAATTTTGTTTTTGTTAGTTAATTCGGTAGTTGTTGTCTACTTGATGTGCAGAGTATCTATAGTGAGCAGAAGGTGAACGCATTAGTGGCTAGTTTTGTGTACTTACCAATTGGGGAGAATATTGACTGGAGATTGTCTGCCACAATTGCACCCTGCCATGTGACGGTAATTTATTTTTTTGGGAGAGTCAAGGTGTTTTTTTTAATTTCCCATTTCCTCAAAAGTGGATCTGTCATTTTCTATTTTCATTTTCGTCTGTTTGTTTTATGATTTTCTTATTTTATTTGAAAATTTTTCTCTGGGCCCGGTACTGAGACTCTTCCATTGTCCCTCCATAAATAACTGAGCTAAGACTTGATAAATCTAGAAATGAGTTCCTATAATATTTTCTAAGGAAGTAATATCTCTAAATGGTTTGACATTATGTTCTGTCTAACTATACCACTAATAACTAGACCGAAAGACATCTATTCCTGGCCTTGAAATGGAACAAATCTTTCAAAGTTGGTTGACAAAATAGTTTCACATCAAATATTGTAATTGTAAGAAAGGTTGCAAACACATGCTATACAAATGAAAAGCTTCTACTTAATGGCTTAAAGTCAAACTATTCAATTTAGTAACTTCTTGATTTTCATCATTTTCATTGTTGGCATCTTTCTTACTCTTTACTTACAGGTTTTGATGAAAAGTATTGATCGTGTCATGGAGTTTGTAAAACGAAGCAAAGATGTCAGTCCTACTGTTGCATTTGAGACAGCTTCAGCCTTACAGGTGATTATATCCTTGTGCTTAAATTAAAATATTTGTTAATTGAATAAATATTATATATAAGGACACCAGTGCTTTCATTCCTGAATTTCCCTTCTCTTGTTTGTTTTACTTTTGCTTGTTATACCTTAATTACTCTTTTTTAATAGTGTTTTGTTTCAAATTGTTTAATCTAAATACATCTTTATTAAAAGTATCTGATTTCATATGTTTTGAACCGTTTGGGTAAGTGTAAAGAAAAAGGAAAGTGCACCTCTTTCCATATTTTAAGTTGAAACGAATGTCACCACCCGTTATAATGTGCTTAAGAGGCCCTAACTACCCTCTTTGTGGTGGTGACAAGTTGTCTTTGTAGTGAAGGCTCATGGGGCTACATGTGTGGATACTGGTAGTAACACATGACAATTCTATTGATGATTCACTGCGTGTTATGATTGTTGAAGTGGGCAAACCTTTTTGATCCAATACTAACCTTAACGTTAACGGCGAACAATGGCAATGGCAGCAGTTAATAGGTGATGAAAGCAGGGTTTCCAAGGTTAAAATGTTTGATACCAACTTGAATTTTTTAAGGAAATATAAAATTATTTTGCTGATAACAATCACATCATTTCCATTCTTATTTTTTTTTTAATTTGAAATAATCAAATCCTTTAAAATAAGAAAATAAAAATATTTTGAAATGAATTTAAAGATGTTTAAGATGTTTTTTTAATGATTCTTATGGAGATATTGAGAAATACTTATTGTAATAATCTGCAATTTACGGCAATAGTTTATCTAAGATATTAATCACATTAACCTTGTAAGGCATTGTAATTCTGAAAATTCCAATGTGAACTCAACCACGTACAATATTGACACTCACATGGGTTACAAGACTCTAATGTACGTGTTGCATGGACTTTAAATTTTTATTTCTTATAGGGTTGTATTGCTAAGGATTAAACTGATGCCAAATTTTTTGGTGTACTATATAAGAAAAACGAGCAGACGATGTTCCTTTACAAAAAGTGCCTTTTGGGCGTGAGTTGGTTTCTTTATAAATTATAAAACCCCTCCAAAAACATGTTGAGGGACCAGGTAGTCTAGATTGAGGAATGTATTCTTATTTATTTATTTTATTTACTTATTTATATTTTTGCTTGATTGTTTGGGAGGTTATGTTGAAATTATAAGTAAATTGTGGAAAAGGAAATATGTGATTAGTATATTTAAATGTAGAAAAGTAAATTGTATTTATCCTGAATTGACTCGTGTAACCAAAATTTGGAGGGTAGGTGAAATTTGAGAAAGTAACTCGTAGAGCACAGGAGCAGTTTCAAATGGCTTTAGAAGAGCAAAGCAGGTTTCATCTACTGTCAATTCTCTTTTGTTTTGGATGGATGTTTCTGGTTTTTTTATCTTAAATGATATCTATTACCTTTATTTTCTCTTTATTCTAGTTAATAAATTTTGAAAAGCTTTTTATAACGCTAGTAAGGTTTTGAAATATTGAATATTTTAGTGAGATGTAGTCAGCCTTTTCCTGTTGAATATACAAGAAAAAAAATATTTCCAAAGCATTATAACCTTTTGGGTACATATGGCAAAGGAAATCCCTTCCTGTTTTATTTTTTTTTTCAATTTTTGATTCTTGGCATGCATGATTTGAATTATTTGATACTTCGTTGCATTTATTTTTCTGATTTTTTTAAGCATTGTGTTAAATTTAAAAGGCACATTAAGCTCATTTACAGATTATTGTTTCTGACTGAACTTTCAGATTTGCATTTGATATTGATCTTGATGCTCCAAAAGTTAGAGTTCCTCTCAGAATTAGTGGTTCAGACAGATGTGGTAGTCATTTTCTTCTGGATTTTGGTCATTTTACTCTGCACACTGCAGTAAGCTACTTGAAATACAAGATTTTATATTGGTCATTTTAATCTGTACACCAGGTTTATTATTTGGCTTGGCATATTCTTTATGATTCTTCTTTTCGCAGGAAAGCGAGTCTGATGAGAAAAGACAAAATCTCTATTCTCGTTTTTACATAGCTGGACGAGATATCGCTGCCTTTTTTACAGACTGTGGCTCTGAGTTTGGGAGTTGTAGTTTGGTGAAACCAATAAATGACAGTCAAGTATTGAATTCATATATTGCTAAAAATGATGAAAATGTGTTACATCTCATTGATAGGTGTGGAATGGCAGTACTTGTTAATCAGGTCTGTTTCCTAAATGCTCATATTTGGATGGCAATTGTATGTGCATGACTTGTTCATATTCTGTTTCTTTCTCTGGTTACTCTAGATTAAAGTGCCACATCCTAGTTATCCATCCACTCTTATTTCCATTCAAGTGCCAAACCTTGGCATTCACTTTTCCTCGGAGAGAAATTTCAGAATTATGGAGCTGCTGAGCTTATTTAATGAGACTATGGAAAATTGTAATCAGCCTACAACTGATAGTTTCCAATCTAAACCTGTTCCTTGGAGTCCTTCAGATCTTACCACTGATTGTAGAATCCTAGTTTGGAAGGTAACTCCACAATTCTTGTTAAATTTACTTATTGGCCATTTATATTTAAGGAAATGAGTCAGATAATATTTTATTTTACAGGGAATTGGCAATTCTGTTGCTACATGGAGTCCTTGTTTCTTGGTGCTCTCAGGATCATATCTTTATGTATTTGAATCTGCTAAGTCTCCGAGTTACCAGCGATACCTAAGGTTTTTAGCACTTCTTTCCCTATTTTCTCTTTGACACCAATTCCAAGTTTTTTATTAAAAAAATAAAATTGAAGAGACCAGCATATACATGGCTTAACTGTTTCTTCCTCCCAGCAGAACGAACTTGTCTGTTTTAAAGAATATTGCAAAGATAATTAATGCCAATACAATTTACAGGAGAACAATTAAGATACTGTTACTTCCGAATTGAACATAGCTGTAACAAGTACGCATGCCACCTCGAAATTAAAAATTGAAGAAGCTTTTATCTCTGAAAGCATTCCTATTTCCAACATGTATAAATGTTGAAAGGTATCAGGAGATTGTTGAAATGTTTAATAGTGTTGGAAGTCCTACATCAAATAGAGATAAGCTCATTTAAGTGTATATAAGTTGATGCAAACCTCACCTTACAAGTCGGTTTTGTAGGGTTGAGTTAGGTTTAAACTCCACTTCTAACATGATATCTGAGCCATGATTGGAGTCTATCCTAGCGATTTCTGTTGTCGTTGGGCATGTTGTTCCACCCGCTATCGGGTCGCTATCGGACCACCCATTAAAAAGTCTAATCTCACGCTTGATATATATATATTTCGGCGTGAGGGGGTGTGTTGGAAGTCTTACATTGATTAGAGATAAGACCATTTAAGTGTATATAAGTGGGTGCAAAAACTAGTTAATTGTGTCTTGCGGATAATGGGTGGACATTTCCAAGGTGATGTTCTCCACTTTTCATAATAAAAGTGACGTCACTGCAATTGGTACCTCCGAAATTCTCAGTGTTTTTATACAGAATATTTAATTAATATATTAATTTACATTCTTTACAATAACTTTATTACTTTTGAAGTAATGATGTTGACCTATAACGATCACATATTTGCATGGAGGCTAGCGTATGACTGTCACATTAAAATGTCAAATTAATGTGACAAAACTGTTAATTTAAAGTACGAGAGTAACTATCAGGAACAAAATAACACATTTGTTATATGTTGGGTGTAAAAAACATTTAAAAGTGTTTGGAGGTACGAATTTTAATATTGGTCAATTTTTGAAGGTTTAAAATAGTTTTTTAACCGTAAATAAATGAGCTAGGCTGCTGAGTTTGTGTACATGTCAGAATTAGAAACTCTTTTAGACCAATCTGATTAGAAAGTCATCTCATACCTTGACGTTAAAAAATCAGTTTACGAGATTACCCATTTTTTTTTTATTAATGTGGAACCAATAAAATTGCCACTTTGATTCTTGTCAAAATCTTTATATGAATGAAATACATAATCATTAATTAATAAACAACACATCCCGTTCCCTTTGTGGATCACAAATTAACTGCTTCGTAGGAAAGCAGCTGTATCCTAGTGAAGTAGCTGCTAGTCCCACTGGAACTAAAATAAAAAGAGGCAGGCCTTAGTTTGTGGGAGGACCTCAGAAAAGATGTATAAACAAGCTTTAGGCTTTGTCTCTACATTGACAGTTGTTACTCGTGGAATGTGTCTGTAAATGTAACCAACACGAATTGTAAATATAGCATAGAGTCAGGTGACTAACCTAACTCTGCTAATTTTGTCATTCAAAATTCCTCTCTCCTCTCTCATCTTCATTTACTTTCTTAGTTGTCAATTCCACATCCAATTACAAACTTTAAAAAATGGAGGAAAAGTCTAAAACTATCAGATTTGTTGGTATTCTTGTGTTGCATGCATACTTCCCGTACATGCCTTGCAGATCTTCATCCTCTCATGATACTAGTGTTGAAATATGGCTGTAAATATTGCAAATTTATTGTACAATAAATATAGACTGATTGGATAATAAATATTGATTTGTTTGTAAGAAATCCCTAAACTTAAGGGATTGGGATTATGAGTTTATTTAGTAGATTTGCTCCAGATTTAGAGTCTTTATGTCTAGGGATTTATTTCCTTTTATTAGGATTTCGTTTTTCCTTTAGATACCAATGTGTTGTTTTTAGATGAAGAAAAGTTGTTTCACAATTATTGCTTACTGTCTGCACATTTTTTCACAACTAGCATTGACTAGATATGATTATGTTATTCTGACAGATAAATGCATTTCAAAGGAGCAAGTCATTATATTGGTGACAAGTTTCTCTTAAAATATTATTTACTTTGCTGGTGTATAATTTAGTCCTCATTAGAATTGATTAGGATCTCCTTGTATTGGGCTTAATTCATTTTTAAGTCCTTTAGTTTAGATTATGTGCGATTTTGTTTCCTCATGTACTTCTTGAGCTAGTCCTTTTATTTTTAAAATCAAACCAATTTGGTTATTCAGTCTATTTCCTTCTACCTAAAATCCCTAAATTCTCTCTTAAAACTCAAAATCTTCACATATCTTCTTCTGGCTCCAAATTCCCCAGCTAAAATTAAAATTTCATCAAAAATAAATCTCAAGTTTGTCCGTTTGATACCCTAATCCAGCACCACATTAACTATTTGTAGTTTTATTGACTTTTCCATTCAATTTTTACTTCTGCATATTTAAAACTAATTTGTCTCCCAAATCCATCATAATGCCCAAATATTTGGGAGAAAAATGAGAACCCATTTCAGGGTTTTAGGTAGAAGGAAAGCAACAGAGGAGTGAACTTTGAGTAATTTTAAAACTGGTGGAACTAAATTTGGTCAATAAAACTTGAAGGTTCAAAGCTGCAAATAAGCTGAACTTAAACTAAATTTAGAAAGCATTAATCTCTTTATGCAAATTTGTTTTTTATCTTGCAGCATGGCGGGTAGGCAAGTCCTTGATGTGCCCTCGACATATGTTGGTGGTTCAGCATATTGTATTGCTTTAAGCATCAAGCGAATGGACATTCAGAAGGTAAGCCAAAATTAATCTCTTAGAACAAATATCACAGTGAAAAATGTCCCCTCTAATCTGCTACTAGTCATGGTGGACTCCAGTTTTCAATTGTATGTGTATTTCATCACTTGGCATGTTCTAGTCTCACTAGAGATGGAATGCCTTAAGCAAGTTATTCCATGGCGTTGTAGCCAGTTTATCATGAAGAAAATGTGCTCAAATGTTTAAGAACCTGTGCAGTAATACGTTACACTCGTGAAGAGAAACAGTAGTGTGGAACCTCCTACCCTGCAAAGTGTCACTGCTTAGACAATTTACTTGACTGGGTGCTTATGATCTACAAATTGGTTATCAAGAATGCATTTCTGAATATTTGGAGACTAACATAGAAGACAATGGTTTTTAAGATACATTTCATAAATTCTATAGTACACAATTAGCCGTCTGGTTTGGAAATAATGAGTTTAAACTGAAAAGGACTCTGGCTAGCTGGCTTCCCTACCTATCAAAATTGGAAATCACAAGACAAATATACAGAAACAGAAGGAAATAAAAGTGTTGATAGACTTGCTAATTTGAGAGGACTCATCTGTGCACGGTAAAATAAATAAATATTAAATAATTTAAGAGAGAATTTAGAATGAATTCTGAGAAATTGTATTTCTAAATCAGAGGTAAACAAACAGGTTCAGCTATTTTAGCTGACTATGGTTCATAACTTGCTATGCCAAGTCAAACAATCTAATACACTATGAAATGTTTACATAATAGACTTCGTTTGAATCAATTGTATACAGATGCAACACTCTAACATTCACCCTTGTTCTTGTAGTTTGCTTCACTTAAATATAATTTTAATATTGATAGATTATTAACTTCAAGATGTAGAAATGGGGAGACAGAAAAGTTGATGTCGTAAATTATTAAGTGGATATAAACAATAAAATTTTTTAGGAATGTATTTTTTTGCAACTTGCTGACCTTTTCTGTCTTAAATTATGAATTACTTTATAGGCTCTGGAATCTTCTAGCACATGGATCTTAGATTTTCAAAATGAGGATGAGAAGGCTAACTGGTTTAGAGGACTTGTTCAAGCCACGTATCAAGCTTCTGTATGGCATCTTTAATCTGGTGTCTTCTCATGCTTATTTGTTTTGTTAATGTTTTATAAAAGAATGCGTGTTGTATGTAGACTCCTCCATCAATTGATTTGCTTGGTGACTCAGAGGGTGATGCCACATCCTACAATGTTCTTAGTACCACTAATTCAAAAACAGCTGACACCGTTATAAATGGGTCACTGGTGGAATTGAAGCTATTTATATATGGAAAGGTTAGATGAATTCATTTTAAGGTTTTGCTTGGGAATAGTACAAGGAACGAGTAATATTTGTTGCATTTAGACATGAGTAATATTCTCATTCTGGCAATTTTTTGTTTTATTCTCGATTCGCAAACAATTAGTTTCAACTAATTGAATATTTTCATCTTTTCTTCCTCACATTTTTTTGTTTAAGTTTACTATTTACAGTTGTTATTGCGTGTGCAAAATCCATACTGACACACACACATAAATATTTGTGCAGGTTGGGGACACCATAGATGAAAAGCTAGATGAGTCTCTTATTCTTGAAACTGTTGCGGATGGGGGAAAGGTTTGTGCATATATTTCTACAATTTGTGTATAGATAGATACTTTTTTTAATTGGAATGGACCTAGATTGACAACTCTTTTGATAGTCGTATGCACTTTTTGAGGTGTCCTTGTTTTAAATTCTATTGCACAAATAACACAGTATCGGGGAATTGTAGTAAAAGACCAGTATAATTTAGGAGCAAGTTTGTGTTCTTGAATATTTTGGTGGAATATCAAAATCTAAAGGATTATCTTTTTCTTTTTATAACGTGCTTCAGTTATCATTTTTTAATGATATTGGTCAAAATCCCTTAATTCAGTATTGGGGAATTGTAGTAAAAGACCAGCATAATTTAGGAGCAAGTTTGTGTTCTTGAATATTTTGGTGGAATATCAAAATCTAAAGGATTATCTTTTTCTTTTTATAACGTGCTTCAGTTATCATTTTTTAATGATATTGGTCAAAATCCCTTAATTTATGCTGTAAATAATATTTACTTGTATAATTTAAAGTACATAACCAGGAGATTTAATTACATTCCTTAATTACGAGGATAGTTGGCAGGATTAATAGACTAACAACATATTTTATATTGAATGTAATGATCTTTGGTTAGGAATAAAAAGAATAGGTTGTGTTTATCGTAGATAGGATTTTCTGTTATTAGGTGCAATTTCTCTTTTATGAATACTAGGAATTTTTTTTGACATTCTATCAACGGTCTAAAATTCTTGGGAATTTTTTAACAATAGAGCTAAACTTTTCAAACCAAGCGTGTAGTGTTTGTTTGAAGCCATATAGAGATCGATCCAATTTGCATACCATGCCAAACTCCCCCTAGCAACAAATCCAGAAGGTTGCTCTATATAAACTTCTTCCTCAAGATCACCATGTAGGAAGGCATTACTTATATCCAATTGATGAAGTGGCCAGTGACGAATGACTGTCATGGAAAAGAAGAGACGAATAGTAGTCTTATTGGCTACAGGAGAGAAAGTGTCACAATAATCAAGACCACAAAACCTGAGTGTAACCTTTTGCAACAAGTCGGGCTTTGAGGCGATCAATTTTACCATTAGGGCTGACTTTAACTGCATAAACCTATCGGGATATCTTTTTTGGAATCGAGAATAGCCTAAGAAGACACATTTGAGAGCGCGAGCGGAGAGTTTGTCTAGACCTAGAGACATGTCATGAACAAAACATATACAACCAAACACTCGGGGAGATGTATGAAAGAAAGGATCATTAGGAAAGAGAATGGAGAAAGGGACTTTATTATCCAGAGAGGAGGAGGGCATCTTATTAATAAGATAACATGCAGTTAAGATGACATCCCCCAGTAATGGACAGGAATATGGGCACCAAGCAAAATGGTACGTGCAATTTCAACCAAGTATCTATTTTTTCGTTCTGCTATACCATTTTGCTGCGGTGTATGAGGACAAGTAGATTGATGTAAGATACCATGGGAACTCAAGATGGCAGAAAATGAGGATGAGAAATACTCTTTTGCATTATCACTTCTTAATATTTTGATTACTTGACCAAATTGATTCTTGATTTCATTCAAAAATGATGTAAAGATAGCTAACATTTCATCACGATTTTTCATAAGATAAACCCAAGTACATCTTAAATATTCATCAATGAAGGTAACACAATATCTAAAACCAAAGGATGAGATACGACTAGATTCCCATATATCAAAATGGATAATGGAAAAATGAGAATTACATATTGATTGAGCTTGTTTAGGAAAGGAAGATCTAACATGTTTTCCTAATTGACATGACTCACATTCTAAGGTCTGGAGACCACTAAATTCAGGACACATCTTTTTTAATTTGGACAAATAAGGATGACGAAGTTGATCATGTAGCACTGTAGGATTAGGAGCAGCAACACAGGACACCCTTGGACAAGATCCAAAATGGTATAATCCACCAGCTTCATATCCTTCTCCAATCTGTCTCCCTGAACCACGCTCCTGTATAAAAAAAGATTTGTGATCAAATGTTATTGAATAATTTAACATTTTGGTCAACTGGCTTAAGGAAATTAATTAAAAGGACAATTAGGGACAAAAAGAACAGAGTTGGAATTGAGGGAGCGAGACAAGGAAACATGACTGACTCCTTTTGAGAAAGTTTTAGATCCATTTGCAAGGTTTATGAACTGAGGTTTTTCTCAAAAGGAAATACATCCATTGGCAGCTTCTGAATTGCTCTCTATTGTGCATATGTGGACCCTTTCTTGTTGTTGCGCTTGCTGTCGTAGTTGGTCGTCGTTGTTCAATCTTTGTCATTACATGCTCTGCTTTGCATCATGCATTTAAGAGAGGAGAGTGATTCAGGCCCTACTCTTTGTGCTTTGTTATATGCAATTAACAATTTGTCTAGGTGTAGTCGTTGCACCCTTTTTCTACATGTAACATTTGTGTGAATTTATTATTTATTGAAATATTTTAATTTTGAATATTATTTGTCATGTAAAGTAAACTCAAGTTGAGCTTATTGAGCTATCAGTTGTTTACGTAAACTCTTTAGTTTGACTACCTTGATCACAATATGTAACTGATGTATATGAGATTTGGTTTACATACCAAAATATTCATGAATCTTCTCCAAAATCTCATAGGAGTGATTGCACCCAAGGGCACGAGATAGAACAAACTTAGAGAGGGTAGATGTTAGGGTACAAGGGAGGAAATATTTAGTATATCTAAAGTAATATTCTAGGAAAATATTTATATTAAATAAAGATATATTCTAGGAAAATATACAGGAAATATTTATATTAAATAAAGATATATTTTAGGGAAATATTTATATCAAATAAATTATATAATGGGAAATACACGGGGAAGATTAGTATTAAATAAAGATATATTCTAGGAAAATATATGGGAAATATTTATATTAAATAAAAATATATTCTAGGGAAAGATTTAGCACAAGATGGGCGGAAAATAATTAGTATAAATAAAGTTAGAGTCTATTGTTAGGGTTATGCTTTTGATTATTGAGTTTTGTGATAGACATTATTGTCTTGTGAGGGAGGTTATGCTCCCAAATTAATTGAAGGAGGTTATGTTTCCAATTATTGTTTGCTTTTGTTTATTCAGATGTTACCTTCAATAAAAGATATTCATTTGTTCATTTCCATTATTTCATTATTCGTTTGCTTATTTTGAACGTGTGAGAGGTTGATCCCGTTATGTCTCCTACTCGGATACGCAACAGTAGACTCGGGCCAAACAAGTAATGTTTGGTCTTGGACTTCCCACGATTCATACTCCAAATTAACACGATCAAGGGTTCGATTGTTTTCAAGGAGATAACAAGGCAGAACTATGGGATTCACAACAAATCATTTTAGCATGTGCAATTTTATTACTAGTTCAACATATTACCACTAATGAAGATAATTCGAGTCATCAAGCTTTTAGCAATGGAGGATGGAAATGATTGTGTTGCGAAAGCCGTAGAAACATAGGAAGAGTAGGCAAAGATGAAGATACTATGGAGAAGGTTTATGAGACTAAACCCATGAGTAAGAACGCAAGATAAATGCAAAGAGAGATTCTTGAGAGTGAAATGGTGAAGAAAGGTTACAAAGGTGAACCCTAGATTTGGAGAAGATGGAGCATCATAAAATAGCTCTAGATACCATCTTGAAGAAAAAAGAATGAGAGGAACAAATTAAACTTTTATTATTTTTGCTTTCATGAAATAAGAGTACAAAATTATTTCTAGGCTACACTTACAACAAAAGTTATTGTTAATAATTGCTACCAACTGTAAAAGCTATCAACTATACAAACTGACAATTATATATTCAGTCTAATTCCTCTATATCTCTCTCTACCACTCATTTTCTCAAGATCTGTAATAAGTTAAGTCTAAATTTAAATTCTTATATTATATGGCATCCTATCCTAGATTTATTAATGACGGTTACCTACCGTAGTATCTATGTGGAGTTAAGTTCATTTCCAAATTCTAATAGAGACATTGGTGGGAGAGATATAATTTAATTATTTTGGTATTTTGTGGATTAAATTTTCTTTTTCGTAAACATGGAGAGCTTGAAGCATCTTATAATTTCTTGAACCATTACAAAATTATTATTTTGAAATGCATGAATATTGGTCAGCTGACAAAACTAGGAATACACTGTTGCTGTGAAAATGTGAGCTATTACAGTGTATTATCTGACTCATAAGAAGGGTCGTAACCCCATCATAGAGCTAGTAAGTTGGCCGTGCTCAGTTCAATTAAATCATTGAAGGTCTGACCTAAGAATCAGGAAATTAAAAATGTTGTGTCAACTAATCCATTGAGTAATTATGACTGTTATTTGCCAATAAAATTATTCCAATTCGGAAGTAGATTATTGTACTGTAAGTTGATTCAATTGTAAATGCTTTGCGGTTGCTTTTTTGTTTCCCAGGTCCAGGTCCTTCGTGCAGATGGTGACCTGACAGTTAAATTGAAATTGCATTCTTTGAAAATTAAGGATGAACTTCAGAGTCGTCTATCAGTATCTCCTTGTTATCTTGCAGTTTCAGTCTTGACAAATGAAACTTTATCCTCTGACATGTTTGATTCTCATGGGAAGGAATTGTTTCATGATGATGATGATTGCTTTACGGATGCGTTATCTGATTTCATTGCCCAAACTGATGGAGGACATGGTCTACATAATATAGACTTGGATCATAGGGGATTGGTGCGAGTTGCTTCTGATTTCGAGTCTCTGGAAAGCACAATACACGAAAATGATATTGAATTAATAAAAGGAACTCCTCGGGAGGTATATTATGAGGCGCAGGGAAGTGATACAGCAAATTTTGTGTCTGTCTGCTTCATAACTAGGAGTTCTGCTTCGCCTCATTATGATGGAATAGATACTCAGGTACTTTGGTTGCACCTTGTTGACGATGAACTGGAGTTTCTGGTCTTCTCTTAAGCATGATACATTGTCTTTCTCACTTTTCTGAATGTTATTCTTCAGATGTGTGTTCGTATGTCCAAACTAGAATTTTTCTGCAACCGACCTACTATAGTTGCTTTGATAAGTTTTGGATTGGACATAAGCTCTGGAAATAAAGTCACAAGTCCCACTGACACGGCCACAGCTTCTTCAGATAATCTTTCAGTAAAGGGGAAAACTGATGAAAAGGGGGCCGTTAGGGGTTTGTTGGGATATAGTAAAGACCGTGTAGTCTTTTATTGGAACATGAATGTGGACAGTGTAACTGTTTTTCTTAACAAGGAAGATGGTTCTCAACTTGCTACATTAGTTCAAGAAAGTTTCCTTCTGGAACTTAAGGTAATGACAAACCTTTTTGTTAGCTAGGTAGTGTTCCCTTCCCTTTTCCCCGGATTTCTCAAGTCTATTGGCTTTCAGTCTATTTCTAGGTTATTCGTTTTCATTTTCTTCTGTTGTAAAAGCATTTGTGCTTTCTATTACTCACTGTCATATGAATGATACCTCTGAAATTGAATGTTCCTTTTTTTTTTCTATCAAGGTTCATCCAAGTTCTCTTTCCATTGATGGAACGTTAGGGAATTTTAGACTCCGTGATACATCCCTTGGATCAGAACAGTGTTGGGATTGGCTGTGTGACATTCGTAATCCTGGTGTTGACTCCCTTATAAAGGTTTGTTCTCTGCCTATAAATCATTCTTGTGTACTTTTTCTTCTTTTATTAGTACATTTTGCAAATATTCCAAAATGAATTATTCTACCCCTTGTATTGCATGGATTGTTTTAGGTTTCATTTCCTTTTTTATTTTATTGACTCTAGTGAAAACAGATACGTTCATTTTTTTGTGTGATTACTTTTTTTTATGATAATAGAAAATAATAAAATTATTATTTTTGTTATTATTATAATTATAAATTAAATATAAATGATTTTTATAATTTTATTGTAAAGAATTTTTATGTATTTTATAGGTAAAATTGAAAAAGGCGGTTAAATTTAAATAAACAGTCATTTGAAAGATGATATTGATAAAATAAATATTTTGATTTAATAAAATTATTTAAAAGGTAAAATTTAAAAACAAATGTGGACACCAAAAAAGGAATCCCCTTTATATGTAGATGTAGATAGATTTTGTGCCAGCTTAAATTCGTTTATTTTAATTTTATAGATTCTATATTATCTATCAAATCTTTGAAGAAAGCAAAGAATAATTACAAAACTCATTCTAACTTTATAAAAAAAAATAGTTGCTTTATGTTATTATTGTCAGTGTTTTGTATGTCAAACTATACTATGTTCTTATTATATTTTATTATTCTTAATTTAATATTATGTTTGGCTAAAAAATTTCAGAAGTTTCAAACTTTTCGTATAAAACCGTAGTTATTAGAACCAGATCAGTTTGACTGTATAAGACAGTAGTTTTCCAGGTTAGGTAGTTCATTTAAAAATTAAATGGTGACAACGGAGTTAACTTGGAGAGGGGTAGTGAGCTTGTAAACTCGTGCAAATTTACTAGTTCAATAGTGAATTTGATAGCCATGCCCTCATAATGGTCTTTGTGTGCACACTATTGAAAATCCCAACTATGTGATTGTCTTCTTATACACACAAATTTGTATTTGTCTGCTGATATTGGACCATTAATATTTAATAATCTATAATGTCATTCATCTATTTCAATATAAGTTTTCACGCTGATCAATATATGTTGATTTTTGTTTTCAGTTCAAATTCAATTCTTATAGTGCTGAGGACGATGACTATGAAGGATATCATTATAGCTTGCAAGGCCATCTTTCAGCAGTTCGCATTGTTTTCCTTTATAGATTTGTGCAAGAGGTATCCTCCAAAACTCTGTAAATTTGGAGTCTGATGTTAAAGTTGGTATTTTTCTGTTTCTCCCATTAAAGCCATTTCTCATGTTTTGTTTAAAATTTTAAGGTTAAAATATGTTTAGACCCTTGAATCTGAGTCACTTTCTTTTAGTCCTCCATATTAAAAGTTGGATTTTTTTAGTCCTTGAATTTAAAAAAAAAAAAATGTTCTTTTGTATCCTTGTGCACTAATAGAGTTATACTTGTTGCTAACATGACTAATGATATCATCACGAACAATTGCACGAGTAACTGAATTTATGATGTGGAAACTCATTTTTAGATTTTTTCTAAAATATCTTTTTAATTCCTTGAATTTAGTCAATTTTTCACATAACCCCTCATATTTAAAAAAAGAGAAGATATTTAGTCCCTCAAATTGAGAAAGAATGAACATCTTTAATTCAAGACTGAATGTGAACTTTTGTTTCATTCAACTCCTTTACATGAAAACTTATGGGATGGAAAATTAAAAGAAAATTCACTCGTAACATCTCTTTCACCCTTTTTCTATTGTATGAAGTGGTTACTGAATAATGTTTTATGACATATTTGTTAATATGATTTACTCATCAAATCTTGTAAAAGTGAAATGAAACCTTGTATTCACACATTCTAGTGGCTATGAATACTATACTATAATAAGTAAAAACCGATGTAAGAACTCTATTAATGTTAAGGTGACAAGACCAAGGAAGATAGAAGATAAGGGACTACATTGTGGTAGTAGTTCTGAAGTTTAGAAGAAAATAATTTATCTTTTATATGTTGTATATACATACATTGATTAGATAATTTAGGATACAAGCACAACCTATTTTAGGAAACAGATCCCTGGATTGTGGGATTGATATGCTAGAAATAAAACCAAGATAAAGGCAATATAGAAAATTAAAACCAATAAGAATAAAATCTGAAACTTCTTAAAATATATTGATGGAATAAAATCTAAAATTTCCTAAAATATCTCAACACTCCAAATTGTTCTCCATTTTTAACCTGTTCTCTCAAAGTTATTGTTTTTTAGTCCCTTGGTGGGTATGCCTGCAAGCTGTCCTTTAGTAGACACATGGGATGCAAAACTAAGCCACTGCCAATCTTTTATTTGATTAAATGTTTGACCACTTCAATATGTTTAGTTGTATCATGTTGTAAAGGGATGTGAGCTATGCTGATTGCAAATTTATTGTCACCATATAACCTTTAAGTCTTCCAATATAATCTTCAACCATAACAGTTCAATATTCCCTTAATTCTGCTTTGTCACTACATCTAACTACTACACCTTTTTTCACTCTTCTAAGTTACTAAGAGTGTGTATGGATTGAGGATAGGATTTGAGGGAGAGTGAGTGAATGGATTTAAGAGAATGGATAAGGGATTGTGGTATTGCTGGGATTAAGGAAAAGATGGTATGATTTCAATAAATTTGAAATGAAAGTTTCTGTATGATGTGATGGATATGATAGATTAAAAAAATGTTTTAATGAATAGAATTAAATGAATGCTATTTTACCCTTAAAGGTACATGTGATATAAATTTACTATTATTATTATTATTATTATTATTATTATTATTATTATAGGCTTAAAAATTAATGAAATAAAATAAAAAAACAAAACAGTAATTTTGTGGGGGCCATATTCGGTTTTGTGAAAGAAAAGAATGAATTCTTACACTTCTCCCCATTACAGTAATTAGGTCAAGAGTGTATGTTTGCTAAGATGTGAGGTTCCCTTTCTTGGAATGGGCCACTTCAATTCCTGAAAAATATTTTAACTTTCCTAAAATCTTGATTTCAAACTCTTTTAGAACTATGGTTGTGTTTATTTGGGACCATCTACAATTATCATTCCCCATGAGCTATGGAAATTTCTTGTTGCTAGGACATTGGAAATATGTGGAACTTTTAGAGGGTTGTCATATGATTTGTAGCTCTAGTCTAAAATCCAATAATGGGTGTTTGAGACATTAAATTCAAAAGAAAATGGTAACTTACCAGAAAATGTCAATGGACACACACTTGTGGGTTTCTCTCGTCTATTAAGGAAGGACCTTACTCTTTCTAGCTTCTCATGGTTGAGTTGTATAGATCCTCCTTGAATTTCGAGAATGCTCAGTAACTGTTCTATATTGTGGGGCTTGTCTCTATTTTTCCATTTCAGCGATTACGATTATGTGCAATTAAGGCACCAAGAAATAAATTCATAAGGTTGATTAGAGTCACAACAATGGAGAGGTCTAAGTTTATGCAATACCAAAGGTTGATTAGACACACAGAAAACATGCAACAATGAATGTTGCAATTAGGTTTGCTAAAATGAAGCCTATGATTTTGTTTGTAAAAATGAAAGCTGTAACTAGGTTTGCAGCAATGACAATTGGAATTAGCTTTGCAACAATGAAAGTTCTAATTAGGTTTGCAGCACTGAAAGCTGTAATTAGGTTTACACAGCAATGACGACTGCAATTAAATGACACCATCAGCAATTAAATAACACCATCAGATGCTCCCAAGGATCAGAATCTTTCGTATCATCTCAAGTTTAGAAGAAAATAATTGTTCTCTTATTCAGTCTCATTACATACATCTGATATATATACATACATTTATTAGATAATTTAAGAAACAAGTACAACCTATTCTAGGAAACATCCATGAGATTGTGGGATTGATATGCTAGTAATAAGCGAAGATACAACTAATATACAAAATTAAAACCAATAGAATATAATCTTAAACTTGCAGGTAATTTTTCAACCAAAATGATGCATTATATTGTATATGATTTTGAGGTTATAAAATTTTTTTGGCATCAATAATCAATTGGGGAAAACTTAAGTTAGTTGGAGGCTTTCGAGAGTGAGTTGGATGAAAGTTAACACTGATGGAGCAGCCAGATGTTGTCTAGGATTAGTTGCTTGTGCTGGTATTTTTTAGAGGAAGTGGAGGGGGGTGTATTGGCAGCTTCTCTTCAGTTTTGGGCATCCATAATTCCATGTATGCATGATTTATGGGAGCTTTTTATGCTATAGAGCATGTTTGGAATGCAATGTTAACTAAACTTTGGATGGAGTGTGATTGAGCTCTGGTTTGTGAAGCATTTTTTCCCCATGGGTGGGTCCTTGGATGCTAAGTGGATGTTGGTGAAAATGTTTGAAGTTTTGAAGATTGAGTATCAAGTTTCACATATTTTTAGAGAAAGGAATTATTGTGTTGCTAAATTGGCTGATTTAGGCTTTTGAATAATAGGGAAGATTTTAAGTTGTACATTGTTATGCCTCATGTTATCAGTTCATATTTTTTTCATGACAGATATCAACTTCCTATATTTAGGAAAGTTTAGCTTCGTGGGAAGTTTTGCTTCATGACAAATATTTTCTGTGTGATGTTAAATGATAGGTATACTTTGTAGTGTCAATTTAACTTAAATGACAAAGTATAATATGATGCCTAACGTGCCCTTTAGAGAAAAAAGAAATACACTTAGACTTCCTAAAATATCTTGACGGAGTAAAATCTAAAACTTCTGAAAATATCTCAAGAGTAGTAATCACCGAGATCACTATTGTGAGAAAAGGGAAAGAGGAGAGAGAGAGGAAGAATGAGGAGCGAAGTAAGATATTTCAAACACGATTGAAATTGTCTTTCTCAAATTTGACATGTGTTAGTTAGCCAACAAATTTTAAACAATGTCAATTTTCAAAATCAAAAGGATGTATTTAAAAAGTGGAAGACTGAAAAAACCACTTTTAAATTTGGAGACTTAAAAGCTAATTTTAAATTTGAGGGACTTAAAATGTCAATTTTACATTTGCAGAAGTGTAAAAATCAATTTCAAATTTGGGGAATCAAAATAGATTTTGATTCCAATTTTAGAGAGTAGAAGTATTTTAGTAAATAAAGGTTTGAAACATGTATTTGCACATAATTAATTTAATGATAAATGTCATTGTTAACATGGATGTCACTACCCATATGGGCAATGAGGGTAACATTGTCTGTAGCGGGAGCCAAAGAAGATAATTTTTTGAAATATTGGGACAAAATAAACAATTTTTAAATTTGGAGGACTAAAGAAAAAACAATACAATTTTTAGCAACTAAAACCTTATTTTTACCAATTTTTTTAATCACTTGATCTTCGGGTTCCTCTTGTATTTGATTTAAGGGAAAAATGCTTGTATATTTGTTGGTTGTTCCAGATAATGATGTACTTTATGGAACTTGCCTCCCCACACCCTGACGAAGCAATAAAACTTGTTGATAAAGTTGGAGGATTTGAATGGCTTATTCAGAAATATGAAATGGATGGAGCTACGGCACTCAAACTGGATCTGGCACTCGACACCCCAATTATTGTTGTTCCAAGGAATTCAACAAGCAAAGAGTTAGTGATATTTATATCCATTTGTGGAGTCAATCACAGCGTTTATTTAATATGCTTGGTAATCTTTTATGATGGTGTAAGTGCTTAGGACCTGTTTGGACAAGTTTATACATAAACTGTTGTAAAAAAGAAAAATAAGAATAAAAATTAAAACTAACTTCTGTGTAAGCTAATTTGTATAAGTTCTCTCTCTCATAGCTTCTTTAAATTGTTTAACTTGTTTATAAGTTAGTTTTAGCTCATAGAAAAGTTCATTTCATATTCTTTTTTCTTATTTTTCTCTATTTGAAGTACTTAAGGAGAAGTTCATCCAAATAGACCCGGCATGTAATAGGTGGAGATTGCATTGCATGATTCAGGTAGGTGACAGAATTACTGAATTACAATAAGCACGATTGTGTGCTTGATTGTGTAATGGTATTCTCTTTTGTTGGTTATTTGAGAGTTTCAGGTGGTAATAGTTTTGTTGGAAAATATATTATATCTTTTATCCGGTAGGATATGTAAGTAGAGACAATGAATTTCTTCAAGCACTTTATGATATCTTCTCAAAGCTACCTCTGCTAAGCTTAAGCTATTATTAGGTAATAGACAATAAATAGTTCTTAAAAAGTGAATTTTAAACCTAACTCAACATTACATCACAAAATCTTACTAAATTTGCTTGAAAAAGAAATCTGTACCTACTTATATATTATAATTTAGTAATATCTATAGCTGCTGTGAAATCTCCAACAATAGTTATATATCTTACAAGCTGAGAAATCTTATTCTTGTTCTTTTGTTGACTTTCAGTTTTATACAACTTGACCTTGGAAAGCTACAGATTAAAAATGAATTCAGTTGGCATGGTTCTCAAGAAGAAGATCCTTCTGCTGTGCATATTGATCTTCTTCATGCTCAGGTACACATTTCTTTTTACAAGTGGTCTCCCAATTAAAATCATTGACATCCTCCTGACTGACTGGAAATGAAATGACAGATTCTGGGTATTAACATGTCTGTTGGAATTGATGGTTGTCTTGGAAAACCAATGATACGTGAGGGTCAAGGACTTGATATATTTGTTCGACGAAGCTTGAGGGATGTTTTCCGGAAAGTTCCAACATTTTCACTTGAAGTGAAGGCAAGTCCAATTCCAAACCCTAATGTTCAAGTGTTTTCTTGTATTTCTTTCCCAATCCTGGGACAAATATATCACTTGTATGTTGCTGCTTTGAAGTTTATGCGCTAATAACCATTCTGAAATTCCAAAACAATTGGGTAATAAAAAATGTACTGCCGGGAGTCTTCATCAAAACATTCACCCATTGTGTGGATAAACACATGTAAATATATTAACTTATCCTCACAGGTTCTTCAAAGTACATTATTGTAAAGTTATTTATTTATTGAGTTGTGTTTGGGATAATAATGGTTAAATGTCTCAGATGATTAAAAATGTCATCAAAGTTATTGAAATGCCCAATGATGGTTAGAGGTGGGTTAGAAGAGTTAGGATCAATGGAAGTTATGGAAACAAAAAAAAATGGCAGAAGCCAAATCGTACTGAAACTAACAAGAAATAGAATTCATTAATGAAAGAAAGTTACAAAATGTGAACCTCTGACAAAAGCCCGTACATACATTTATGCATATAGACATTCATGCATACATACATACATTCATATCTATCTATATATATATATATATATATATATATATACACACACACACACACACATACATGTGTGTGTGGATAGAAAAGCATAACATAGGAAAGAAAGATCAGCTGAAACAAGCTGCAACTGTAAAACAACAGGAAATAGAGGAATAAGCTCTAACATATTCAAACCCTAGTACTGGAAAACCTTTATGTGGTATGAATTATTGTAGATTTTTAAGCTTTCCAATCAAATTATTTTGGTTAATATTTTTCTGGTAGGTTTGCCTTAACTAGGATTAGGTATATTAGGAATTAATCGTTTTTTTAAGGTAGTAAATTATTAATAACAAAGATTTTTAGTTTGTGGATTAGATGTTGTTGTAATCAGGTGACAAATAAGAAGTATAGAAACAGAATGTAACATGGTTTGATTTAATCTATTTTGTAATGCTTACTTCCTCATCTGAAACAGCAGTTCTTTATGATTAGTTTAGAATTACAAGTACTTGGTGTTTGGAATTAGTTGTGGGAGCTGCATAAGGTTTAATCAACACACCTTAGTCCACCCACTGCTGGGAATATTTTGATTTGTATGTGCCTGCTTTTTGAATCACTAGTTAAGATAATCCTAATTTGCTTGATGGTTGATTTTGCCTTTTTCAAATAAATAATAAAGTCAAGATCCATCTTCTGAAGTACTTAATTTATGAGAACAGAGAGTTCCTGTAATTCTTTTAGATATGAATTCAGTTCATTTACACAAGAATTACAGAAGGTCTATATAGCCTATCAGAGGATGGAATCCCTATTTTCTATTTGACTCATACTAGTAGTTAGTTAGAGCTACACAAAAAAAAAAAAAATAGAGTAAAACTATACACTATTGTGGAAAAAACCAAGTCTCACATTGACTATATGTTCAACATTCGTCTTTCATTCTTATTTTTCTTCCCCTTACAGTTTCTAGGCCTTCCATTTCTTATTACAATGCTAATCACATTTCCTAGGTTACATTTAGTAGAAAATAATATTGAAATTTATTATTTAGAAATGATTGAAAATACATTCTCATATCCTCTATTTGTAACAATCTAATTCTCCTAAAAAGAGAAATAGAGAAACTAGGAAAACAAAATAAAATAAAAGATTGTATATCTATTTTCTCTAATTAGGAAGATTCTAAAGAAATCTTCTCTAATTACAACACTCCCCCTCACGTTGGTAAATAAATATCAATCATTCCCAACTTGCCTACAAGATCTTGAAATCTATCCGGAGGAAGCCCTTTTGTAAAAATATCTGCTATTTGAAGTACTGTAGGAACATGAGTTGTAATCACAAAGCCTCTATCAAGATTATCTTTGATGAAATGTCTGTCAATCTCAATGTGTTTGGTTCTATCATGCTGTACTGGATTATGGGTTATGCTCATGGCAGACTTAATGTCACAGTGTAGTTGTATCGGGTTCTCCACTTTGACTTTAAGATCATCCAAAATGATTTTCATCTAGAGTCCTTCACACATTCCTTGAGCAAGAGCTCGAAATTCAGCTTCTACACTAGAACGAGAAACTCTATCTTGCTTTTTGCTTCTCCATGTTACCAGACTATCTCCAAGAAACACACAATACTCAGAAGTAGATTTTCTGTCAGTAATAGAACCTGCATAGTCAACATCAGTATATATCTTCATAGTCAATGTGTCTTCCCTTTCTCAATGCAATGGGTAAATCCTCAGTAATACTTACCTCCTCCTCATTGATATCTTTAGGGATCCTCACCTCGAGATTAGACAATTTTTCTTGCTCGAGAGTTGAAGTGGGTTGTTCTCTTGTTTCATATTTTTTGCCAAAAAATTTGTCTTCTTCCTCTTCTTCCTCACTGTGGACTATGATACCTTCATTGCTCAGGTCTTGGGCATCCTACAAAGACAAACATGGTAATGACAAGAAGGAGAGTTCATCCACTTCAAGTGCTTTCTCCCCTTGAAGGATTGTGTTTCATGAAAGGTGACATCCATGGTGATAAATACACGACGACTCTGAGGATGATAACATTTGTATCCTTTTTTATTATAAGGATACTCAATAAAGACACATTTAAGAGCTTTGGGATCCAATTTACCACGGTTAGGATGATGAGAGTGAACAAAAACAACACATCCAAAGACTCGACTAGGTAGACTCGTTAGTAGGGAAGAAGAAGGAACAAAAGACAATAGAGACTCTATAGGACTAATGCCATTTAAGATACGAGTGGTAACCTATTGATGAGATATGTGGCAGTTAACACAGGTTCTCCCTAGTAATTTTTTGGAACAGACATTTGAAAAAGAAGAGCTCTAGTTACTTCAAGAAGATGACAATTCTTTCTTTCTGCAACCCCATTTTGTTCAGGGGTATTAACACAGGTTAGTTCATGAACAATACCATTATGAGACAAAAAATTGAGAAATTCATGATTCACATATTCAGTACCATTATAAGACCTAATTCTTTTGATATTTTTTCCAAATTGATTTTGGACAAGATGGAAAATATTAACAAAAATTTGAAAAGTTTCGGATTTATTTTTCATAAGGTATGTCCATGTGACACGGGTACAATTGTCAATATAGGTAACAAAGCATTTGGCTCCAGAAATAGAATCTATGACAGGACCCCAAACATCAGAATGAATTAAATCAAATGGAGAAATACTCTTTTTATGACTAATACGATAAGATGAACGATGGTGTTTTGAAACTTGACAAATATCACAATTAAAAGACTCAACAGATTCTTTGGTAAACAAGTGGGGAAATGAGGACTTGATAAGACTGAATGAAGGATGCCCAAGCCTTTGATGATGTAACCATTTTTGGGATTTTGCCCACGTCTCAGATGTTGCTTGTTGACTCATGATTTTCGTATTGCTTTGGTCATCAAACTTTAAAAAATACAACCCACTATGCTCCTTAGCAGTTAAAATTGTCTTCCCAGTGGCAACGTCCTGAAAAACACAATAAGTTGGAAAAAATGTTACTGAGCAATTTAAATCCTTTGTGAGTTTTTGCACAGAGATAAGATTGTTAGCTAATTGAGGAACATGTAAAACATCCTTCAATACAATAGATGAGTCCAAAATTATATTCCTAGAGCCGCATATAGGTATACCCTGACCATTCGCAACTGTAATAAGTTGTTATTTATTTCTTTTACCATATGAGTCGAAGGACACACTAAAAGGTGTCATATGATCAGTTGCACCCGAATCAAAGATCCAAATACCTTGAGACACATGATCAACAGTATTCAGGCAAATCTTACCTTTTATGGACAGAGTGCATGATCCAGAGGACTTACTCATTGATTCATCCATTGTTTTCAAAGGAATAATTTTTACTTTAGATATCCCGTAGAACGCAACGAGGGAGTCTCCAAGACGATGACGGTGTATGGGTCACACCGAGAAAAAAGGAGCAGAACTTAAATAGCCAGATCTACTCAAGAAAAGGTCAAATGGGTCGTCACAAACCTTAGGAACAGATTCAGGAGTCTCCGGCGACTCTTCTATGGCGGTGACGGCGAGTGGGTCTCGTCAGAAAAAAAGGAGCAAAACTTAAAACTCAAATTTGCTCAAATACAGCCCAAACGAGTCGTCATCGACCCTTGGAATGAACTCAGGGCATTCCGGCGACCTTGTCTGTGGTGGCGCCGACGAGTGGGTCTCACTGGGGGTAGGGGCGTGGGCTACACGCGCCGGCGACGGTGGAGGCGCGTGGCGGCGTGTGGCGGCTCCTCTGACGGAGCGACTTCCAGCGTGGAGTTGAGCGCACCTTTCTGCCCTATCAACGACCCCAACCGGCGACGGTGGTCGGACAACGGCGACGGCGACTGTGCAGCGGAATGGAGTTCCAAGATCGGAAGCTCTGATACCATGTAGAAAATAATATTGAAATTTATTATATAGAATTGATTGAAAATACATTCTCATATCCTCTATTTGTAACAATCTAATTCTCCTAAAAAGGAAAATAGAAAAACTAGGAAAACAAAATAAAATAAAAGATTGTATATCTATTTTCTCTAATTAGGAAGATTCTAAAGAAATCTTCTCTAATTACAACACATTTAATATAGTCTACTGATTAGTGGACAGGTTATTTCAATATGCACTTTTAAACAGTAGAATCACTCAATTGTGGTGATGAATAGACGTAAATTTGATTATTCTTTCTTTTGATAATTTTATTAACCTGGTTGTGTAATAATACTAGTCAACATGTAGGCATTGTCATAGTCATTCAGGCTACCTGTGGCCAGTGGACAGATTGCTAAACATGCTGTTTTCAGCAGCAGCATCACACAGTCAGTAACGTTGTTAGGATTCCTCTTTTGAACTTTTAGTGAATCTATTGAAGCAAGTGTAGGGACTCAGATGCTCCCTCAATAATATTTTTATTTATGTACCTGCCAAGACTCCTTAAAACAACATAGTATACGCTGCTATAACATTTTCCCCCAGTTGTCTAGCCTAAGGCCCAGCAGTTAGTTATAAGGAAGCCTCTTGATCTGACTCAAAGCAAGTCTCCAAACAGAGTATATCTACAAATATAAAAATCTGTGTATCTCATAATCTAGTTTCGTACTGTAAGTAGTTGTTATGCTCAAGTTCACAAAGGAGATCAAATTCTTCAGCTAATTTTATGTGCATGTGAGCAGGTGGATCTATTGCATGGTATAATGTCTGCTAAAGAATACAAGGTGATTTTGGATTGTACATACATGAATTTATCTGAACAACCAAGGCTTCCTGCAAGCTTTCGTGGAGGACAATCTGGTTCAAGGGATACCATGAGGCTTCTGGTTGATAAGGTTAATCTGAACAGTCAACTTCTGCTGTCACGAACAGTTACAATCATAGCTGTTACAGTTAACCATGCCCTGCTAGAGCTGGGTAATGGCACTGGTGGTGAATCTCCGTTGGCTCATATTGCTGTGAGTTCATACTTTAAGATGAGAAAAATGTACAGACAGTTGAATTTGTTTCCATGACATTTCTTCAATATTTTGATTTTATTTTAGTTAAATAAATCATTTGACCTTTTACTCTCAGCTTGATATACGTGAATGGAACATGCACATATCTCATTCAGCTTTGTATTATTGTCTTACAGATGGAAGGTCTATGGGTTTCTTATCGAATGACCTCTTTATCAGAGACAGACCTTTTTGTGACCATTCCCAAATTCTCTATACTAGATGTCCGCCCTGATACAAAACCTGAAATGCGTCTGATGCTTGGATCTTTTGTTGATGCTTCCAAACAAGCATTTACTGGACCCTTTTTGTTTAACCCTGGTAGCTTTAGAAAGGCCACCAGTGAAGCTGGAATTGATGATATGCCCATTTCAACAATGTTCTTGATTGACTACAGGTGGCGAGTGTCATCCCAATCGTATGTAATTCGTGTTCAGCAACCTCGAGTCCTTGTTGTGCCAGATTTTCTACTTGCAGTGGCTGAGTTTTTTGTACCTTCTTTGGGAGCACTAACTGGAAGAGAAGAAATAATGGACCCAAAGAATGATCCAATTAGCAAAAATAGTAGCATAGTGCTGATGGAATCAATTTACAAGCAGAAAGAAGATGTGGTTCACCTCTCCCCATCTAAACAGTTAGTTGCTGATTGGGTAGGCATTGATGAATATACATATGATGGTTGTGGGAAGGTTATTTGTTTATCTGTTGAAACAGATGCAAAGGAAGTTCGAACCACAAGGTTTAGACCAATTATAGTCATTGGACATGGCAAAAAATTGCGATTTGTTAATGTAAAAATTGAGGTAATATGCTTCCTCTCAGTATGTAATTACTTTTCTAATTTCTTTTGTATATTTTAGAGTTCTATAGTTTACTTTTTCCTCGAAACACCTTTAGCAATCTAAGGCTTCCTCAATGTTACTAATACTAATTATAATTTATAAAATGTACACCTTTAATAGAATACAATCCCAAAATTTATTTGTTCTTACACTGTCCAGTAGCCACTTCAATGTAGAATTTCTTGTACCTCCCTTTCCCTATTTTACTTGCTTATTATTAGTAGCTCACAATTTTGTTATTTATTCATCAGAATGGTTTTCTTCTACGGAAGTATGCATGCCTTAGTAATGATAGCAGCTACTCAATCTCTAGTGAAGATGGTGTTGACATTGCAGATCCTGGCAATTTTCCATCTAATGATGAGAAAAGCCTTGACAATGTGAATCAGATATCAAGCACTTCTACATATTCTCAAAGTGATTCAAATGGAACTCAGAGCTTTTCCTTTGAGACCCAGGTAGGTGATATTTCATCTTTCCATGAATAGTATTGTCAAAATCCCTTTATTTATGTTGCAGTTAATATTTCCTTGTACATTTTTAATTACATAATTAAGAAATTTAATTACATTTCATAATCAGGAGGATTGATAGGCTTACAATATATTTATATGCGTTGTATGAGATTTTTTATCTGGAATTGTAGGGAGCAATTGCCCCTCTTCAATACCAGAAATAGTTTTTTTGACATGGTAACAGAGCTGATGATTTGTCTTAGAACCTAGCTTAGATGGAGACAAGTATGTCCCATTGTGGTAAGACCCAACGGTAGTTAGGATCAAAGAGAAGTGTGTTGGGATAAATGGGTTGGCCAAGTATGTCCTATTGTGTAGAAACCCGTGCTAAGACCTAACTCATACTTGAGGGGAAGACTGTTAGGACTAAGTATGAGTAGAAAGTCTCACATTAAGTAAAAATGAGAAAGTTGAGTGACTTGTAAGAAAAACAAGACCCATAAATTTTGTGCCTTTAGGTTTTATGTTGGAGGTGGGGTCATGATCTCTTATATGAGCCATCCATACCTCAAGTGGTGAATGTCCCTAGTCTATCAAAGTAATGTTCTTTATATATGTTTACCTTTAATCCAAAAGAACTTACCTATTTGTCTAGCTTTAAACCTATTCATTTTATTGTGTTCTGATGGCTGTCGTACTTTGTTGTTAGGTTGTTTCTGCTGAATTTACCTTCTATGATGGCACTAAGTCGTTTCTTGATAATTCATCTTATGGCGAGAAGCTTGTTCGAGCAAAGTTGGATCTAAGTTTCATGTGAGTTTCATAGTATAAAGTGTTAAATTTTCTTGGGAGAGTTACTGTTTTAGAATTCTTGGTAGAAATATTTTCAGTTTAGGAACAAAGTAAACTATAGACCTGCTTGGTTGAGCTTTTTTGTAAGTACTTCTGAAAGAGAAAACTAAAGAAAAATTGAAATTAGACTCTATAAGGTAAAATTAGCTTGTGAAGAAGTCAATTTCATTTTTCTTGATATTTTTCTCTCCTAGAAATGTTTATGGAAAATTTTGTTCAAACAGACTTAATGCATGTTCAGGGTTAGACCATTAGCTAATGAGCACTTTGTGGACATTATGAAAATTTGTTAATTGTTTTTCAGCTGGAATTATTTTTGGTAAGAAATTCTTAAACTATATCTCCTAATTTTCTCATAACAACTTTTGTGTTCAATCTCTCCTTTTAGCTGATTCTTTCAGAAAAAATTGTAAGAAAAAATTGTAAGAATTTTTCTGACTGAAACTTGACCTGTTAGCTTCTTCAATATATTTGAATAGGTATGCCTCCAAGGAGAAAGACTCTTGGATTAGAGCTCTGTTGAAGGATTTCACTGTTGAGGCTGGTTCTGGTCTTACCATTCTAGATCCAGTAGATATATCAGGGGGATATACTTCTGTGAAAGACAAAACAAATATATCTTTGCTATCAACGGACATATGTTTACATCTTTCACTTAGTGCTCTTTCTCTTGTGCTAAATCTGCAAAGTCAGGCATCTGCTGCATTAAGTTTTGGAAATGCAATTCCTCTGATTCAATGTACCAACTATGACCGAATTTGGGTGTCTGAGAAAGGTTTATTCCCAATTACGCAATTTTCTGGTTGCAATTTTTCTTTTATTTTTATGTAATCCATTTATCAACTTGACTGATTATTTTTTTGTACCATTTATAACTGGGAAACCAGGTTCTTATAATGAACTATTTTGCAGAGACTGGTCATATAACCGTTTGGAGGCCTCGAGCTCCTGCAAATTATGTTGTATTGGGAGATTGTGTGACATCAAGGTATACTTATTTATTTTTTTTCATTTATACCTTGCTTTTGTATTCTAATAATCTTCTGGAACTCACTTTCTTGATCATTCCCAGTGAAATCTTTGTCGGAAGTTTTCAACTTGGTCAAACATCAAAATCACATCAGCAAAATGTCATGAAATATCGTTTAAGATGGTCCTTTTCTTGATATTGTTATACACTATATGCTTTGTGTAATACTTTTAGAGAGAGAAAGAGGATAGATTCTGAAATGCTGTATCTGTTGCAACTGAGCTCATAATTGGATTACTTTGAATTGCCAAAAACAATTCTGGAATACGACAGATAATATAGTTTTCCATTAGCATTCTATGTTAAATATTTTTTCCAGTGAATTCTGTTGTAAATTGCCAAAGACATAGATTCCTTACTGTTAATTTTACATTTCCATGTCTTTTCAGGCCAATTCCTCCTTCACAGGCAGTAATGGCTGTTAGTAACACATATGGTCGTGTAAGGAAGCCAGTTGGTTTCCATCTTATTGGATCATTCCTCAACATTCAAGGGCGTGGTGGAAGTGAAGACCATTCTTTTGATGACAATGATTGTTCTCTTTGGATGCCCATTGCACCCTCTGGGTACACAGCTCTAGGATGTGTTGTTCATGTTGGGAACGAACCACCCCCAAATCACATTGTTCACTGCTTACGTTCTGATCTGGTGACATCAGCAAAGTATACAGACTGCTTATTGAATATACCATTAAATAGTCACTTTATTTCTGGCTTTAGCATATGGCGCCTTGATAATGCTGTTGGTTCATTTTTTGCTCATTCTTCCACTGGTTGCCCTCCCAAGGACAGATGTTATGACTTAAATCATCTGCTTGTTTGGAATTCAAATCGAGCTCCCTTGATAGGTCCCGTGTCAGATTATCCTTCTGATCAAGAAAGTAAAATTATCCAGACAAGCAAAAGCGTAAATACGTCTGGGTGGGATATTCTCAAGTCCATTTCAAAAGCAACTAATTGCTATATGTCTACGCCTAACTTTGAAAGGATATGGTGGGACAAAGGCAGTGACCTCCGCCGTCCAGTCTCTATTTGGCGACCAATAGCACGACATGGTTATTCTGTCTTGGGTGATTGCATCACTGAAGGGTTAGACCTATTGCCCTCTATGCCTTTTTCTAACTTTCTATCATCTTTGTTTTACTCAACCTACTTAAATGGTTTTTTGGGGACTAATTTTTTTCTTTCTTCTCTTGTCTACAGCCTAGAACCCCCAGCACTAGGAATAATCTTCAAGAATGACACTCCTGATGTCTCTTCCAAACCTGTTCAATTTACCAAAGTTTCCCATATTGCAGCAAAAGGGATTGATGAAGTTTTCTTTTGGTATCCAATAGCTCCTCCTGGTTATGTTTCTCTAGGATGTGTTGTCTCCAAATTAGATGAGCCTCCACGATTGGATCTGTTTTGCTGTCCAAGGATGGATCTTGTTAGCCAGGCAAACATTCATGAGGTCCCTCTTTCAAGATCTTCAAGTTCAAAGACTCCTCAATGTTGGAGCATATGGAAAGTAGAAAATCAGGTTAAAAATTACCTCCGATGGTTCACTCTAAAAGTTTATTTTGTATCGAAAGCTCTATTTATGTGTGGTATTAAGAAAATTCTGTTATTCTTAGAATTTTGGTTTGGGTCTAAAGTCTCACACCTAGCAGTATTGAGTTTGGCACCAATAATAGAATAAGAATGGTCTTGGATATCAATTTACAATTTGGGTCTAACATGATTTCACAAAATTGATTTACAAGGTAAGGGTTACCTCCCCACTTACACTAATTTAGCTTTATCTCTACTCCATGTGGAACTTGGTTCTTTTCCCAATTGGGGTGCATGTTAATTTTATCCACTTGCTATGGAATTAGCCTAAGGGAGCATCCACATGCCAAATTTATTATACAAATTTATTAAAATAGAAAACTCTTATGCCTTCTTCACTTGAATGGATTTGGAGGAGAGTGATTGAATGGATTTGAGAGGATTTGCAGGTAAATTTTTTTGTTGTTTATTTGAGTTGATTTGGAAGTAAGTGAGAGTGGATTTGGAAGTAAAGTTTGTGAGAATAAGTGTAAGATTTGATTTATGTGACAGATTAATAAAATTTACTTCCAAATCCACTCTCATTTACCTCCAAATCCACTCAAATAAACAACAAAAAAATTATCTTCAAATTCATTTAATCACTCTCCCCCAAGTCCATTCAAATGAACAAAGCCTTAGGGATTTTTTAGTTTTGAAAGTAGAAGCAGAAAACACTTTAGCAGGACTCTATGATCATATTGAGCTAGTGTTCCATACCATATTTTCAACCCCCTCCCCCTTGCAAATGAAACAAAAAAGATTTTACTTATTCTACTATGTGTCTGCAGGCTTGCACATTTCTAGCTCGTTCTGATCTAAAAAAGCCATCAAGCCGATTAGCATACATAATTGGTGATTCTGTGAAGCCCAAGACTCGTGAAAACATAAATACCGAACTAAAGCTGCGATACTTTTCCTTGACAATTTTGGACAGCTTATGTGGAATGGTTTATTTTCTATACCTCTTGTGAACTGTGAAAATAGTTGCCATTCTTCTCTACATTTTTCTCCAATAACATTTTTTAATGCAGGAATAATCATTGTGTTATTTTCAACTACCCTTACAGATGAGACCCCTATTTGACACTACAATTACTAATATTAAGCTTGCAACCCATGGAGGACTACATGGGATGAATGCAGTACTGATTGCTTCAATTGTTGCATCAACCTTCAATGCACACTTAGAGGCATGGGAGCCTGTTGTGGAACCATTTGATGGAATATTCAAGTAAATAATGTCATTTAATATTTTTTTTTTTTTTTGTACAATATTTTAATTACACATTGATACTGATTGTCTACTACCTTCTTGTGATTTTAGTCATGAATCAATCCAGTTGAGAATATTCCATTAATTAGATGTTTATTTTCTAACTTGTTTAGGTTTGAAACTTTTGACACCAATGCACAATCACCATCTGGAGTTGGGAAGAGAGTTCGAATTTCAGCCACCAGTATGTTGAATGTAAATGTTAGTGCAGCAAATCTTGAATCCTTTGTGGGAAGCATTCTTTCATGGAGACAACAGTTAGAGCTTGAAGAGAAAACATCAAAGCTGAATGTGGTAAAATTAAAAATCCTTTATCCTTTTATCCTTTAAATCTTGCAATTTTTAACCTTGCTGTTTGGATTTGCAGGAGGTTGGTGATCAACAAGGCAATGGAGAAAATACTACTTTTTCTGCACTTGATGAGGATGACTTACAGACTGTGGTAGTTGAAAATAAACTTGGGTGTGATATTTTTGTCAAAAAAGTCGAGCAGGCTGTAGATACAGTTGACAAACTACAACCTGGCAATTGTGCTTCTGTCTGGATTCCACCTCCAAGGTTTTCAAATAGGTTAAATGTAGCAAATGAATCTAGGGAAGCTCGTTATTATGTTGCTGTACAGATACTTGAAGCCAAGGTCATAATAAGTTGGAAATGGTTTATACATAATTCCAATCCTCTTCCTGATTTTCCTCCCTACCCAGAATGTTGAGTCCAATTCATTTCATATTTTGTAGGGCTTACCTATCATTGATGATGGTAACAGCCATAACATCTTTTGTGCTTTGCGTCTTCTTGTTGACAACCAAGCATCAGAACAGCAAAAGCTTTTTCCCCAGAGTGCAAGAACTAAGTGTGTGAAGCCTGTTCTATCAAGAATTGAAGATCAGGTTGAAGGTAGAGTAAAGTGGAACGAACTTTTCATTTTTGAAGTCCCCCGAAAGGTATTGCATTGTTAATTGATTAGTTTTACAATTTTGCTTCATTTTTTTTTCCAATTTCCTCAATAACTGAATTTTATTGGAAGTTTTTGAGTGGAAAGTTTGGCCAACTAGAAAATAATGCCATAACATTAGAAAATGTTACTTTTATTAAGCAACACTTATTTTCATATATTTAAATTGTCATTATACATCCATTCAGTTAGGGGTTTCTCTATTTTATTAATTCTTGGATCCACAATTTTGTGTACATTTAATTCTATACTTTAGACCTGCTTTAGTATCAACACAAGCTCTAGTATGGTCATCCCTTGAGGTTTTTGGAATTTTTGCTCAGTCCACATTTTTTCCTTCCCAACACCACCCAATGTATATGTGTGTGAGTGCATAAGGTGTCTGCATTCATCAATTTAAATTTTGTACGCATTGACCTACTATTACATTGAGAAATTCATTACAGGCCCCTGCCAAGTTGGAAATAGAAGTGACAAATCTCGGAGCAAAAGCTGGGAAAGGTAATTCTTTGATGATTTACTCTGTGATGCATATCTTGGATGTCTTGTTGGCTTTAGTTTGTACAATGTCTAATGCTATTGATTGAATCCATTGGAGTAATTTAATCAATTAAAGTAATTTAATCAATTAAACGATGTTTCTATGTAATTTGTTATATCTCAATTTCAACCATTAGTTGTCATTTATTATTTGGAGTTATATATTTTCTTCCAAATCAGTTGCTTTTTCCCAAAACTTATGTAGTCAACATGCAGGGGAAGTTGTGGGTGCACTATCCTTTTCTGTTGGACATGGTGCAAATACTCTGAAGAAGGTTGCTTCTGTGAGAATGTTTCAACCAGCAAATGATGCCCAGAGCATTAGATCATATCCACTTAGTAGATTGGTTAGTTTCTATAATTTAGTCATTTTTATCTGTTAAATGAAGTTATTAATTGTTAGATAGTGCAGAGTCTATGAGAGAAGAAAAAAGAATTAATAGCCTAACTAATTGTTTTAACAGTTAGGCTGGGAGGGAAAGGAATGTATAAATAGTTCCTTCTTTCTGTTACGCGGGAGTATTTGATCATTTTGTGTACAGACAGGTTCATTAAACCTTGTGAGGGAGGTTATGCTCCCAATGACTCTTGTATAGCATTCAATTACTGTGAATAATATAAGAATTCCATTCTTTCAATGTTGTTTACTGTTCTTTGAGGGAGTGTTAGTTAGGTACAGATTCAAGAAACCAAACAAAGTGGTCCAACTTGTCGGATCGTTTGGTGAGAGAAGGAGAGCGATGGAAGGGAGAATGAACGTGGTGGAGTACCAGCTTGAAGCGTTTGAGATTATAGTGGAAGGAGTCAAGGCGAAGACAGCGGCTTTGCGTCAAAATTCGACAACCATGCGCCACAATCTGCAAGAAATAATGAGAATGCTTGGCGGAAGGGCAAGAAACGCGGAGCATCATCAGTCCGATGGCAATCAGGCATCATTTAACGAGAATCGAAGGAGATGGGAGGAAGAGAAGGGGGACGAATGGAGAACCAATTCAATTGGAGGAAGAGGGTTGAGTTACCCGTTTTTTAGGGGTCCGATCCACTAATTGGGTCAATCGGACTGAGAGGTGCTTTGAGCTACAAGGAGTAGTGAAAGAAGAGAATGTGAGATTGGCGTACCTAAGCATGGAGGGTAGTGCGGGCTACTGGTTTCCTTCTTGAGGGAGAAGGCTAGAGGTCAAACCTGGGATGGATTGAGGGGCGATGATCGGTCAATTTGGGGAAAGGAGAAATGGGTCAATTTTTCAAAGGTTGGCTAACAACAAGCAAACCGGAAGAGTAGAAGAGTATGTCCAAGATTTCGAGGTCTTGGTAGGTTAGACGCATGATGAACAGTTATTGGGATATTTTCTGGCGGGTATTCAAGAAGATATCCGAAATCAGGTCAGGCCCCACGACCCGCAAGAGTTGATAGCAGCGATGCACATCGCCAAGGATGTGGAAGATGTCCAAGGGGGAGTGAAGGTCTAGAGTGGGAGCGTGAGCCGCAACCCGACATCTTGGGGTCGAACAGGAGGTGCGATAACGCGGGTTGAACCGAACCGCTCACACTCAGGTCAACCAGGCAGAGCGGAAAGTTTAGCGTCAGTGAAGAAAGAAGGCAACCCTATGAGTGGGATGGTGAGAGGAGCAAGTGCGTGGGAAGTGAGAGCAAGGGTAGAGGCCAACGGAATTTATCGTACCAAGAATTCATTAAGAGGAGGGATGAAGGGAATTGTTTTAGGTGTGGTGGACAATTTGGTCATGGTCATCAGTGCCCGGAACGCAGTCTGCGAGTGGTGATCCTAGGAGAGGATGAGGAAGAAGAACCCGACTATGTGGTGGAGGAGCTGGATCAAAATCAAATGGAGTTGTCCGCGTTTTCGGCTGGGGAATGACGCACCCCAAAACCATGAAGCTACATGGCCAGATAGGAGGGAAGCAAGTGTTAATATTGATAGATAGCGCGGCAAGTCACAACTTTTTAAGTAAGGACTTGGTAGAGATATTAGGATTGATTAAGGTGGGTACTCCACCTTACTGGGTGAGCTTGGGTGATGGTCAGAGAAAGAAAACCAGGGGGTACTGTGAGGAGGTGAAAATCCGAGTAGGGGAGGTTGAGATAATTGACCGATTTCACTTGTTTGAAAGGGGGGAGTTGATATCATATTGGGAGTCGAGTGGTTAGCCAAGCTGGGGGAGGTGACTTTAAATTGGAAGGAGATGACGATAGCATTCAGCCAAGGAGGTAGAAGGGTGACAATTAGAGGAGACCTAATGCTAGCAATGAGGATGGTAGAACCACGGGCACTTTTAAAAATGAAGGAGGTGGAGGCTTGGACGCTGGTTTGGGAATTGTGTGAGATTGGAAGCGGTGAGGAAGAAAGATGGGGTCAGGAATTGACAGACGAGCAGGACTTGGAAATGGAGCAACTCTTGGCTCAGTATTCTGGGGTTTTTCAAGAGGTTGTGGGGCTTCCTCCTGACAAAGGTATGGTGCACCAAATTCCTTTGAAAGAGGGTGTAGATCCTGTGAACGTTAGACCATACAAATACCCTCACGTAATGAAGAGTGGGATTGAGAAGCAGGTGACAGAAATGCTTAAAGTTGGAGTTATCAGGCCTAGCACGAGTCTTTATTTGAGCCTGGTTATACTACTCAAGAAGAAGGATGACAGTTGAAGGTTTTGCGTGGACTACCGAGCCCTAAACTGAGCTACTGTGCTTGATAAATTCCCAATATCGGTGATTGGGGAGCTATTAGACGAACTGAGGAGCTATGAGATTATGGTGATGCCCTTTGGCCTCACCAATGTAGCAAACCGAAAGAAATGTGAGTTCGGTAAAAGTTAGATAGGGTATCTTGGACATTTGATTTCTAAAAAAGGAGTTGAGATGGATCAGGAAAAAGTTAAAGTTGTGTTGGACTGGGAGAAACCTAGGACTTTGAAAGCTTTGAGAGGACTCCTGGGTTTGACCGGATATTATAGACGCTTCATTAAAGATTATGGAGAGATAGCAAAACTTTTAACGGAGCTATTAAAAAAGGGGCAGTTTGGGTGGAATGAACAAGTAGAAAGGGCAATGACAAGGTTGAAGAAAGCGATTACGACTGTGCCATTGCTGATTTTACCCAATTTTGGGCAGTCATTTCACATAGAGTGTCACGAATCTAGAGGGGGAGTAGGAGCGGTGCTTACCTAGGGGAAAAGACCAATAGCTTTCTTTAGCAAAGCTTTGTCGGAGGCCACACTAAACAAGTCAATATATGAGAAAGAACTAATGGCTTTGGTCCTAGCTATACAACAATGGAGACCATACCTCCTTGGGCAGAAGTTTGTGGTCCACACGTATCAAAGAAGTCTAAGATACCTACTTGAGCAACGCATCACCGCCCAGAATCAACAAAACTGGATTGCGAAGCTCCTTAGGTATGAAATCATTTATATGTCAGGGATCACCAATAAAGTTGCAGATGCCCTGTCTAGAAAAAGGAAAGACGGAATGGAAGAGGAGAAGGAGTTGAGAGCGATAGCACGGCCTTATTGGAAAGATTTCGAAGAGATCTTGAAGGAGGTTGAGGAGGATGAGGCTTTGAAGGGTATTATGGAGGAATTGAAGCAGGATTCCAACTTGCGTCTAGCATACACTCTAGAACAGGGTAGATTACATTATAAAGGGAGACTGGTAGTTTCAACCAAATTTGCCTGGGTTCCTAAGTTGATTGCTGAGTTCCATTTGACCCATACAGGAGGACATTCAGGAGTTTATAGAACCTGTCGTAAGGTTGCTCAGTCACTTTAATGGTTAGGTATGAAGTAGGAAGTCATCGATTTTGTTGCCAGTTGCCTCGTATGTCAACAACACAAATACTTGGCCTTTTCGCCCCAAGGGCTGCTATAACCCTTGCCAATATTGAATGCAATCTGGGAGGAAGTGAGTATGGACTTTATAATGAAGTTGCCCAAGTCCCAGGGATTCGATGCAGTGCTAGTGGTAGTAGATCGCCTCAGTAAATATGCTCATTTTTTACCCTGAAACACTAGTATTCGGCCCGTGCTATTGTTGAAGTGTTCGTTAGGCAAATTGTGAGGTTGCATGGGGTGTCCCTCTCCATTGTGAGTGACAGAGACCCATTGTTTCTGAGCATATTCTGGAGGGAGTTGTTTAAAATGCAGGGAACTCAATTACAGATGAGTAACTAGCTACTAGGGGGCTGCAAGATGTACCCCTTTCGAAACTGTATATGGGAGGCCTCCTCCTTCATTACATAGATTTATACTAGGGGAAATGTCGGTGGAATCCGTAGCCCAGGAGCTACAAACAAGGGATGAAGCTTTGAAGCAGCTGAGGTTCCACTTGGTTCGAAGCCAGGATCTGATGGTGAAGTATGCTAACTGGAAGAGGAAAGAAGCAAACATTGAGGTGGGAGAATGGGTGTACCTCTAGATCAGGCCGCATAGGCAAGTTACAATGCCAATTCGACTACATCCAAAGTTAGCTGCTAGATAATTCGGACCCTCTCAAGTCACACAGAAGGTGGAGGAGGTGGCTTTTAGGCTCCAGTTGCCGGATACAGCACGCATACATCCCGTTTTTCACATTTCCCAGTTAAAGAAAGCCATAGGAGAAAAGAGGGTGGAGGAGAGGGAGCTGCCCACATACTTGCAGGTGGAAGGGACGACTTATTGACCAATCAGAGTGTTAGATCGAAGGCAGTCACCACAAGGACAGGAAGGAGACCATCATGTACTGATTGAGTGGCAAGAAGGGGAAAGAGACAGGGCAATGTGGGAAGAGGAGATGACTATCAAGGACCAATATCCAGACTTCAACCTTGAGGACAAGGTTGAACATGGGACGATGGGTAATGTTAGACAGTGGAGAGTCTATGAGATAAGAAAAAAGAATTAATAGCCAAACTAAATGTTTTAACAGTTAGGCTGGGAGGGAAAGGAATGTATAAATATTTCCTTGTTTTTGTTAGGCGGGAGTGTTTTATCATTTTGTGTACAGATAGGTTCACTGAACCTTGTGAGGGAGGTTATGCTCCCAGTGACTCTTTTATAACATTCAATTACTGTGAATAATACAAGAATTCCATTCTTTGCTGTTTACTATTCTTTGAGGGAGTGTTAGTTAGGTTCAGATTCAAGAAACCTAACATTAATTGTCTTTATATTTTTGTTAAAAAAATAAATTCATTAAGTGTGTAGGATTTTCTATTTACTTTTATCCTGTGTCACTTATTCTGGTTCAGCAAAATGTTGAAGCCATGCATGATGGATGCCTCTTTGTTTCAACCTCTTATTTTGAAAGAAACAAAATTGCCAACCTTCAAAGTGATATGGAACGTGAGAATGATGATGATAGAGACATAGGTTTTTGGGTGGGGCTCAGCCTAGAGAGTGATTGGGTGAGTATTAGATCGTTGCTTCCACTTTCAGTGACTCCAGTATCATTACAGAAGGAATATATTGGTATGGAAGTTGTGATGAAAAATGGAAAGAAGCATGTAATATTCAGGGGTCTTGTTACAGTAGTGAATGATTCAGATGTTATTTTGAATATTATGACAAGCCATGCATCTCATACTCATGGTCCCTCGCTTCGAGTAAACAGCTCTAGTACTGTAACTGAAGAAGTCTTTCAAAATCAGTATTACCAGCCGTCAACTGGTTGGGGTAACAATTGGCCAGGTGCGCACAATGATAATCCTGGACATTGGAGCACAAGGGATTTCTCAAACTCATCTAAGGTTGGTATATTTGTATATTCCAGTTATCACCAGTTAACTCTCTGGAGTGAGATCCATTTATGATTATTTTCCTAATCTCACTTGTATCATTTTGAAGGATTTCTTTGAACCTCCACTTCCTCAAGGGTGGAAATGGTCCTCAGGTTGGTCCATAGATAAGTCTCAATATGTTGACAAGGAAGGCTGGGCTTATGGGCCTGACATTATAAGCTTAAGATGGCCTCCTACTTCTTCACTGTTTTCAACCAAATCAGCCTCTGATGTTGTGCGTCGAAGACGTTGGGTTCGTACTAGACAGTCTTTTTCTGACCAAGGTACAGAGTGTTTGCAGAGCGGAGCAAGTACTGTGCACCCTGGAGCTTCTGCTGTTTTATCATGGAGAAGTACATCCAAGGACTCTGACCATTGCCTGCAAGTTCGACCTAAATTTGATAATTCTCAGCCCTCATATTCATGGGGTTGTTCTATTGCTGTTGGTTCAAGTTATATATATAGCAAAGATAACCTATTAGATCCAGGTTCTAGGCTAACTGCTGTAACACCCAATGCCTCTTTGAAGCTTAATGAGCTTGAGAAAAAAGATATACTTCTGTGTTGTAATCCTAACAGTGGAGGTAAACAATTGTGGTTTAGTGTGAGTACAGATGCCACAGTTCTCAATACTGAATTAAATGTACCTGTATATGATTGGAGAATATCTATCAGCTCTCCTTTGAAATTGGAGAACCGGCTACCTTGTCCTGCTGAATTTTCAATCTCAGAGAAAATAAAGGAAGGAAATTGTATTGAGCGACATCATGGTGTCGTATCTTCTCGTCAGACTGTACATATCTATTCAGCTGATATACAGAAGCCACTATATATTACTTTGAGAGTGGAGGGTGGCTGGGTCATGGAAAAGGTGATAACTTTTATTTTAAAGAAATTGTATTAAATTGTCTGTGCTTTGCAATTTAGCTCATATGCTTAGACTTCTTTACTTGATTCATCTCCTTAGGACCCAATTCTAGTGCTGGATCCTTCTTTCTCGAATCATGTTTCATCTTTTTGGATGATTCACCAGCAAAGTAAAAGGTATGTAATCTGCTTTTCTTTCAAAGTAAGTTGCATAAATTTATTTGAAGTGACTCGCTTTTGTGATGTATTAAATTCTACACAAACATTTCTTCCAATAATGTTCCGAGGGATAATGTATTTTGATTATTTGAGATTTTGAGCAGTACTTTTCCTTGAAATACATCAATGATATGGTATCTTTATCACATCATCACAGCAATACGAATATAGCTTGTTAAATATGTTAATTCTTTTGTAATGAAAACGCAAACATGAATATTTGTTTGTCCTCTAGCATAACATTGTCTACATATATGTTAAAATGTAGAAAACAAAAATATGTACTGAGTACCTTTGTGACTGAATACATGATGGATAAAAGTTTATATACTCATTACATTTGTTATGCATGAATAAAGAATATTGTCTCCTCTAAAATAAATATAACATGACTATAATAGTGAACAAAATGTATTATTTTGATTCTCAACACTCCCTCGCAAGCTAGAATATAAAATCATATGTACCAAGTTTCTTTTGATCATAAATTTGATGAACCTTGTGGAAATATCTCCTGACTTGATTTTCTCCCTAATGGAAATGAGAGTCAATCTTAATAAGATGTACGAGAGAAAATGATTTTATTGAATTGAATAAATGACTTGATTTTCTCCCTAATGGAAATGAGAGTCAATCTTAATAAGATGTACGAGAGAAAATGATTTTATTGAATTGAATAAATAAAACAGTACATAAGCATCTTTATCCCTAAAGAAATTAATTCTAAGTGATCTCTAGTATCTTACAAGAGCACACTAGTAATAATTACACTTGAACTATGTACGAAAATAGAGAATAATTTCATTGATAACAATCAACCAATTACATTCTCATAATCTCTATGTGTAATAATCAAAATGTACTTAAATGAATAGGAAGGTTTTGAAGCTAATTTTTCCTGAGTACTATGGAGATATTGAGAATATATCCAATCTCTTCTTATGTGTAATAATCTACTATTACCAACATTTACAATCTCTTCTTGTAGCTTAACAAAATATTTTCTCTTGACTCAACATTCCCCTCAAGCTATTGAATGAAAATTTCATTCCTAGATTGCATGTGAGATTATGAAATCATTCTATGAGAAGACCTTCATAAACAGATCTGATAACTGAGGCCTAGATGTGACATCAGAAGGTGATAAGGCCACTATCTAGTTTTTTTTTAGAGAATATGTTCTTGGTCCTATCATGCTGAACTATATTGTGAGCTACACTAATAGCTAATTATTATCACAATACCCAATCATGGACTTTTGACATGTTGCTTTAAGATCGTTCAAAATAATTCTCAGTCATAACAATTCACAAACCCCATGTGTCAGCTTGTATTCAGTCTTTGCACTAGACCTTGCAGCAACTTTTTGTTTTTTACTTCTTCAAGTCACCAAATTTTCACCCAAAAGCATGAATGTCTAAGTTGGATATCTTATCTGTAATAGACCTTGCATAATCTGTATCACTGTACACTTCCATTTTTTATTTTTCATTCCCCTTGAACAACAATGCCGTTCCTACACTTGTTTTCAAATATCGAAGGACTTTATTCACGTCCTTGGATTATGCATGAACTAACTAACTAGGCTCACAACATAAGCTATATTAGGTTTGTTGTAGGCTAAGGAAATATGTTTTGCCACAAGTCTTTGATATTGACCCTTATTTGCAGTAGCACTACCACCATCAAAGTCAATTCTATGGTTATGTTCTATGAGAACTCCAATGGTTTTGTACAACAATCTAAAAGCAACCGAACCATATTAAGAAGGATTATCTAAGATGATAAAGGGATTTGTGAAAGCAACAAATCATATTAGAGAACTTCCCTTGAGTAACAAAACTAGGTGGTTGTGCCATCCATCATGTATACTTATTTGTCAAGATTGTCATGCAAAAAAGCATTCTTAAAAGTTGTATTTAGGTTTAACCCAATTATACAAAATCGGCTTGTAAGATAGAGTTATACTCCACTTATTTAATATAATTTGGTTATATTTTTAATCAATGTGAAATCTTCACTAAATCCCCTCTAGCTGAAGATGGTACATCTCAAGCATGGGTTAGATATTTGCAAGTGATATGATAATGGTTCGGTAGTATAGACTCTTAGAAAGTGAGGTTATATCTAACTAAACATTGCAAATCCGATTTATAAGATAAAATTTTCACATACATTAATATTATAATTTGGTTATATCTTTAGTTGATATAGCATCTACAACAATATAATTTTTTATTAGAAATAGTTTACTTCATTAAGGAGTTTTTTCACAAGGATTGTATTCTTGAAATGAATGTTCCAGTTTATATTATGTGTTTGTTGTGTTAGGTTGAAATATGAATGTGCGAAAGGTATATTTTCTTGTGCAAATTTTAGTCTAATAATCCATTGTTCCTCCTTCCAATTTTTATACAGTTATGTTTTTTTCTCTTTTTCCAGTGTTATGTATTGGTGAAAATTGTTGGCTATTCTTTTTAACAGATTCTTTGTTCAATATAATGCTGACAATGTTCATTTTATTTAGTTAAAATAATCTTTATTTTAGCATTGATTATCTTCATCATTTTTCAGGAAACTACGTGTGAGCATTGAACATGATATGGGTGGGACTAGTGCTGCTCAAAAAATGTTAAGACTTTTTGTCCCTTATTGGATTGTCAATGATACTTCTCTGTCTTTGGCATACCGTGTGGTGGAGGTAGAACCTCTGGAAAATGCAGAGATGGATTCTGTCTCACTCTCTAGGGCAGTTAAGTCTGCCAAGACTGCTTTGAAAAATCCCATAAGCTCATTAGATAGAAGGCATTCTAATTCAAGAAGAAGTCTGCAAGTGATTGAAGTAATTGAAGACAATAGTCCATTTCCAAGTATGCTTTCGCCACAAGATTATGTTGGGCGTAGTGGAAGTACAATGTTTCAATCTCCTAAAGATACATATTTATCACCTAGGCTGGGAATTTCTGTTTCTATGCAGTCATCTGAAGTTTACAGCTCTGGGATTTCTCTGCTTGAACTTGAAAAAAAGGTGCTTTTTAAAAAGGGGATAACCAACTGCTTTATCTTTTTGACTTCTGCAAGTACTTCCTCAGGTTTCTACCATGGTATTTAATGTTCGTTGAAACTCTCACAGGAACGTATTGATGTCAAAGCTTTCGATTCTGATGGATCTTACTACAAGCTTTCAGCAGTTTTGAACATGACTTCAGACAGAACAAAGGTTTTCTACAATCTATATTTAGTTCCTTGCCTATACAAAATCATTTTGATTATCAATTAGGAAGTGGTTTTAAGCTTTATCCATCCTTACAAAACCAGCTTGTAAGGTTAGAATTATTTGCACCTATTTACTCTATTTTAACATTATTTTTAATCGATGTAAGATCTCCAATACATCTCTTTACGTCGAGGCATTGAAGTCTCATCTGTGAAATTATATATTTATGAGTGGTCTGATAGTTGTCTCCAATAGCAGATCGCACAATGGGCTCAACAAACCTTACTAGGAGAGGTTTTGATACCATATTAGAAAGTGTGTTTAAATCTAACTCATAAATGGCTTGTATGTTGAGAATTTTCCCACATATATACTGTAATCAAGGATCTCCAACATTACCTTTTGAAATTCCTATTATGATTGGCTATTGCATTTCACATGATTCAAGACCAACCTATATAATTTCAAAACCGTGAATATGTAGAAACAATCCCATAATCATGGGGATTTGTCCAGTAGAATATGTTTTCTTGATTTCCTAAAATTGTTATTAGCTTTCTGTATATATAAATCTAATGTATCTCAAAATAAAATAGCAAAAACTTGAGATGGTATCAAAGCTCCTGATCTTTGAGAGTTTCTTATCGTGGGACCCAAGCCTAATAGCAGTATTCACTGCTGCATGACTTCTGTCATGATTTCGGCCTTTGTTGTTACAAAATTCTCATCTTCTCCCTAGTGCCTTGATCATGCTTATATTCGATGGATAAATTCATTAAGCCTACTCAGGAAACTAGAGACAAGCCCAGAATGTTGGACCATTGCAAAATGTTCATTTTACTTACAGGTTAAATATACGTGACTATCACATGGTCTCAACTCATTAAGACCATCTTCAAAGGGAAACGAAAGGTCAGTCACTTGATTAATGATGCTTCTGGTGAAAGGGATGACCTATTTAAATCAGGGCATGAAGAAGGTTCCATGATCATGACATGGCTATGGAATTTGTTATTTAGCTATATTTATTTATTATTCAAAAATCTATATTTATTTTACAGTAAATGTCCAATATTTGCTCCCATATTTCAACAAAAATCCTTCAGTATTTAATGACAAGTCCAGAAAGGGTATGTAGGGTTTGTCACAAATAGGAGATCCACCACAAGATATTGCATGTTCTTTGGTGGAAATTTGGTGACTAGGAGAAGTTGCAACCTCTAGTGTAGAGGTTGAATTCTGAGCTATGACACGTGAGGTGTGTGAATTGTTAAGGCTAAGAATTATTCTTAGTGATTTAAAGTGATTGTGAAGAGTATATGACTCTTTATTGTGATAATAAATCAGCTATTATCATTGCTCACAATCCAATTCAGCATAGTAAGACCAAGCACAAAAATAGATTGACACTCTTTTAAAGAAAAATTTGATGGTGGCCTTATCATCCTTCTTGTGTCCCATCTAGGATTTAGTCAGAAAATTTATTTACTAAAGGTCTTCCCACCGAACCATTTTATGATCTCACATGCAATCTAGAAATGATCCACTCACCAGTTTGATGGGAGTGTTGATTTATAAACCATGGTAGAGTATTGTAATTAATTACAAGTGTGTTGTTAGGAGCTGGTAAAAGATTTTAGAAATCTTTATAATCATTACTTTAGGGTTACAAATTTCAAATACAGAGGTTGATGCATTGTTTCAAAGAATCTATTCAATAAAATCTATTGTTTCGATCAATTAAATCTTTTTAGGGTTAATATATATTATTACTAAACTTGAGCTGTGATTAACTAACTATTAAGCTATTTAATGTACAGGTTGTCCATTTCCAACCACACACAATGTTCATTAATAGGTTTGGATGTAGTATCTGCCTGCAGCAATGTGATACTCAGTCAGCTGTATGGATTCATCCTACTGATCGTCCAAAGCCTTTTGGTTGGAAGTTATCAGCCAGAGTTGAACTTTTGAAGGTATGTTTTATTAATTTTCAAAATATTTGTCTAACTTACATATTTGTATTGTTTTCTATATCTCATTAAGGATTCTATGTTGATTCAGTTGCGGATTGATGGCTACAAATGGAGTACACCATTTAGTGTAAGCTATGAAGGTGTAATGCGCATTAGCTTGAAAAAAGATGTTGGAGATGAACCAATACAAATAAGGGTAGCAGTAAGAAGTGGTGCCAAGAGATCACGTTTTGAAGTTGTTTTTCGTCCAGATTCACTATCAAGTCCTTATAGGTTTTTGTTCTTAGTTTCTTCCCTTTGAACCATCATAATACTATGTTCATTTTTCGACATTGAGGAAGGGTAATATAGAAATTCACTTGTATTCATGCATTTCCTGCCTCATTTATTGGGGAGCAGTTTAAATACCTTAGGTCACTTGGTTTTAAGCTGAAATTGAACCTACTACGTTTTATTAACATCTGAAGTAATGGTGGATTCCCCATTTCTACAACTATTTATATTGTCATGATCTTGTCCTTGTAGAGTCAAGACCAAAATTTTCATGGACACATTTCATAAGTATGATGTCTGTTATTTAGCTTTTTAATGTTTTCTAACTGTATTTATGTTCACAGGATTGAAAATCACTCCATGTTCTTGCCCATTCGCTTTCGTCAAGCTGAAGGTATTAGTGATTCCTGGCAGCTGCTTTTTCCACATTCTGCTGCTTCATTTCTGTGGGAAGATCTTGGTAGACGACGTTTACTGGAACTCTTGGTAGATGGAACTGACCCAGCAAAATCATTGAAGTATGATATTGATGAAATTTCTGATCACCAACCTGTCCATGTAAAAGATGGAGCAACTAGAGCCTTGCGTGTTACTATAGTAAAGGAAGAAAAATCAAATGTTGTTAAGATCAGTGATTGGTTGCCTGAAAATGAACCTACAGGAGCTCCGAGAAGACATTTATCATCAATGAATGATTCTCAAAAGCAACAACTAATGTCAATGACTGATTGTGAATTCCACATCAATTTTGATCTTGCTGAGCTTGGAATATCTATTATTGACCATACACCTGAGGAAATTATGTATCTCTCTGTTCAGAATCTTGTTCTGGCATATTCAACTGGTTTGGGCTCTGGAATTAGTCGGTAAGATTTGCAACAGCTGTATCTTTGAATTTTGCTAGAACTTGCATCATGGTTACTTATCTTCCATTAGTTATTTTCTGATTGTCCTGGTAGATCTAACTATCTAGTCAACCAAGACGACTTTATCACTTGCACAGAAGATTTAAATTAACTGTAGAGATCTATTTCTGTGTAGTTATCCAGTTTGTACAACCATTTTGATTTTGAAATTCAATTTCAATCCTATTCTAGATTCAAAGTCAGAATGTGTGGGCTACAAGTGGACAACCAGCTGCCATTAACTCCAATGCCAGTTCTCTTCAGGCCACAGAGAGCTGTATCAGAAACTGACTATATCCTGAAGTGCTCCATCACAATGCAGTCAAATGGATCAGTGGATCTTTGTGTCTATCCATACATCGGTCTTCATGTGAGCATCACGTGATCTTGTATTTACTATTCTGAAAAGAAAAAAGTCAATGTTTAAGTTTATAAATTATGACACTTTTATTTTATGATTGGTTTCTTGCAAGCAGGGTCCAGAAAGTTCTGCTGCCTTTCTTATAAATATTCATGAACCTATTATTTGGCGTCTTCATGAAATGATTCAGCAGGTGAAGCTCGGTAGGCTGTATGATTCTCAAACAACAGCTGCATCGGTTGATCCAATCATTCAAATTGGGTATGTCAAACTCTTGGAAATGCCTCATTATATTTGTGGTTTTGCTTGAAACTGCATAAACTGCATATAACATTACATTGAATTACAGTGTACTTAACATTTCGGAAGTTCGATTCAAAGTGTCAATGGCTATGTCACCAAGTCAAAGACCAAGGGGTGTTCTTGGGTTTTGGGCATCCTTAATGACTGCATTGGGCAACACAGAAAATATGCCTGTAAGTTTTTTAATTACTCTGTACGTTACCTTAATTGGTGAACCACTTTCAAAATTCATTGTACTTGCTGAATGTAAGATGTCAATCTTATGTCTCATTTGTTTTCAAACCAGGAGTGCATTGTGTAAGTTTCACACGGTGATTAAATTTCACCAAGACAATGACAACTGAGTACTAGGTTCATAAAATATTATCTTCTTTATACAAGTAAATATAAAGCATGGATGTACGATCTCAAGACCTTTTTCATATATTATTTAAATTATTCAACTAGTGTATAAAGAGTAAAACAGCAAGGTAAAAAACAAAGAAAAAAAAGCTAATTCCTATACTTGAAAGGATTAATATGAAAGAAAGAACATTTTTTAAATTGAAAGAAAGAACATTTTTACTAGAACATCAGTCTCTAACTCTAACCCTATACTAATAATTACAGAGATCTCTAGAATCTTCTAACAACTTCTAGTAGTACACTAAATATCCTACTAACAACACCCCTCTTCAAGTTGGTGAATGGATATCTATCATTCCTAGCTTGCATGTTCTCAAAATTAGAAAATAAAATTATTTTATTAAATCTCATTACGTACATTGATTGGATAATTTAGGAAACAAGCACGGCCTATTCTAGGAAACAAATAGGTGAATAAGTGTTCTCCATTCCCAACTTAGATATAATTCTCTCAAAGTTACTGTTTTTTAGACTCTTGGTGTGTTTGTCATCAAGCTGTCATTGAGTAGACACATATGAAGTGCAAATCAACCCACTGTCAAGTTTTTCTTTGATAAAATGTTTGTCCACTAAAATGTGTTTACTTCTATCATGTTGTGCTTGGTTGTGAGCTATGTTGACAGCAGATTTATTGTCACAATATAACCTCATAAGTCAATCCCACCTTATCTTTAAGTCTTCCAATATAATCTCCAACCACAACAATTGACATATTTCTTGTGTCATTGCTCGAAATTTTGTTTCAGCACTAGACATAACTACCACACTTTGCTTTTACTTTTTACTCTTCCAAGTTACTAGGATTCCACCATGGAATTTGCTTTTGCTTTTACTCTTTCATGTTACTAGGATTCCACCAAGGAGTTTGCTTTTGCTTTTTACTCCTCCAAGTTACTAGGGTTCCCACCAAGGAATGTGCAATTTCCAGTAGTTGACCTCCTATCTATAATTGAACATGCATAATCAGCATTAGTATATCTTAAATTTAGGAGAGAAAATGTATATTTTATTATATGTCTCCTTACATTCATAGGATATATATACAAGAGCTTATTTAATGAGCAGCCTATTCTACGGAACAAATCCCATTAGTATATCTTAAATTTAGGAGAGAGAATGTATATTTTATTATATGTCTCCTTACATTCATAGGATATATATACAAGAGCTTATTTAATGAGCAGCCTATTATACGCAACAAATCCCTAAAATTGTGGGATTGTTATTCTAGTAATAATAGCAAGATAATAATAACCAGATACAGAAAATATAACAAATCAAATACATGGGAATAATATCTAAAGTTTCCTCCCCCTCAAGCTGGTGAATAAGTGTTTTCCATTCCCAGCTTGGATATAATTCTTTCAAAATTATTGTTGCTCAGTCCTTTGGTGAGTATGTCTGCAAGTTGACCTTGAGTGGACACATATGGGGTGCAAATCAAGCCACTGTCAAGCTTTTCTTTGATAAAATGTCTGTCCACTTCAATATGTTTGGTTCTATCATGCTGTACTGGGTTGTGTGCTATACTAATTGCAGATTTATTATCACAATATAACCTCATTGGTTCATCCCACTTTACCCTTAGGTCTTCCAGTATAATCTTCAGCCATAGAAGTTCACATATTCCTTGGGCCATTGCTCGAAATTCTGCTTCAGCACTAGATCTAACTACCACACTTTGTTTTTTGCTCTTCCAAGTTACTAGGTTTCCATCAAGAAAGGTACAATATCCAGTAGTTGACCTCCTATCCACAGCTGAACCTGCATAATCAGCATCTGTATATGCCTCAAGACTAGCATTCTTATTTCTTTTGAACAAAATTTCTCTTCCTGGAGTCCCTTTTAAATATTGGACAATTCTAAGTGCAGCTTGTAAATGTGCTTCCTTTGGTTGGTGCATAAATTGGCTAACTAAGCTCACAGCAAATGCAATATCTGGCCTAGTGTGAGATAGGTAAATGAGTCTTCCCACAAGTCTTTGGTACATTTCTTTATCTACAGATATGTCCTCCTCTGCACTTCCCAACTTTATATATGGATCTACAGGTGTACTTGATGGTTTGCAAGTTGTTTTACCTGTTTCCTGTAGCAAATCAATGATATATTTTTGTTGGGATATGAAGATTCCTTTCCTAGAATGGACTACTTCAATCCCCAAAAAATATTTTAGCTTCCCTAAAGTCTTGATTTCAAATTCCTTGGCAAGGCATTGGCTCAACCTTTGTTGTTCCTCTTTATCATTCCCAGTAATGATTATATCATCCACATAGACCAATAGTATTGTTACTCCCCTTGAATCAGAATGTTTGATGAATAAAGTGTGGTCCCCTTGGCTCTGTTTATATTTAAGACTTGTCATAACTTTGGTGAATCTCCCAAACCATGCTCTAGGTGATTGCTTCAACCCATATAGTGCCTTTTTTAATTTGCAAACTGTGTTGGCCTGAATCTGTCCCGTATACCCAGGTGGTATCTCCATGTATATTTCTTCTTCAAGATCCCCATGTAGGAATGCATTTTTTACATCAAATTGCTGCAGCTCCCAATTGTAGTTTGCTGCCAATGACAAAATTACTCTAACCGTGTTCATTTTGGCAACTGGTGCAAAAGTCTCTAAGTAATCCACTCCATATGTTTGGGTGAATCCCTTGGCCACCAACCTTGCCTTATACCTCTCAATAGTCCCATCAACCTTGTACTTCACATTATAAACCCATTTGCACCCAACAGCCCTTTTTCCAGGTGGTAGGGAGACTTGCTGCCAAGTATTGTTTTTCTCCAATGCCTTCATCTCCAAGTCCATGGCTTGTTTCCATTTTTTGTCAATTAATGCCTCAGATACAAAAGGTGTAGTTGTGGTGTTTAGGCTTGTGAGAAAGGTTTTATGGGTAGGTGAGAATTTTTCAAAGGATAAATAATTTGTCAAGGGGTAAGGTTGTTGTTTGGTGCATGTTTTGGTTCCTTTTCTAAGAGCAATTGGGAGGTCTAAATTATGATCTATCTATTCAACTGGTTTTTCAGAAGGAATTTCATCACAACCAATAGGGTTAGAATTTAGAGGATCAAAAGGAATTACCTCAGGTAATGTTGTAGGATTGGATTCTTGAACATGAGTAGATCTTGGAATGGCCTTTCCTCTTCATGTGTACACCAAATTTTTCCCAAACTTTGTATTATCATGTGGTTTACTTGCTGGTCCTGCAGATTGAGGTATTTGATTCACCCTATTTGTTCCCCTGCAAATTGAGGTATTTGATTCACCTCTACTTGTTCCTCTTCAGCTTCAGCTTCACATATAGTGATAGTATTCTTTTGAATTTTTGTTTCTGGTCCAAAAGACAGATTTGACAATATAAAAGGTTCATCTTCCTCTCTTAAAGACTCCCCCTGAAGATGAGATTGGTCAAAGTAGCTTACTCATTCATTGAAAGTAACATCTCTTGACACAAAGAATTTTTTGGATGGGGAATGACAACACTTATACCCTTTTTGTGTGGCTGAGTACCCCAAGAAAATACATTTTATTGCCCTTGGGTCAAGTTTTCCTCTTCCATTACTATGAACATGTACAAAGGAGACACAGCCAAATATTCTAGGTTAAAGGTTATTTGTATGAATTATATTTGGATAGAATGAGTTTAAGACTTCCATGGGACTTTTTGAGGATAACACAGTAGAAGGTAATCTATTAATCAAGTAAGTGGCAGTGAAAAATCTTTTTGGAACATTATTTTGAAAAAGAAGTGCTCTAGTTTGATCTAATAAGTGTCCATTTTTCCTTTCCGCAATCCCATTTTTTTGGGGTGTGTTTACACATGAGGATTCATGAATTATTCCTTCCTTTTGACAAAAAGAATTTTTGGCATTATCCAATCTCCTTTCTTACATATGATATGTATACTTGATTGGATAATTTAAGAAACAAGCACAGACTATTCTTGGAAACAAATCCCTAAGATTGTGGGATTGATATGCTAGAGATAAAACCAATGTACAGCCAATATACAAAATTAAAACCAATAAGAATAAAATCTAAAACTTCCTAAAATATCTTACAGTTGCAAGATCATGAAATTGTTCAATGGGAAGACCTTCGGTAAACAAATCTATTAATTGAAGCTTAGATGACACATAAGAAGTGGTGATAAGGTCACTATCCAGTTTCTCTTTAATAAAGTGTGACCTATATCTATGTGTTTAGTCCTGCTGAATTGGATTGTATGCAATGCTAATAATTGACTTATTATCTCAATAAAAAATTGTAGGTTCCCACATTCCACTTTAAGATCATTTGGAATCATATGAGATGTTTATGAAGGAAAATAAGATTATTAGAAAGTTATAGAACAAGAAGAACATCTTTAAGGTTTTGGGATAATAACAGAGAAACGTTCCCAAGTCCAGTTATTGGAATACAAGTCCCATTGTGGTTACCATAAAGAGAAACATACGATGTTAAAAGAGATGACCCATTGTGGTTACCATAAAGAAAAACATATGATGGTAGGGCACTGGAAAAGAATATAAGTGTTTTAAAGATGTCTGTATTAGAGTGGGTTTTCAATTTAATTTGGGTTTGGCCCAATTTTTAACTGTTTTAAACACAGAAGACAAATAAGGTTGGTGCAATTAGGGTTTCCTATCATGTGCGCCGCTGCTGGCCCCCCACCCCTTCTACTTCTACCACTTTGCTGTTACTTTTCTCCATGCGGCTGTCATCTTTCTTCTCCACATCCCCACTTCTGCCATAGCCGTTCCACCACCACCAGCCGGTATGCAAAAAGTAGCTGCTGTGGACCATCGTGGGAAATCCTTTTTGACACCACCTTGTTATGGTGGCAGGTCAGGAAACCGCTGCCAATCTTGGCCATGGCGCTGCCTTGGTCGAAATTTGATAACACTGCATACAAGTGTCCTGAATATCAGTCTTTTTACATTAAGTTTTAAAATCATTAAAGGAGGATTTTTCTGATTTCAACTTGAAAAGATTAATATGTAAGAAAGAAGATTTTGATTCATTTAATTTATTTGAAACCCTACATCAGCGTCTATATATAGAAAACTCTAACCCCATAGTAATAATTACAGAGGAATCTCTAGAATCTTCTACCAGCTTCTAGTAGTACACTTAATATCCTATTAACAACACCTATGATTAAGTATAAATTGCTAAACACGAATTCTGCAGTAAAAAGAAATGATTGACAATAATCTCATAAATTATAAGACATAATAATATCCCAGATGTTTTTTTATCTCTCTGACAATGTTTAACTAATTGTGATATAGTACCACACAAATGTTTATTCACTTTTAGGATACGGGAATATCATGAAATAATTCTTACATGAATATTTATTTACTAACCAGGTTAGGATAAACCAGAGGTTTAATGAGAACGTATGCATGAGGCAGAGTTCTATGATTAGCATGGCTATCTCAAATGTCCGAAAGGATCTTCTAGGCCAACCACTTCAGCTTCTCTCAGGTGTGGATATATTGGGCAATGCAAGTAGTGCACTTGGACACATGAGTAAAGGTGTAGCTGCATTGTCTATGGATAAAAAATTCATTCAAAGTCGACAGAGACAGGTTTGATTGGATGTTCTCCTGTGCAATTTTTCCCTTGGTTCTCATGCTTTATATGTTAGACATTTAATATAGTATAATGCTAACATCTGCTTTCAATATAACTATGCAGGAAAGTAAAGGTGTGGAGGATTTTGGTGATGTTATAAGAGAGGGTGGTGGAGCATTCGCTAAAGGTTTATTCAGAGGGGTAACTGGCATTTTAACAAAGCCTCTGGAAGGAGCAAAATCTTCTGGTGTTGAGGGTTTTGTTCAGGGTGTTGGGAAGGGAATTATTGGTGCAGCTGCACAGCCAATGAGTGGAGTTTTGGATCTTCTGTCAAAAACAACCGAAGGTGCTAATGCTATGAGAATGAAAATTGCGTCTGCTATAACATCAGATGAACAACTTCTTCGGAGGAGACTGCCTCGTGTTATAAGTGGTGATAATTTGCTTACACTATATGATGAGTACAAAGCTCAAGGACAGGTAACGTGGGTTCAACTTGCCATGGCAGATCTAAAGTTCATTTGTTATTTTTTATTTTAACATTTGAGATTTAAATCAAAATATTGTAAATGATAAGTTCCATACAAAGAAACCTAATTCTACTTGAAATTCTAGTCAGTGGTTTAGACATATGATGGGAAGATTAAAGAAGAGATATTGCATTCTGTCAGTTTTGAGGAAACGAATGTTCGAATTTTTTATACAATTTAATTCTAAGTTATGCATGTTTTTGACAGATGTTGTGTTTATAGGCTGAAAAGCAAAAGCTGGAATTGTATTAATGTAATTGAGGATCCTGCTTTCAAGTAGTACTTCTGTTCCTCAAAGAGTTTCAGGGTTCACTCAACAAGTCTTATTTATTTTACTGACCATTTCTGACATTAGAGAATAACTATAATGTTAGACTTTTATAGTCCCCAACCCTTGTATTTCTTGTTAAACTATCACCTTCGCTATTAACGTAGAGACAACAATTTCTTTTTTCAATATTAGCAGTTTTGAGCTTCATTAGTCGTTATCCTTAAATTGTTATCACTGTATTTCCAGGAGATACTTAGCAGCTAGTGAGAGAGAAAGTGAATTATGTGGATGGCCATGTTATGAAAATATTTTGTTTTGTAATTTACTGATTATACTGCGCTAGTAAATAGTCCTATCAATGAAATTTACATCATTTCCTTTTCCTACTCCTGACTATAGCCATACTTCTGTCTTGAAGGTGATACTGCAGTTGGCCGAATCAGGCTCATTTTTTGGTCAGGTTGATCTGTTCAAAGTTCGTGGAAAGTTTGCCTTATCAGATGCTTATGAAGATCACTTCATGCTTCCAAAAGGAAGAATTCTCATGGTCACGCATAGAAGAGTCATACTATTGCAAGTATGTAGTCGTGATTGAGAACAATGAATAAAACCTAATTTTCTTGAACCAACGGTTACTTATCAATCTTTATCTTTGTCATTGTCAGCAACCATCCAATATTATTGCTCAGAGGAAATTCAGCCCTGCACGAGATCCATGCTCAATATTGTGGGATATTCTGTGGGATGACCTTGGTACCATGGAACTAACTCGTGGCAAAAAAGACAACCCGAAAGGTCCCCCCTCAAGGCTCATTTTGTATTTGCAGTCTAGGGCATTGGATACGAAAGAAAATCATCGCATTATAAAATGCATCCCAGAAACCCGTCAAGCTTTTCAAGCTTACTCTTCTATTGAGCATGCATTGAACACATATGGCCCAGGAGTATCAAAGGTATGTTTTATTTCGTATGTTTCCTTGTTATACTCTAACTTTTACATGTTTTTAGTTCTTCAAGCAATTGTTTAACTAGTGACCACCAAGCCTAAACTGTTGGAAAACTAACGGACTCTAAATAAAACATGACACATCAGCTATTTGTTCCCAATGTTTATGCACACAATATTAGAGCTGAATTCTGAATGAAATTATTGTCTTGTTATTCAGGGATTACTGAAAAATAAAGTGACAAAGCCATATTCACCCCATATTGATGCCCCAAGCGCTGACCTGACCCCCCAACAGATGCCTGGATCAACCCCTCTCTCCTCAACTTTTGGAAGCAGCGCCCATCACTAGGACCATCATTGTTCATCACTTTCAACAGTCTAGACAGTCCTGTGCTCTAATGAATATCTATCACTGTACTTGATCAAGATGAAGCCCAGTTGCCCTTCAGTTCCAAAGGTATCACTTTTTTCCATTTTTCTCACCACCCATATCAGCATTGAGATTACAATGCTGGTTTCTGGAACCATATACCTACCCGATGATAACAGTTACGGTTAGTTGGAGGGAATTAGTTCGATATCTATGAATCCTGTAGAAGGCCCGTGTCTCCCATTTTTTGTTAAAATATAATATCCAATAGTTCTTGTATTATATTGAATGTAATAGCTTTTGTTGTACATATAAAAAATCACATAGCTCAGATAGGATGATCCTACTTTCCCTCGTCATGCCCTTTTCAAGTTTCATTTCTTCAGAGGAAAAGCCAATTACTTACACGATATCTGAATGTCTTCCATTTTCTGAAAGCATATAAAAATTGTTAATGCTTCTCGATAGTTAGTATTCAACTTCTCGGGATAGACTAAGCGAGAATATAAAATACTTTTTTAATAGAATCACAATTCCTGTACATACAACACTATACTAAGACTGAATATTGATAGCCACTAACGTTAAAGGTTAAAGTATTTTTGTATTTTGGGGATATAATTTCTTTAAAGGTTAAAAGTATACAACGAAATTCAGCTTTTGAAGTAGAACTTTGGTGTGTTATTCAGATTACTATAGGTGTGCAATTTAGACTTTTACACATTTTTTAAAATGGAAATTCTTTATTTTAAGTTTCCATTTGATAGGATGGAATACTTCGTAGATATAGATGTAGTGTCTTATATTACATATTTTCTTATGAAGTTTTGGTTTAGACCTTTTATTTTTATATTTTTTAAATGTATTTTTAAATTATATTTTTATATTTTTTTAAATTATATGTTTAGATGATTATGATTACAAACGTTTTCTTTTAATTAAAAAATTAAACACGAACTATTAATGAGAAAGAAGAATATTTTTTTTCCATAGTAATTAGTACTATCACCATACAATCACCAAAATCAAATTTTCTTAATAATCACTACTCTCGCAATACAGGATTTCGGGATATAAAAATAGGATAATGATATTTAGACAACATTTTTTTGACAATATTTGAACATTGATTACGTATCAATCTGTGATTGGTCAAAAATTACTCCTCAATAATGTTTATGATTATTATTATTGATTATGGAGTAATTTTTGACCAATCACATATTGACATGTAATCAATGTTCAAATGTTGTAAAAAAAATGTTGTCTAAATATCATTATCCATAAAAATATTATAAAAGTTAATGGTTAAATAAAGTGTAATCTCATTTGTGTAACAATTTTTAAACAACTGCCTGTGAATTATAGGTTTTACATTAAACCACGTGTGCTCATTCCCATACCATAATTACCAATTATTAAAGTCTCTATAAATTTTATCCCATGGTCTAGGGTAATGTTTAACACATTTTCTCACTACAATAATTTTGTAAGTAAAAGTTTGTTTACAAATATGTCAAAAATATTTTTGTTTAAATTATACGAAAGGGTTTCTTTATGTTAATTCATAGAAGCTGATTTTAAATTTTGGAAATATTCTGTCTTTTCATTTTTCTGTAGTTTTGGGAAAAAAATTGTATGTATAATATAGTTAACTTTAGTAATATACGACTGTAATTATATACAATATTTATTTTCTTTTAATTATGAAATGAAGTAATTATATGCGCATTTCGGCAGTTATTTCATGCATTTCTTTAGTTTCCTTCTTTTTGCATATTTCCGTGATGACAATGACCCAAATTATTTTTTTTATTAAGTTAACACATGTCGATAGTTTTATGCTTGCGTGTAAGTGAGATTGTTTACGTGTGTATTGTAACATCTCATTTTTTAATATATATATATATATATATATATATATATATATATATATATATATATAACTTATAAAGAAAATTAAGGCTTTTAGATACAAAATTCTAATTTTGAGAAGATGTTTTTCCTAGTTCACATTTATTAATGTAATCATTGTAAAAGAGAAAATACATATATGAACAAAAACAAAAACAAAGATAAGTTAATGATAAAACATTTATACATGATAAGATAAAATTTAAAATACAATTTCAATCACACAAATATAGAACATTCTCTTCAATTACACCACTTACTCAAACAATATAGTATAAATGTCAAGTCATGGAAAGTTTTGCACTTGTGTGGTGGAACACTTGATCCACTCAAAGTTGCCACACAAGATTAGTCCTTAAAACGTTCTTTGTCACCATGAAGAAAGGCTTCCAAGCTAGGACCTCCTGACCATCTCACGACATGACTTATCACTTTTTAATCAAGCATTGATAATCAAACAAAATAGAGATCATAATATCACAAAATACACATTGACACCCGTGGTGGTGCTCAACACAAGACCTCTCACAAAAGAAAGCACTCAACAATAATATCGACACTTAGTGATAGTCCTGACATTCAACGACAGTCTGTATGCTCAATAGTAGCCTTGAGACTTAATTGTAGTTTTGATGCCCAAAGACAGTTCTAAAGCTCAACGGTAATTGATGCTCAACCGCAACCTTGACACTCAACACCATTATTCGCATAAAACGTTTCGTTCAAAGATATCATTATGTCGCTCAACGACCTATTAAACTATTCTAGACCTGTAGTAAATAGTGGCACTCAACGGTATTTTGCCACCGCTCAACTTTAAACCATTTGTAAAAATGACCGCTTAATGGTAAAAATGAGCACTCAACGGTCTAGTTCCAGACTTACACAATCAAGTTTGCACTTAGTGTCACACCAGTACCCTCAACGTCATACCAAATCATAACAAACTCAATTTTGTGATTTAGTGAACCAATGATTTGTTCAAATGTTTAAATTAGTATTCCTAGTGCTTCGTTCAGAAACAATTTTAAATGTTATAATCCATACCAACTTGATCAAATGATCAAATCCTTAATTTTTCAATTCAACACCGATTCAGACAATGTTAAACAATACACAACCATTGCAACACACTCGAATTACTTAGCAATTCAACTAACAAGAAAATTTATCAATCTCAGACAAATCAAACATTCAATTTAACCGTCTTTACCATCTAAAATTCTAAAATAAAGTAATTTGTTTCCTTTACCTAGAGAATAACCGAACAGTTCTAGAAATCCTAATACAACTTTAACACATAAGAAACCTTATATACTCATATGAACAAAAGAAACATGATCATGACACACGATTAATACTACTAATTAACATAAAGCCTTATAGAAATATCAAACATTACATGCGATCCCAAATAATTCACATGTAAAAGAAGATAAAACATTAAAAAAAAAAAGCATAATACCATTTTATTCTATTTGAAAAACCAATCAAATAAATACAGAGAACTAAACTCAAATATTACTTTGATTGTTTTTTATCTTCAAACAAACAAAATAATTATCATAAAGTTTAAAGTAAAAGAAAAATTCTATAAAAAATAAATTAGAAAAGTAATGATATTTAAAATAATAAAATTCGTTTATAAAAATTTTATTTATCTTTTGAATTTTTTTATTAAAAATAATTTAGTATTGTAATTCTAAACACACTATTAATACATTTTTTTCTCTTAAGAAATCAAATAAAATATAAATTTCAATTATAACATTTATATAATAAATATTTATAAATATAATATTAATGAAAGGAAATTCAGACAATTAAAATATTAAAACGATAACTTAAATTGTACAGTTGAGCAGGGAAAATCTTTATAAACAACAGTTAGAAAATAATTAAAACATTGTTCAACTCTAACACGTGATCATATAAACGTATAGATGCTAAATTTTGTATTTTTAATATTTTACACCAGAGTAATAATTTTTATTTTTGAAAACCACGATAATAATTCTGTAACACAAAAGTTCAAAATTTCTTATAAAACCAAAATTTAATTTCAAATAATATTATAAAACCAAATTTCAAATAATATTATAAAACCAAATTTCTTACTTTTTTTTTTTCGGGTTAAATATGTTTTTGGTCCCCCAATTATCGGCCGTTTTTGTGTTTAGTCCCTCTTTCAAAGTATAGTACAATTTAGTCCTTCAACTTTAGAAAACTCTGGTATTAGTCATTTTTACCAAATTTTTTTAACTTTATTTGTTGTTTCAAGCACAGCAAATAAAGTTTAAAAAATTTGGTAAAAAAGACTAAAACCATAGTTTTCTAAAGTTGAAGGACTAAATTGTACTATACTTTGAAAGAGGGACTAAACACAAAAACGGCCGATAGTTGGAGGACGAAAAACATATTTAACCCTTTTTTTTCTTCTTCTTTCAAATAAATTAAAAATTTATTCTCCACATTTTTAATTAATTATTTGAATTTACTTTTCACTAAAGGCAATTCTACTTTTCCTCTTTCTTATTTTTTCTTTAATATTTTCTCAAATTTGGATAACCAAATTATGAAAAAGATTTTTATCACAAAAGTGCAAATTTTGAAGAGTCGAATTTCCAACGTGCACATTAAATAAATTTATTCGGGAAATTATTTTAACACTGAATGCATTTTGAGTTTTTTTTTTTTTTAATGTATGGGGAAACTTTTAATAAAAAAGAAGAAAAACATTACATCGTGAATATGTATGTATATAGGGATTGCATTCACGTTTTCCTAGGAAAAAACAGAGAGAAGCATAGAAAAGGTGAGAAGGGTGATTTGGGTAAAGAGAGCGGAAAGAATTCTAGGGAGAGCATAGAAGGGAAGGTAGAGCCGAAGTTGTTGGGTTGTTCTTCTCCGCCTTCTCCACCGCCACCGCCACCGCCACCGCCACCCGCCACCGCCAGAGATGAGTTCTGCCGGTAAAGCTTTTCTTTTCTTGTTGCTTCTATTCATGTTCTGTTTCCCCTTCCCTCTTCTTTTCAGCTTTCAATCCAAACTACTCAAAATATCGACATCTCTTCTACATCATCTCACTGATTCGATTCGTGATTTTATGCTTACTTTTAAATATCCATATTATTTCATTTTTTACACTCTCTTTACTAGATCGCTATGCTCCTGCTTAATGTGAAAACCCTAGTTCGTTGCATTTCCCTTTTTCTTCATTTATTTTAACGTTTGGTTTTGTTGTAGTTGCTGTTTTATTTCGTTACATGCATGGGTAAAGGTAAAGGTAAATAAAGTTTCAGTTTTTCTTCATGGGTCTCGATGGTTGAATACTCTTCTTTCTTGAATCCTATATACGGTTTAAATCACAGTAGTATGTTCAATTCTCTCTCGTTTGGATATAAAATGGAGCTTCTTTGAATCAAATTTAGGTTTTATGTTTCAGATACTGTCAATGCAAGTGCAGCTGAGTCTGTCAAAGAACCTGTCGTGGGGTCTAGCCTGGAAGCAAAACAGGAGGATGCTGGTGAGGTTTTGGCTTCAATATACATGTTAAGACTTTTGGTTATCTTTCGCAATGATTGTCTGTCGTGGAGAGGTTAATGTTTTTGCTGGTGATAAACTTGCTCACATCACATGCTCTTTCTCTTGCTAGAAATAAAAGCTCAAGTTGATGCCATGTGGGAACAAATGAATAAGGGAGTATCTAATAAGGTCCTCACTAAATTTACAAGCAAGCCTAATTCTGCCCCCAAAAGAACTGCAAAAAAGACATCTTCTGTAAGGCGTTGTTGTTCTCTCCTTTAAGCCACTTGCAAAGAAATAAAATAAAACATCTTTCACTGCTATGGAATTTAATTTCTTTCCTGATAATTTTGAATATAGAATTGGATGTCTTATTTGGGGTTGGCACCAAAGGCAACTGAATCCCTCGGGCAAGGTGCTTCAAATAATGAACATGGCACCACGCAAAGCGGAACCAGTGAAGAAGCCAAGAAGATTGCTGCTGCTGCTCTTGCAGCAGTGAAAGATGATGCTGCCATGGCTGCCTCAAGCAGGGGGAAACTTGTGGTAAGCATATTGCTATCTATTGTACCTATTTTTGGTCATGTGCTAATGTGGTTGAATTGGGAAACTTTTGTGTGCAATTACCGAAATGGAAGGGCAAAATATGTAGCTTGGATATATTATTAAGTTTTATTTCCATACATGATGATGGTCGGGTTATATAAAAAAAGGCTGATAGAGATAAAAACAGGATTTAGCTAATATCCAGCTGTTTCAATGTGTAATATACTAGGGATGCCTACTGTTAAGCCCAACGCAATTATGGTGTATACCGTGCACTAAATTTTTCACTTGAAATTTGAAATGCTTTGGATTCTTTGTTTTTATTTCAATATGTAGAGATGCGTTAGTTAATAATAAAAGGCTTTTTATATAGACAGGATTGGATTTAGTTTATATCCAGCTGTTTCAATATGTAATGTACTGGGGGTGCCTATTATTAAGCCCAATACAATTTAAGTATATACCATGCACACAAAATTTCACTTGAAAATTTGAATTCTTTGGATTTCAACTTGGTTGATGACCTAGCATTCTCAGCACCCATGTGGGGCATGAGTCTCAATGTTTATTGATTTTCTTCCCTTATCAGATTACCGAGGTTCGGGATTTTGCCGGTCAAGAAATTGAAGTTAAAAAGCTTGTTGATTCTGACTCAAAGGAGGCAATGGAAAGAGCCAAAGCTCCTCCACCTTCTGCAGTGGATGTTGTACTTGAACAAATCAAGAAGAAACAGAAGCTCAGTGTACTTGACAAGACCAAAAAGGACTGGGGAGAATATAAGGAAGAAAATAAGGGGCTGGATGTAGAACTTGATGCTTATAAGAAAAGTTCCAACCAGTATTTGGACAAGGTTTCTTTCCTACAACGAACAGATTACCGTGAGTTTGAGCGAGAGAGAGATGCACGGTTGGCTTTGCAAGCCAGGAAGCGACCAGATAATATGCAAGAGGATGCATATGACTGAAGGTAGTTGAAGATTGGAGTTGCTACGAGAATTATTTACGGTTTTGTAATCAGTGGGATGATCTAAGTGCCATAGTTCATGGGAAGGTCTTAATCTCTCAAGAGGTGTAAGACCTTTGATCACATTCATGGGGTTGAGATGCTATTCAATGACATGGTATGCGATGTGGGAAGGAAAAATACAGGGCTGAAGAAAACAGGTGCTAATTTTAGACTGACATTTGTCCATTCCTTGAGAACCTCAAAGAACGAATTGAGAACTTGCCAAAGGTGGTTTCAAAGAACTCATTTTATGTCTGTTCATTATTTGGTTGTTTCACTACCTCTTTTTAAGTAAATACTAGGATTCGATTTTCTTGTTGAGCAATTCGATCCTTAGTTTCAAGGCGTAAGAGATCGTGTGCAGATACGATTCCTTAAATAAGTATGGTATTATTGCTAATAACTTAGTTTTATATGTGCTTTTATTCTCGGCCACTTAAAAATTATTTCATTGTCTTGGATAATAGTATTTTCTAAGGTATGATTGTGAACGTAATTATGTGGACATTATCACGACTACAAGAGTTTAAAATAATCTGCACAGTTTAAACTTTAATATTTTGTGTATATGTGCGGCTTATGAATTGGTTATGTTAATCATAAAAAAATTCAAGGAGTCTAACGTGGTAAAATTTTGTACCTTTTGCAATCTGCTTACTATCTGGTCGAAACACTAATAATTGAAACAAATTATATATGCGGCAAAATATGGTTAACTCAACGTAATTTTTGTGTTTGTTCACACTTGTTTTAAGAAATTAAAATAGTCTGCCTTACCTTCCTTAAGGATACGATTAAATTACGGGTTCTGACATAAACAATTGCATCCATAAAAAAACCTATCAATCCACGTGCGTAAACAAAAACAGTTTTTTTTTTTTTTTTTTTTTTTTTTTTTTTTTTTTTTATAGCACAGTGTAGTAAGGTAATGGCGACAGTTAATAAAAAATGCGTGACTTTTGATATTTGTACAAATACTTTCTCAATTTTAAAATAATTAAAATTAAAGCTGTAATGAAGGCAAGAGATAACTTTTCACATTCTAATACTTTTCCACTTCCTTAACATGAAAATAAAAACTTCAAGGAAATAGAACTATTTATAAATAAAAAAAATACTCAAATATTTATTTATAGCATTCTGACAATAATAAATATTCCTATTCACACTAAAAAATAAAGACTATAAATGAAACTTTCTCATTTCATCTATAAAGATATCGTAACAACGTCCCAATCCCCTACGTATGTGATTGCGGATTCTTTAAAGCTATTCTACCACTCTTTATCTTCCTATTTTGTCCTGCATTTACTCCAACTGAAACATCCATATATTTCTTGAAGATGAGTAAGATACTTGATGAATAAAACTAATCATGAACTCAATTTCAAAGCTTGGTCACCATTTTTATTCCTTCAAATATCCTGCTCATGTAAGAATTCCTGCTAATAAGAAGAAATGGGTGGATGAAAATTAATTTATAAATACCCAACAATGTGTTAATCAAACCGTTCCACAATCCCATTTAAGTTGTCTTCACCCTGTAAGAATTACAACATTGTCCCAGAGAGAAGGGGAGATATAAATTATTGAAAAGAGATAAGAACAACACGATCATTCCTCTTATTATGCAAACAAGTAAACAGGGGGGTAATTTTCATTTAAAAACCTGAATCTAAATTTAACACAGCTGGTATCATCTCCAAGTCATTGTAAAATTGTTGGACAAAAATGAAAAGAGAATGAAGAAGCAACTAGCTCTTCATATGTGAATGGGCTTGTCATAAGTGGCCATTGCGGCTTCTTTCACAGCCTCGCTCATTGTTGGATGTGCATGGCACACACGTGCAATGTCCTCACTTGATGCATCATACTGCAATGCTATTGCTGCTTCGTGAATGAGCTCTCCTGCATTGGGTGCCATAATATGCACTCCCAATATCTTATCCGTCTCCTTCTCAGCCAATATCTTCACCAGTCCATCAGCATTATCAATTGCCTTAGCTCTGCTGTTAGCCATAAATGGGAATTTGCCAACACGGTATTCAACTCCAAGTGCCTTCACTTGCTCCTCTGTCTTCCCAACATATGCAACCTCGGGGGTTGTATAGACAACACCTGGGACTTTGTCATAGTCCACATGGCCAACCTTTCCAGCTATGTATTCGACACAAGCAACCCCGTCTTCTTCCGCCTTGTGTGCCAACATTGGGCCTGGAATCACATCCCCAATCGCATAAACTCCAGAGACATTTGTGGCGAATCTTTCATTTACCAAAATCCGTCCAATCTTGTCAGTTTCAACTCCTATCTTGTCTAACCCAAGTCCAGTAGTGAATGGAGTCCTACCTGCAGATACAAGGACAACATCTGTTTCAAGTGTAGTCTGATCACCACCAGCAGCTGGTTCAAGTGTTAGCTTCACACCATCCCCAGAAGTATCGACTCCAACAACCTTTGTCTTCAGCTGGAATTTCATGCCTTGCTTCTGAAGAGAACGCTGAAACTGTTTCCGGATCTCTGCATCCATGGTTGGAACAATTTCTGATGCAAACTCAACAACTGTTACCTCAGAGCCAAGTCGGCCCCATACGGAGCCCATCTCTAGCCCAATGTAGCCTGCCCCAATGACTACTAGTCTCTTGGGGATTTCAGTCAAAGCAAGAGCACCAGTTGATGATACGATTTTCTTTTCATCAATAGTGACACCAGGTAGAGATTTCACATCCGAGCCAGTGGCAATTATAATATGCTTGCCTTTCACAACAGTATTTCCACCGTCAACGGTGTCCACAGATACTTCGGATGGTGAAACAAACTTGCCATAACCTTTGACATAGTTTACCTTGTTTTTTTTGAACAGTCCTTCAATACCCTTGGTAAGATTCGAAACAGCTTTATCCTTTTGAGCCATCATGGCAGCCAAGTCAACCTCGACAGATGAAACCTTGACTCCATGGTTGGCAAAGGCATGTTTAGCCTCGTGATACATGTGGGAAGAATGCAAAAGCGCCTGAACCAAATATGGAGGTACCCTCCTAAATGAGTACATACATCTCTAGAATGCTATATAAATTATTTTATTCAAACTACAAATAGAAACACAAACAACAAAAACCATAGTCTTTCACAGCAGACAGATGGATGGATCAAATGAGATTACATTGTTTATATATGGGAGCATATTTGTTTACAGATGGACAACGATGGAGATCATATTGGTGATCAGTACAGAAAAATTATAAAGAAGTTAAAGTATAATCTGCAGCACGATGTGAAATGTCTTTATATGGAAAAAAAACAAAATACAATGAATGAGATGAGCTTTATTGGAAGGCATTGAAGGAAATTACTAAAAAGGGTCTCAAGGTGAATTATATCCCTGAAAATTTATTTTTTTACCGTCCAATACTGATTCATGAAACCAGTCTCACCTAGTGAGATAAGACTTGTTGAACAAAAAGCAATTTATTGTATAAAATTTAGCAAGCTAAACAATAGAAGTTCTCGCATCCGCTAATATTCCGGTTGAGACCTTAAATTTTGATATTGCAAATCAAGCAACTCATCCACTCAACAGGAAAAATTATGCAAAGCAAAAAATAGAGCACAGAAGAATACTGGCACTAAATTCCTAGATAGTAAAAACTACAAAAGAGGAAATGAAACACATGCACACACTTCATCAGCTTCATCACACCTCAACCACTTTTCCCCACCACCACCACCACCTCGTCATAACAAAACACACTCCTCTCACTCCCAAAAAAAAATAAAAAAATCTGCACCACCAAAATTAGGCCACTTCACTACGGGAATTCTAAATTCAAGAGTCTTTCCTTTAAATCTCTTCCGAAATAAAAAATAAAAAGACAACAATCAGAAACGACACAAGAATACAAAGGAAAACCAAATTCCCAATCCGGTACAGAAAGAAACGAAAAACTCCATAAAAAAAAGGGGGAAAAACAAAACGCGAAGAAGAAAATGAAAAGGTAATGAACCTTGGAAGGGATGCATCCAACGTTGAGACAGGTGCCGCCGAGAGTTCCACGCTTTTCGATGCAAGTGGTTTTAAGTCCCAACTGCGAGGCTTTAATGGCGGCGACATAGCCGCCGGGACCGCCGCCGATGACGACAACATCGTTTTCGTCAGATCCGGATGCGAATCCCCTCAAAGTTGTGAGGAAAAGCGACGACCTGGATGATGAAACGACAGCGTACGCCTTCCGTCGAGCCAAGCTTGCCATGGCCATGATTCTTCTGTCTTTTTTCCGATTCCTTGGGATTTGATTTGAGCTACTTCCTCTCACAACCTAGCACACCACACTACGCATGCTCTTTTTTCTTTATTTATACATCTATATAAAGAAGAAGGTAATTATTATTTTTACATTATTTTTATTTTTTATATTTTTTTAATAATTAATTATTTTTATTATTTTCTTTTATATATTAATTTAACCAATTTATATAATAGAAATATTTTAAAAATACACGTACCCATAGACAGCGCATGTAAAGGCTTATTTTTATATAATATCCATCATCTCATCTCTCACATTATAATGTTACAATTATAATAAATAACTAACAAATAATTAACGTTTCCTATTAAATCTCGGTAGCATGTCAGCCCTTAGATCACATTGCTGATGCATCATCTGTCGCCCTTTGTTACTTCTTTTTATTGCTTTGTATTTATTCTACCGCATCGCCTGGCTGTTCTTTTTGGACCAACATGTTAGAATCTAATTAAATTAAGCAGGTGCATTTTTCTTTTAATAATATTTTTAATTAACATCGTATTTTCAAATTTAAAGTGATTGTTTAAAAAAATGATTTTATATTTTATTAGAAAATGATAAATTAGGGCGTAATTTGTCATTTTCCAAATTAAACTTTTCATGACATAATCAAGAGTTGGAGTGTAAACAATTTGTAACTATGATGCTGTATCTTTGGGTTTTGATTTGATTACAAACTCATTGGAGTAGTATACACTTCATCAAATAAACGAATGTGGTAAGAGTAATACCATAATTTGCAGAACATTGGTTAAACGCTACGCTAAAAGATCAATTATAAGATATATGGCTTTTTATATTGAATAATATTATCCAATTAGGCTTAAACCGATTTTATAATATTGTCCACTTTAAGATAATTGCTCTCATTACATTTTAAATAGTTATAATAAAAATCAACACATTTGTTTTGTAATTGAGTGGTATCACCGTTATCATCACTCTTATAATGAGCGGAAAAAACAAACGGTAAGAGTTTGTAGAACGATCTGTTTTTAATGGTCATAATGAATTAGAGATTAGAAAGAGGAAATTTACATAGTTTTAGAAATGTTGTTGGAGCAGGAATGGCTGCCATATATTTAGGATCTGAAAAGGAAGGGATATGATAGTTGGAGTTGTAGATTGGGAAGTAGCAACATCTGTGAGCAAATTTCCCTAGTCATACGTTTTGCAAAATTTAGATAACGAAATAACGGCCTTACACACCTTACCAAAGCCTCAGTATTTGGTTGGACTGGGGCAATTCACAGGCTCCATTCCCCTCTCCTTCTAAATGACAAAATATAGTATTTCTATTATAACCGCGAAACAATCAGCACATGTGATATTGCCCCATGTCATAGGTCCTACGGTGATAAGATGGGCCATGCATATCATCCACCCATAAAACATGGCGAGGCTCAAACAATAGATTAGATATGCACTCAGCTATGACCACACCTCATCAAAGTAAATATCAAGTAAAATTTTAAATGAGTATCCAATTTTGGCTGCATGCACCTTCAGAGAACTAGTGAGAAAGCCTAAAATCATTTCTATTTACACAAGCAGAAACAGTGATAAAATGGAAACCACCATGGAGGCCACTGAATCTAATCCGCCAAAATTAGCTACAATTGTCTCTATGCCACCCAATTAAATAGGTCTGAACCCGCCTCTAACCCTCACTAAATATCCCTTCTATCCCTACAAAACTTCTGGCTGCTTTTTAGCTCTCTGAAACAGCCTAAAAAACAGAATATTTTTTTTTTTTCTTTTATAAAGGAACATTTGTGAATTATCACAAAAATTGCATGTACAGTCAATTTCGCTCAATAAGGCTCTTCAACCTATTACGGGCCTCTTCGGTCAGGTTGCAGGCTTTGAATCTTCGCCTCTGGGGAGGACATGATTCAACAATGCTTTCAATGGGCGATAAACATACAACAATCACAGTGAGATTATCCGATGTATGCAGGCGCAATGCTTCCTTGACTAGTTCCATAGCACACTGCTGTGGGTCATTATGCCTTCTTAATCCTCGGCGAACAAGACTAACTGCAACTTGGCTAGACATTACATCCCAAATCCCATCACACCCAATGATCAAGAACTCATCCTCCTCGGTCAATTTAGCCAGTCGTACATCTGGCTCAGCAATAAGAGGAGATGCAGCACCGAGTGGAAATTTCAAGTCCCAATCTCCAAGGGCACGGGTTACTGAAAGATAACCATTGAGGTATCCATCATCAATGAATCCACCTACCTCCTCCACCCTCAGCCGTTCTGGCAGAAAACTTGGCCTGTGATCGTTAGACATCTCAACAGCCACACCCCTTCGGCAAAGAACTGCTCGGCAGTCACCAGCATTAGCAACAAGCAAGTGCCTTCCAAGTACAAGGGCAGTCAATGCAGTCGTTCCACACGAACTACTAACAGTTTGTTCATCAGCCAAGGCAATATCTGCCCGTAGAAAAGCTCTCCTATGGGAATCCTCTAATTTCTCTAGAAAGAACGAATCAGTATCATCATATGTCTGCAGCATGTCCGCATCTTCAAAAAACAATTTCATAGCATTCCTCTTAACAAAAGCAGCTGCTTCAGGTCCTCCATGACCATCAAAAACTGCATAAAAAGCACTCCGTATCGGGTACTTGAACACAAATCCAAGATGAGCACCTAGATCGTCAATACAGATGTGTTCATCATCCATAGAAACCCGCGGCCCAATCTCAGTATAGCTACCAGAACGGGCATTTGGAACAAAACTCGCCGCAGGGGTCTCCGAAATGGAATGCTTAATGAAATCCGAGTGATTCACTGCCTGATCAACATGTAACACAAAAGTCAGCACAACAAAATTAGAGATCGACTCAAAGTGTTACAGAAAAAACATGAACCTGACCATTAAACTCACCAAGCATAATAGCTCGAAATTAATAAAAAGCAATCAACAAATTTCAACTGAGTGAGGAGCCTACGTTAATGGGGATAATAAACATCCAATTACAAATTCTACTTCCAAAATTCAGATTCGTAAACTTCACAAACACTAGTTCCTAGTTTGGTAGAGAGGAGAGATAGGTAATTAATTTTGGTTGTTTGGTTTAGGGAGGAGAGGAGTAGAAAAAACTGATGAGACCACGCTATTATTCCTCAACTATTTCTTTTCATCAATTTATCACTACCCTTATTTTCCATCAAATCAATCAAATTGCACAACTTTCAAAATACTTTCGCTTTTATCACTTATTTCTCCTCCATCAAACAACTAAACCTTCAATTTATTTCTTACCTATTTATCTTTTCTCACCTTAATCCTTCTCCATTTTCATCCTTTTTCTACTTATTTCTTCTAAACCAAATATACCCAGTGCAGTATTGGATCTTCCCACATTTATCAATAAAAAGACACAAAACCAAATTCACAAACCCGGTTCAGATTTGACAGTAAACTATCCTAAAAAGACGACTCCAAAACCAATTCCTTCAAGCATATTAACAAATGATAACCGCAATTAAAATGAAACCCGAAAGGCAAAAATATACAGGGATTGGGACAAAATCATACTTGGCCAAAGATCGGAACAGAAGGTGAAGGCGATTTGGGCGAAACCACGACCTCAACGTTGTGTTCTTGCGCAACGCAAATATGATACTTGACGTCCAACATCGGAATGGACTGCTGACAGATAATTTCCGCTTCCGCTACCATCTTTGGACTCACGATCATCTTCAATCGTCGTTCCGCAACGAAATTAACAACTAGAATTTCCTTGATTGAATTTGAAGCTTTCGAATTTGAAGTTTTCTCTCTGTGACAAAATTAGGGCTTGTCTTTCTTTCACCTCTATGAATGAGTCTGCTGCGAATTCTGCGCACAAGATACTTAAAAGGGTGCTTAATCCGACGCACTAGTAAGCATGTCGGTGTCCGTGGCGTAAAAACTCAAAAATGCCCCTGCAACACGGTGTCGTATCGTGTTTGCATTTTCTCTCTTTCTAGACACTACCACGAAAGGGTATATGTGTGACGCGAGGACAAGTGCGTGGAGTCGTCACGCCTCTTCTGATGTACATCAAGTTCGTGAATATATAAAATGACGTAAATATCCCTGGATTTGCTTATGATTAACGTTTCTTGCATTAGTTTAGTTACCCACAGATTAGTTAATTAATCCAAATTTAAAACTTAAACATTGCGGGCAAGCACGTGGCAATCCATGAATTGTATGGTTGAAGGTTGAGGTTGCGTATAAGTAATTATAATAGTGAGGATTGTTGCTTTGACTTAATAAATTGTGAAAAAAAAAGTTGTGGCTGTGGCTATGGATACATACAAAATATTCCAATCATTTATTCTTAACACGGATGAACTTATCAACATAAATTTTGTAAAGTTATTATCATTATGAGTATAAGATAAAATTTGGTGACGTTCTTTAAATGAAAAGTAAGAGCCACTGAAATTGAGAAGTATCATATATACTTTATTCCATAATTCAATATCAACCTAACATTTCTTAAGTTTATACTGCTTTTCTTTCTCAAATTCATTGAAAGTATGGATGAAGGTTCATTCATAGGTTGTCTTTTTCCGTATAGAAGTAGTAAGGTTATTAATTAAGGGGTTGACTGAGAAGGAGAAGTAATTGCTCCCCGTTTTCCCACAGTGTTCAAATTCAATGCATGGTGAAGTCTTCATTTGACTGTTATTACCATTGGAAAAGAAGCTATGGGAAACACCAATGGCTTCAATTTCAATCATATTCTAATATTATATAGTTATCCATATAATATCTTTCCGTTAGTGGCACGCTTAGTCATGATCTGGTTGAGTTTGATTTTGCTCTCTCCACCCACTTACTAAACACCAACTCTTAAAGCCAAAACCAGTCTCACATCATGCCTCTCAACTTTTCTTCTTTATAATCATTTACACTTTCTTTAATCTTAGCTACTTTGTAAGTATGATATAGAGATAAGTCTTGTTTTTTGGGCAAAGTGTGTTCTTCTAAACTTACACTAATTAAGGCTTTAAGCCTTTGATGAATAATATTGTGTAGTGGTTATACATGCTACAGTAGTATTATACGTTAGAATCAAGTACAATTATGTACACTAACCAAATAAATAAAAGAATGAAAAAAACAGAACCCACAAGTGGTTGAAAGATAGATGCAACGAGAATAGAAAAACGAACAGATTATCTGTTGGAACAATTTTTCAAGAACTTAGGGAAACAAGATGAACAATAATGAAGACTTGATATATTCTTCTAGGCGTGAATATACACTTTCCTAAAAGTAATATTTCTTTCCTTATAAGAGTGAAGGAGGTCACGAAATCCGCTTTTGAGATACAAAGAACAAATACAACGATGATACTCACTCTTAGTATTATCATTAAACAAGAATATGATTCTCAAGAATTGATTTGTGTGTTAAGAGAATGACAGAATGCATTTCAGTAAAGCACATAATCCCTTTATATAGATATTGATCAGGCATCAATCCAAGAGATACCATATTCTGATTAGTTACATTTTTTCATGAATGATTGTAAGTTTTCATGAATAGCAACTCTTCATGAATAATTGTAACTCTTCATGAATGGTGATTCTTCATGAATGATTGTAACTTTTCATGAATGGTAACTCTTCATGAATAATTGTAACTTTTTATGAATGATAACTTTTCATGAATAATTGTAACTCTTCATAAATATGAAAATTGTCTCTAATACTCTTAAATTCCAACAATCCTCCACCATTTGAGAGTATTGTATAATTACTTAACACAAAAATCAATTTAATAATTGCAATCTTACACATAAATGAAAGTATACATAGACTTGAACTTTCACTTAGTAGAATACACATTTCAGGAATTTGTATTTTATTGGTGCCGCAACGATTGAACCAACATAATACATAATGAATTCTTGAAGATACTTTACATATAAGATAAATTACATATTCTTGTTATACTTGAAACAATAGGGCCATACGTCCATATCTATTCATAAGTGCAACAAAGTCACGCCCCCCTTGACTTCTTGAAGCGGCCAAACTTCGCACTTACATAGGTTGATTTCTTAGGTAAACATGTTCCTGTGACAAAACATAAATTCAAGAAATCAATTAAGAATTAGTCAACCTCCTAAGCATCACAGATCTAAAGCACTCTTGAAATAATTATATGTGCTTTCAATCATCAAATAAGAGATTTAATCTTACTGAACTTAAGACTCAATGTCATATTAAGCGTTAAGTTAAGATTCCCTTACTTGTGATTAATCGTGGGCTCCATTCCTATCCCAATTGTCATTCTGGAAATGGAATCTTTAGCCAATGCCTTAGTAAATCCATCAGCCAAATTAAACTTTGTTCGTACGAAATCTACTGTAATAACTCAATCTTTGATGAGTCCTTGGACATAACTATGTCTCACACCAATATGTCTTGATTTGCCAATGTATACTTGACTATAAGCCTTTGCCAATGTTGCAGCATTGTCACAATGTATTGCTATTGGTGATATTGGTTTTGGTAACAATGGAATTTCGAACATGAGATTCCTCAACCATTCGGCTTCCTTTCCTGCCGAGGCTAGAGCTATAAACTCTGAAGCCATAGTGGAATCTGTAATGCAAGTTTGTTTCTTGGATGACCAAGAAATTGCACCTCTGCTAAGGAGGAAAATCCAATCACTAGTTGAAGAGTGATTTTCTGCATTTGCAATCCAACTTGTATCAGAATATCCTTCCAAAACTGAGGGATAACCACTATATGTTAATCCATAATTAATAGTTTTCTTTAAATACTCAAGTACTCGACGTACTGCTTGCCAATGTGATAGACTAGGGTTACTAGTATATCTACTCAATTTGTTTACCACAAAAGCAATATTTGGCCTTGTATTTGTCATTGCATACATTAAACATCCTATTACCCTTGCATATTCCAATTGTGAAACTGCTTTACCACCATTAGGTAATATCTTTAAACTAGCGTCCATAGGGGTTGAAGCAAGAGAGCATTCATAATTGTTGAATTTCTTGAGTACTTTCTCAATGTAATGAGATTGAGACAAAATTAATTTCTCATTTTCTTTAATCTTTATACCCAGTATAACATCTGTTTCTCCCATATCCTTCATAGAGAAATAAGATGATAGAAATGTTTTGGTCAAATTAACTTGATCTAAATTTGTTCCAAAAATTAGCATATCATCAACATATAAGCAGATTATGACACCATTACCGTTGTCATCAAATTTACTATACACACACTTGTCTGAGTTATTTATCTTGAAACCATTTGATAACACAACATCATCAAACTTTTGGTGCCATTGTTTTGGCGCTTGTTTAAATCCATACAAGGATTTAATCAATTTACATATTTTGTGTTCTTGGCTTTTCATAACAAAACCTTTTGGTTGTGTCATATAAACTTCTTCTTCTAATTCTCCATTCAAGAAAGTTGTCTTGACATCCATTTGATGAATTACAAGTGTTTATGAATTGCTGCAAGAGCAATCAATAGCCTTATAGTGGAGATTCTAACCACTAGAGCATATGTATCGAAATAATCGATTCCTGGTTTTTGTCTAAAACCTTGTGCCACTAAACGTGCCTTGAACTTATCAATAGTTCCATCAGCCTTCATTTTCCTTTTGAAAATCCATTTACATCCTATTGGCTTACACTTAGGAGGTAAGTCAACTAAGATCCGTGTGTTATTTCCTAGGATAGATTCCATCTCATCATTAATTGCTTCTTTCCAGAAGGCTGCATCTTAAGACCTTATGGCCTCTTGATATGTCAATGGATCTTCTTCTATATTATAACAATATGAGAACTTTGTTAAGATACCATCTCTTGTACCTTCAACTAAATATACATGAAAATCTGAGCCAAAAGATTTCTCTTTTCTTGCCCTTTTGCTTCTTCTGAGTTGAGATGTAGAAGCATCACTCTGATTTAGAGTTTGATCATTTGATCCTTGATCAATTAAGTTTTGGTATAAACCTTCAACATTAGTTTTAGGAGTTAAATCCTTTGGACGAGGAATTGAAGAAAATCTCTTTTCATCAAATATTACATCTCTTGATTCTATAATTGAATGAAGCTATACATAGTCATTTTGTTCTATTACATAGAATCTATATGCTTTGCTATATTCAGTATATCAACAACCCCAAATTTTGAAATAATTCAAAAACAGAGATATCTACTCACAGCATACTGCCTGGTGTTATTTCTGCAATTTCTCCCAAAAGCATAGCACCATCCTTGGGCTTTGATAAGGGGCAAGTACATAATTTGATTCACATCCGGCATTGTAAAACCTCTCATCATTCATATAACGCACTTCTTTACCACCATTTGCGAACTGTTCAATCCATATGCCCATGGCAACATCTTCTAATTTAAAGAGCTAAGAAATATAAAAAAGGCTAATTTAATTAATTAATAGAGTCATTCAGGCATGAATACCTCCTCAGTGATGTACCACTTGCTGCCTTCATCCCTCTGAGGAGATGATTTAGAAGATATGAGACCGTATAAGAGTCCTTTGGAAAGCACTTCATCAATCCTTACAAAGGCATCATCATCTGTTTTCATGCTGTATTTAGAAGGGATGATTTTTGTCTGCAATTTTAAAAATAAGAGCACATTAAATACCTTGTAGAAAGAACCAAATACCTACACAACTTTTAAATGATATATTTGATAGATATTAACAATTGCTCAATTATTGAAATCATTTTAAGGTCTTGAAAATAGTTACAAGCAACTTCTTGATTTGATAAACAGATAGAGTTACAAAAACCCTTGCTTTGATAAAAAATGACAGTCACACAAATAAAGGTTTTTAGAAAGAATAACTCAGAATGTCATTATTGGATCTCCATAATAATTATAATATTAATAATAATAATTATAATTATAATATTATATTTTTTAATTTAATGTCACACCTTCAATATATAAAAATAATTAAATTTTAATTTTTATTAAATGTATATATATAATAATAATAATAATAATAATAATAATTATAATTATAATTATAATAATAATACTAACTTTAAATAACAATTTCAATTTTATTTTAATATAAATTTTACTATTTATATTTAATTTTATATTATATTTATATAAAATAATAACTATATAGTTATTCATTAAAATATTTGTTTTAATATGATATTCATCGTATTATATATAAATTTTTATTAATTTTCTCTTTAAGTTCTCTCTTCTTCTTCGATCGAAACAATATTACTATTTTATTTAGGTTTAAACCTTTTTTATTTTTAAGTTAAGTTTTGATATTAAATTTAATTTTCGTATTTAAAAATGTTAACTTTTAGTTCATATGATATCAAAAATATATCAAATCAGTCCTATTCATTAACAAATCATATGTTTTTTATTAAGTGATTTGTTGTTCATAACACCTTCTATTAACAAATCACTTAATGAAAAACTTATGATTTATTAATGAATAAAACTGATTTGATACATTTTTCATATCATATAGACTAAAAGTTAATATTTTAAAAACGGAAAGTAAATTGAACATCAGAAGTTAACTCAAAGATAAAAAAGGTTTAAACCTTTTTATTTATTTGCTGGAATCATCTTCTCAGTTCCGAACACAGTTAAACAGGAAAAAGTAGGGAAGGGAAGAAGGTGTACCTCGAAATGCGGAGCGGAAACAGGCTGCTGGGATAGGATTCTGAGGTGAGTTCACGTGATGTTTGCAGTCGATTTTAAATAAATGGATATCAACCCTGAACAGTATTGATATTTATTGAATTTCTACACACTTCTTAAATTTTCTTTTTTTTCAAATTACAATAATACAATATATATATATATATATATATATATATATATATATATATATATATATATATTAAAATAAGAATTGTACCACTACTGTCAGTGAAGACCTAAATGTGTTAATTATTTATTAATTGATACTTAAATTGGTAACAACAGACTACTAAAAGGTCATCTAATAACACAAATAAATAGGTAATATCTTAAATATATGTTTACTATTATACGTTTATTTTCTTCCAAAAGATATTTTTAAAACATGTAGTGTCAATCTTTACAACATTATATATATATAATTTTTTTTTTCTGAAAGAATTGAAAACCAAGGAAAGGAATCCAATCTAATAAAATATTTTGAGAGTTCATAAACAAGAAAAAGATATTAGAGAATAAAAAAGAATTTGTAGGAAAATAATTTCAGAATTTTTACTTAATGTTAAACTGTGACAAATTCAAATAGAAAAAGAAAAGTTGACTAATTTTTATTTTATTCGTCATAATAACATTTGAAAATTTCATCATGCATTAAAATCAATTAATTTTACAAATTATGGGTTGAGTTGAAGAAAATCACCAACTAATAATTTGTTAATGACTATTATTCCACTTGTAATTGTTATAGCTTTTATAATAAAAATATATAATTTTAAATTTTAATATTTATAAATATTAACTAAAATGACTTAGTGCTTCTTTAATCAGTCCCCATTAAAGCCTCCTGTGCCAGCCAGACTCTGAAAAAAACATGTAAAGAAGTGATTTGTTGGCTTTGACCGTTTGAATTAGAGTTTTAAAACAGTGTTCAAACCATTCTTAAGAATTTTTCCCACCGGCACAATTGAATTTGACCAGATTTTGTGGGAAGAATAAACGAACAAGAAGCACATTTCTCACGTACCCAATCTGCAGCTCAATCGAAGTTCCGATCTTTCAACCACCCATGGCTGCGTCTCACCTTCTTTGCAGTAGCTATGTCTTCCCCACTTCCCAAAACTCCTTCAGAAGTAGCCATTTTTCTCAATTCAGACCAAATGGGTCATCCACTTTTCATTCTAAGCTTCGGTTTCAGAGACCTAACTTGGTTAGAGCCATGGTTTCCGATTCCAATACTTCTAAGAGACAAGTAGAGGTTACATAGTTTTCTCCCCCACTTTCTTTTTTGTTATGCTTTTGACTGATTGAAGTTTCAGTAGTGTTGTTTGTGTAGAATTACGTTTCTTTAGGGATAAAGTTTGAATTTTTTTTTAGTGTGTTATGCTTTGAATCGAAGTTTCTGTGTGGTTGTTTGTGTAGAATAACATTTGTTTTAGGTTTGAATTTTGCTTTTCAACAGATGTTTTTTAAATTTTCTAATCTTTTGTTGGTGAGATTAGATTGTGTATGACCCTGAAGCAAGGTTTAACAAGTTGGCTGATGAAGTGGACAGGGAAGCTCCCCTTTCGAGGCTTACTTTGTTCTCTCCTTGCAAGGTAACCATCTTCCCCGTGCTTTTGCTTGGAGGCTACCCAAATTTGGTTGTTTTGTGTTGAAATTGCTACCCTTTCTTCTGCAGATAAATGTTTTCTTGAGAATAACAAACAAGAGGGAAGATGGGTATCATGACTTAGCATCCCTTTTTCATGTAATAGGTTATCACAATTTGGCAACTACTTCAGTGCTCTCTTATTTCATTTACCTTTTAATATGGTTTATGCATTCTTGAGCATGTCTTACTTTTTTTTGGAATCTTTCAGGTGATAAGTCTAGGTGACATAATTAAGTTCTCTTTGTCACCTTCAAAAACCAAGGATAGTCTATCAACCAATGTATCTGGGGTGCCTCTTGATGATAGAAATCTTGTACTACTGTTTCCCTTCTCATTCTTTTCTTCTCCTGGTCATTTATCTGTTTAGATTCTAGAGAATTTTATATTGAAATTCTCTTTTAACAGATTATTAAGGCGCTTAACCTTTATAGGAAGAAGACCGGTAGTGACAAGTTCTTTTGGGTACGAAGTAACAATGTTTATTCTCTTCCTATTTTACTATTTTTAATTGAAAGCTGCATGCTTCTTTCTTTTCATCTAATAAACTCAACTTACCCCAAGATTTCATGTGTATTATGTATATTCATGTTGTTTTCAGATTCATCTGGATAAACGCGTGCCTACTGGGGCAGGGCTTGGTGGTGGAAGTAGCAATGCTGCAACTGCACTATGGGCAGCAAATCAATTCAGTGGTTGCCTTGCTTCAGAGAAAGAACTCCAAGAATGGTCAAGTGAGATTGGATCAGATATTCCCTTCTTTTTCTCTCAGGGAGCAGCCTATTGCACTGGTCGAGGAGAGGTTAGTCAAAAAATTAGGTACCTTCCATCCGCAAGATGCTTACTTATTTATTGTTACATCTTGCTGTCCGGATTCACAATGTATGTCACCAATTGATATTGATAATATTTCACAATTCTGATTGGATCCTATAATTGTGAAGAGGTTTATGTCACTTTCTAGAATACAGCTTAAAGAGTCATGGTATAAAACTTTGATATTATTGTATATAAGATGGCCAAGTGAATCCAGCATTTACCATTGTTGGTTCAGATCGCCAAGATTGATCTTTATTACTGAAACCTTCAATAATTTAGTAGGGACACCAGGTCATTTTTGTCATGGATGGAAAGGAATTTGTCTGTTCCTAAAATATTTAATGTGAAGTGGTTTATGTAACTATTGTGTTCGACTGTGACTACAGAATTCCCATGCATTTATAACCTTTTAACCATTTGCAGGCAGCTAAACTTATATTCAAGATGATTTCCCTATCATTGTATTTTATTCAAGATTTTTTCTTTCACCTATGCAGGTTGTTCAGAATATTCCTCCACCAGTATCTCTGGACGTTCCAATGGTTCTCATAAAGCCCCCAGAAGCATGTTCGACTGCAGAAGTCTATAAGGTATTTGTGTTTTCGGAGTATTAATGAAATCATACCCCCTCCCCCCCCCTTCCAAATTTTAGTCCCGAATTTAACAACTTCCAATGGTACAGCGTCTACGTTTGGACCAGACTAGTAATGTTGATCCTTTAACATTGTTGGACAAGATCTCAAAAATTGGCATCTCACAAGATGTTTGTATTAATGATTTAGGTATGCTTTTAGCTATGTATTTTCTCACTTTTGCTTTGATTTGATTTTATTGAAAGCAAGTTGTACATAATTCTATGAGATCTACAATGATGGTAAATAGCAGAACTGATATTCTACTATTCTATTCTCATTATATAATTGTATGTACAATTTACTGAAATATCAACTGGGTCCCTTAATGTCTTGCACAACATCAATTCTTCCTATCATTGGCATAGTTATATTTGATTCTCATTGAAGTTCTGTTCTGGTGCTTTTGACTTTAATTTTCTTTTCATGTTTTACTTTTCTTTTCATCTCCAGAACCTCCCGCGTTTGAAGTTCTCCCATCTCTCAAAAGACTGAAGCAGCGCATTAGTGCAGCTGGTCGTGGAGAATATGGTGCTGTTTTTATGTCAGGAAGGTGAAAACACTGGAAAACCTATTATTTTTTAATATCTAGACTGGCATTTTTGTGTAAGTCATATAAACTTGCTAGAGCTGGCCCCTGGCACAAACATATTGTGTGTTTGTTTCCAAAGGTTTTTCCACACCCTTTATGTGTGATACTAATCCCTTCTGCCACAGAGCAATGCTGTTAGTCACTCTTAACAATTATTATGTTAGAGATCTTAGTGATAAATCCTAACCAACTCACCCACGCACTCACAGAACGTGCAACAGAATGACTGTATCAAAGTAAGGTATATTATTTACTGTATTGACATGTGTAATACACGTGTTTATTGAGAGCCTAACCTCCCTCCACCGAGTCAATTCCTGACCTATACAAGTATGTAATTCTCTAGATGCCCAACAATACAACGCTTATTCCCTTTTATACCCATATACCCCCGCCTTTTTCTAACTGATGAGGCAGTTAGGAATTCTACTCCCTACTCTCTCTTCTTCCTTCGCACATAAACCTTCCAGCCTCTGACATATTATCTCATGTTCCTCCATATTTATCCCTGTATATTCCATTCAGAAATATGAGAGAATAAGGTTTTTCATCCTCTATTTTCTACAATTCTTTTATAATCAATTCTATCAAAGGTTATACATAAAAGTATACTGAGGTATTAATTCCTCTGAAGTGGTCAATATATGTCTTGATCTTCTTTCTTTCAGTTGTAATATGGAGTCATGATTTGAAAAGATGCAATAATTTTATATGCTGTCTGAATAAATCTCATGCAGTGGAAGCACCATTGTTGGAATTGGCTCTCCTGATCCTCCACAATTTGTTTATGATGATGATGAATACAAAGATGTGTTCTTATCAGGTAAGCTTTGATAAATTAACATTGAAAGTAGAAACTTACATCCATCTTTGATATATGGAAGCTCTAGTTCCATGTGCAGACATCCATTATCCAGAAGCTGAAATGAGTAATTCTATACTTATGATTTGGAAAGTGGGAAATGAATTTACCTGTTCACATTGGCTAATTTTACTTATATAGCATATAAGAATGTGCAGAGGTTCAACATGCATTTCTTCTGCAAATGAGTTTTCAGAAACATAAATCCCTTACAAATATTATTTTAATTTGAAAAATTAACTAAGGTAAATTCAAATGCCCCTGTTGGATGAAGTCCTTAAAAGTTCTTCTCTAACTGCATTAAATGAAAGGGTTAATTTTATTTCAGTACTCAATGAAGTATTAATTTAATTTCTAATTTAAACTATATCATTGTTAATGTATAACAAGTACATATATTTATTAGGATGATGTTTTAGAATGAGCTTATGATGGATTTTGATTTTGATTTGAATTTCTCACCGTCATTTGCAGATGCCTATTTTCTCACTAGGGAGGCAAACCAGTGGTATCAAGAACCTGCTTCAAATCCTTCTTCTGCCTCTGCTTCTGTTGTTTCAGAGTCTTTTTAAGCATATGGTCTTTCAAGATAAGAAGACAGTAATGCAGAATTGCATTATCTTGTCTTTTTCTCCTGCATCATTCAATGACGTAAAAATTAAGTTTTGCAATTAAACTGCTGGGAAACAATAAAGTTAGAGAGAAAATCGATTGAATAAATATTAAGGAGGGCATCTAAGAAGTAACAATGTCCAAATAATTCGTCGTGGTTATTAGCAATTATTCAGAGACCCTAAAAATAATGTTGCAAGTTAAAGATGATCTTAGTTCTGTTTCAAATTTGGATGGTCTTTTTATTTTTGAACCACTTAATGTAATTAACATTGGAATGTTTATATGGTGAAAAATTGATTTTTGATATTTTACCTGCACAAAATACTTAGACAATTTTCTCCTTGTCATCCCTTCTTCAAGATGGTATTTATTAGCTTGGTGGGAAGTATACTTACTATATAAATGTAGAAATATTTATCAGAAGGTTATATAAATGGTTCATGAACTATTGTATGTGTCTAGGATTTAACTGTTTATATACATAATTTAACGAGGGCTTTCTCTTCTTTCAACCAATCTAGAATATATATATATATATATATATATATATATATATATATATATATATATATATATATTTTATTTATTTCAAATTGTACTATAGATTATACAATGTAGAATACATAAACAAATTTTTGGATCGAACAGCCCTGAAGGCAATTTTGAATTTTAAATTGTACTTTCAAAAGTTGTGGAATTTATAATTCATTTTTTATTATTGCAATTCAAAATATTCATAACCTGATGGGTACCTCATGGGTAATTGGACCTTTTCTAAACTTATGGGGTGTAGGAAGAAACTATGGCAATGTGGGCTGACCTGCACAATACTCGTGACCTGAGGCAACTTCTTTCAGCACATCTATATATTTCTTCTTGCATTCTTGTATAAAACAAAATTCCTGTTTCATCATTTTGGATTATACAATCTGAAAAAATAAAAAATTTTCAAATTATGCAAATTAAGACAAAATTCACTTTTAAATTATAGAACTCAGAATATTCTGGATTTCATAACTTAAAAGTTATTTTTTATTTCAAAGAAAAACAGTTCAGATTGTTTAGTTCTAAGTACAGTCCAAAAGTTACTTTTCTCTTTATTTTCTCCCACTTTCGGAAGTTATTTTTAGTTTTTGATTTCTGAAAGTCATTTTTGACTTCAGAATCACAAAATCCAAAAGGAAGCAAAATGAAAAGATTCTAGATAATTACATGTTTAGGGATGGTTTATATAAATTTTAGACTTAAGTGCTTAATTGGTTTCCAAATTTAGGGATTAGTGTCAAGTTGATTCCCTTTTAAAAAAGGCTCAATATTGTTCCATTTGATACGATTGCACAAATCAAGTTCATTTAATTAACTTGATGATGACGTGACACAAAAATTTGTATTTTTTTTTCTCTCATTTCTTTTCTCTGCTCTTTTATTTCTGAGCAGAAAAAGTCTATTCCGTTAATCATGATCCAACTTCTTTTGATTATAAACCAAAAATCTTAAAAGCACAATTCATATTTGTCTCAGAATTCATATTTGTTTCAGAATTTGAATACGTGAAACACAATTATTGATGCCACAAGAGAACGAGGTTTATTATAAATATATATTTACACTTATTTTAATGTTCTCATTTTCTCCCCCTTCAATTTCTCTTTAGGTAATGATCAAGTCAAATCCTAAATAATAATAATAATAATAATAATAATAATAATAATTATTATTATTATTATTATTATAATGATAATAATAATATATTAACAATAATAATAATAATAATAATAATAATATAATAATAATAATAATAATAATAATAATAATAATAATAATAATAATAATAATAATAATAATAATAATNAATAATAATAATAATAATAATAATAATATAATAATAATAATAATAATAATAATAATAATAATAATAATAATAATAATAATAATAATAATAATAATATAATAAGGGTTTGACTGAGAAGGAGAAGTAATTGCTCCCCGTTTTCCCGCAGTGTTCAAATTCAATACATGGTGAAGTCTTCATTTGACTGTTATTACTATTGGAAAAGAAGCTATGGGAAGCACCAATGGCTTCCATTTCAATCAGACTCTAATTTTATATAGTTATCCATACAATATCTTTCCGTTAGTGGCACGCTTAGTCATGATCTGGTTGAGTTTGATTTTGCTCTCTCCACCCACTTACTAAACAACAACTGTTAAAGCCAAAACCACTTTCTTTAATCTTAGGTACTTTCTAAGCATGATATAGAGATAAGCCTTGTTTTTTGGGCAAAGTGTGTTCTTGTAAACTTACACTAATTAAGGCTTTAATCCTTTGATGCATAATATTGTGTAGTGGTTATACATGCTACAGTAGTATTATACCTTAGAATCAAGTACAATTATGTACACTAACCAAATAATTACATGTATTTCCAAGCAAAACAATTGTTTCTGCTGAAATGATTGTAATGAATGAATAAATCAATGAACAATAGGATACAACATACACATAAGATGATCAGTGGTAAGTTACATATAACCTAGACATTTAAAAAAGCTCAAACTTCAGAATCAACTATTACAACAAAAAAAACAGAGATATCTACTCACAGCATACTGGCTGGCGTTCTTTCTGCAATTTCTCCCAAAGGCATAGTATCATCCTTGGGCTTTGATAATGGGCAAGTACATAATTTGATTCACATCCGGCATTGTAAAACCTCTCATCATTCATATAACGCACTTCTTTACCACCATTTGCGAACTGTTCAATCCATATGCCCATGGCAACATCTTCTAATTTGAAGAGCTAAAAAATATCAAAAAAGGCAATCAAATGAATGTGATCTTCCATTAGAAGAGATTGAAAATAAATAATAAAATTTTTTGTTCAATAAAGAAATAAAAAGTGTAGTTTAAGATAATACTGGTTTACTTATGCCTATTTAATGGGATGGAAGTGAAGATTAAGACTTTCTTCATTTTTTATTATGATATCTTTTAATTGGTATATCCTCTGTGTATTTTCTTTTAGTTTCTCATTCTACTGTTACACATTTTTTAAACTGTTTCATAATTTCTTTTATAGTTTTCCTTTCTTCTCCTAACATCTTCATTTCGCTTTGTTTATTTTATATTGGTTTAACATTTTGTTTTCCTCATTCTCTTATCATGGTTAAGAGAAAAAGAAAATGGTCCAGCAGTCTGAGATGACTTACAATAAACTTTTCTTTTTTAAAATCAACTTCATTTGTTTTTAACATTAACATTATCAAATAAAAAATAATTATTAAGAAAAAAACATTAAGAAGCATATCCTTGAAATATCCAAAAGACTCTAAAAGAAACACATCTTCAATAGCCCCATCTTGTAATGGAAAAGAAGAAACTTTTACCTGGAGTTTTCTTTCTTGATGGCCATTGACAACAAATTTTGCTATGTCTCGAGAGATAACATAGCCAGGACCATGTGCCCATAGTGGGTATGTATCATGTGGCCATTCCTAAAATTACAATAATTAATAATATGAATAAATTTGGGAGGGGAAAATGCTAATTTAATTAATTAATAGTCATTCAGGCATGAATACCTCCTCACTGATGTACCACTTGCTGCCTTCATCCCTCTGAGGAGATGATTTAGAAGATATGAGACCGTATAAGAGTCCTTTAGATGGCTTTTCTTTAAGGCTGGAAAGCACTTCATCAATCCTTACAAAGGCATCATCATCTGTTTTCATGATGTATTTAGAAGGGATGATTTTTGTCTGCAATTTTAAAAATAAGAGCACATTAAATACCTTGTAGAAAGTAAAGGCCTAGAGAGAGAGAACGATACCCACACAACTTTTAAATGATATATTTGATAGATATTAACAATTGCTCAATTATTGAACTCATTTTAAGGTCTTGAAAATAGTTACAAGCAACTTCTTGATTTGATAAACAGATAGAGTTACAAAAACCCTTGCCTAGATAAAAAATGACAGTCACAGAAATAAAGGTTTTTAGAAAGAAGAACTCAGAATGTCATTATTGGATCTCCATAATACAAAGTGTCTTACATTATCTCTAAGGAGTAGTAATTAGTGTTCTTTTTCTTTTAATTTTGTATCACGTCTTTCACAACAATTTCAATATAAGTTTACTATTTTGATTATTCCTATTTCGTTTTTATACCTAAAGCCTGTAATTTTAAAATGGTAGATAACAGTAAAACCGCAGTACTACCCTGCATTATGCATTGATGGAGGGAAAGTTGAAATGTGAATGTCATGTCATCCTTAAGCACTATAAATCACGCTAGAGGTAATTTATAACGAGTACTCCTTTTCCTTCCTCTATAGTCTATGCCTAAACCTTGTAATTTCAGAAAAAACAAAGAAAGGTACATAATTTTTTTTTAGGCAAATCAGTATCCATAAAGTTCCGTGTATAGATTAGGTCCCAAAGTACATGTTCCCCAAAGGACATTTACGTAAGGCACAGATGTGCAACTCATGCAAAACTACAGGCATATCATGGCATTATATGAGATGCAACTAATTTAACATGACAGAAATAAGAAGTTGACCATTGGGCCAACTATAGCCAAATAGAGTAATAATGAAACTGTGAGCCTAATAAGGCTATGTATTTATATTAGTAAGGTATGAGTTAGAACCATAATTACAGCAATAATTAACACTTGAAGAGCTCTTAAGTTAGAGTGTTAACTAAAGTGCGTGTATGACTTATAGTGTATATACACATGTCTAAGATATTTTCATACAGTAATATAATAGAAGTGATACCAATTTTTTTTCTCCTAATTAATACCATTCTTTATGCTACAGAAATCAAGTACAACAAGGAATAAAACAATTAGATCATCAAAAATCACAACTCATGCAGGTCAAACTTTTCAATCATATTATGACTCGAAAATTAATTCTATGTTTTGCTTCTTCTTCTTTTTTTATTTGTATATTGTAAAATAGTTGTCAGTTCAAAGAACTATTAAAACTTCGGCTAACTGCACTTTGGTCATTTAAGTATTGCAATTGTACAATTTCGGCTTTCCTAGTTTCAATTGCATAAATTGGACCCCTCCTTTATCGCAATTGTGTAATTTTGGTCCCTCTTTCAATCTTTAGTTAAATTTATAACATAATTTGTTGATGTGATACTCGATGAAATATGACAGCTAACATGTTGCCCAACACATCTAGGTGTGTCTTAATTACACTTTTGATCCCTTACAAAAAAGTGTAATTTAAACCACCATATGTATCAAGTAACATTTTAGCAACTGCCATTATCCAATGCTATGTCGGCAAACTCTGTTTAGTATTTAACAAAAAAATTGAAAGAGACCAAATAGTATAATTACAGGATTTGAAGAATCAAAAGTGCAGTTAAGTGTATAACTTCATACCTCACAAAAAAATGTGTATATATAGTTCCACACCACTCTATCTTGATAATTTACAAAAAGGCATTAATTGAAATTTTCTTAAAGTCAATGTGTACGCAGTTGACTCAATAATTTGAATCGAGATAAACAATAGCAATCCCAATATATTTTGTGCATAACATCTTAGTAAACTTACCCCCATAATGCAAATTGCAATTGTCTTCAAAGAAATCAAACTATAGTAATCTACAAAAGGCATTAATTGAATATCTCCGTATGCTTGAGCTTCAGTCCATAACTCAAAATTAACCCTATTGTTCTTGTGCTGCAATAAAATCAAATAAAATGTTATCCAAAAATTATTTGAAAAAAGAACAACATTTCCCAAAATAATTGCCATAATTTAGAATGCTTGGTGGACTCAAGATACAGAATTTAGTGGGTTAGAATGCTAGAGATCAGCAGTTTTGGTTTCAACTTTCAACCACCATTCTCTTGCGCTAAAAACTAAAATAAATTAAATTATTCATTTTAATAATGAATACAACTTCAGCAATTCAGGTAATATCCCAACCACTTCATACTGTCATTCTACTTCTACATAATGCAACTTCTTGAGTATATTCCTTAACGAATATGACACTAGCACTCCCATGCTCAGTTGTACTAAACTATTTTTCAAATCGATATAAGGAATCATAAAACAAAAACCAAGCGCTTGATTTACAAACCATTGACTGATCACACCTATAAAAATGGTCAGTAAATTCAGAAATTACACTTCATCAATTTCTTTATAAACCAGCCAATTTCATCCATATTTCTTTCAAACAAAGATAAGTGCATAAATAACCAGGAAAGGATAGCTTTAACAAAATTCTGAGGCAGAATTAGTGCATAAACTAGAAGAAGATTTATACTAATGCATAGTTTCCTTTCAACAAGTTTAAAATGCATAGCTTACAAGCCCAATGAAAAATCGGACAGCAACTTCTCCAGAACGTACAGCCTCATATTGCATCCAAGACCTCCTCAGGGCCATGCGACGCTCAAAGTTGTTTCCAGTAGAGAACACTCCAATTAACAAAATAAGCCTTTTTCTGGGGATAGAAGGAGCCTTCAGATTCTCAACATCAGCAACTATATAATTATCTTCAGTAACAGGCAAACCTTTAGCCAGGATTGATAAGAGACTTAAACTGCCTGATACTTTAATACTGCTGACTAACCATGGTTCAAGTTTCTGCATAAAACCTGTACAAGGTTAAAATGACTAGTTTATTAAAAGCTTTTGGTTTTAGCAGTATTTCTCTTCCCATACCATACCTCCCTATATGCAAAAGATGTTTCATGCCTTCCATTCACAGTCATATGAAATCCCTCTGAACCAACCCACAATGTGGAAGTGAAAGGATTACCCTCAGCAAAGGGGAAAATAGCATTTCTATGTGCACTTTCTGAGGAAATATTAGAAGGTATACTAGCAGCTTGACCAAAATTTCCATTCCCTTTGCTGTTACTTCTGACTGCTTGCACATTGCAGGGAACAAGTCCATCAACTACAACATCCAGTTAGATAATTTAGAAGTTACGGCAAGCCTCCCTCTTAAACAACTGCACTCAAGAATAATAAAGGGTCCAAAATAACACATAACAGAAGAGCTTTTTGTTATTAATTATTACATGATTAATCTTACAAACTTAGCTTCTTAACCATGAGATGAGGTGTTGCCACTGCAGCTATAACCTATTGAAGAGGGAAAATGATATTCAAACAAGACATCATCCTAGTTACGATATATATTTACAATTTTACATCCTCTATAAGAAAAGGAAAATATTTCCAGTTAAAAAGTTTTTTATCCATTGTAGTGTGCAGAATAGACTAATTTAACAACTAAAGATCTATAATTGCTCATCACTTTTAACAATAAAAAATTCGTGATTAGAAATGAAAAATTATTTATATACCTTCTTCGATGTTGGCAGAGCCATGTGCAGGACACCTTTCTTCTTTTCCCCACCCTAGATCACTAGTCCATGTATTTTGAACAATATATGGTTCTTCTGTCATGTTTTCTCCAGGAAGACTCACATTATAATGCAAGATAACTGGAGGTTTTGGCTCCCCTTCTAGCTCTTGCCCAACAAGGTCAAACTGGAAGCTTCTGTTTTGTCCATTGGGGATTCCAATCAGTGTAATAGAAGAATCTACCACCAGACCACAAGGGAGATCAAGAGTGATTCCATTATCTAGTTCAGCCTTACCAGGTGAAGTCACAGAGAATGGACAGTTTTTATTTTCTGGGCCATCCATCTTATTGAGCTTGGAAGCTTTGTCCTTTTCAATGGTGGACAGCAACTCTTTCCATGCTACAGAAGCCTCTTTAATTCCTTGAGCTGTTTCATCCAAAGCATCTGACCTTGACAGCACGGTACGTAAGGAATCCCAAACAAGCACAGAATCCATCTCTCCTTTGGATAAATTTTTCATGCCATACAGATCATCAAGCCCGGCAACATGTACCAAATATGGCCTTTTTGTTGGTTTTGGTACCCTTTTTGGTTCCATCTTGGAAGAGTTTACTGGAAGATTACTGCTTCGTTTGATAGAATCATCTGGTGCATGGTTATTAAAGAAATTGTATGCTGATTGTTTTGTTGACTGCTTTTGTGGCTGCATTCCTTTCAGGTTGTAGAGGAAAAATAGCATCATACCCAAAGCTATTATCAACAGGCCTCCATACCATTTCCTCATTTTCGGTAAACCTTGAACTAAGTATAGCTTTTTTCTGCATGCAGATAAATTATACAACTTTCACTACAAAAAAATGAAGAAAGGAGTAGAGTTGCACCACCTATTCGATAAAAAAAAAAAAAAGAATAAAAAGCAAATTGACAGAATACAATTGACGTGATCTAATCTGAAATTCAATTATAGGAATGAACTCTAATCAGCCCTCCTTTTATGCTTTTTTGCAACTGACGATGAAGGAGCACATCAAGGTTTTTCACATCCACAAAGGGAAATCCCATACCATAATACGGAATGGTATATATGAGCTGACGGCCATCAGAATAATCTATTGAAATACTGAAAATGCATTACGAGCACTTGATTTGCAATTTTGGTGTTCAATTTACCATAATAGAGAGAAAATGAAGGAAGTGGATAAAGTTGAGGATATTGAATATTAACTGACATGCTTTAACAATCAACTTTCACTGTTTTTTCTAAAAAATAATCTTTAATGAGTATTGCATAGAACTAGCCCCTGAAATCATAAGCTCTATTCAATTTAGTCCTCTATGTTATAATAAGAAAGCCCCTAACTATCAGAATTGACAATTAAGCCCGGAAATTGGTTTCACCGGTCGGTCACTGGTCCTTAAGATTACATAATCAATTACTTTAGTTCCTTCAAGTGTTAACATTGACAAACTGATAGCTAAATTTAACACTCATCAACCGACAAGGTCCCTACATTAGGAATCAAATGCTCGATGTGTACCAAAGTCAAAGACCAAAATGACTGTAGTAGCCAAGCATAGAGACCAAGTAGACAGATCCTTAACATCATGGACTAAATGACTCAGTTGCTAACTTCAAGGACTAAAATTTCTTTTTCGAGATTTCAGCATCTAAATGGCCAGTGTTAATAAGGTAAAAAATACTCATGCTTTTCCAGAATCTTAAACAGTAGAGCTACTTACTTGACTGTGCTAACAAATGTTTAATGCATGTAATGGTGACAGCTTCAAGTTCTGAGTAGTAGAACTGAAACAACAGTCCAGAATATCATAAATGTACGGTCAACTTTTAATTCAAATCATATGGGGCATAAGTAATTTTGTTGTAAAGCCTCCACCTTTATATTTTTTTTCCTCAACAAAAGTGTAGAAAACCACAAGATCCAGAAAACTAAAGAGAGAGAAAAGAGGGACTGACCATTGAAGTGGTGGTTTGAAGTTAGAAAGAGAGACGGTGGGAAGATGGGTGACACTCAAATTCCTCCATTGCAGCACCACCATTTCCATTTCTTCACTGCTACTCTAAAGCCACTGAACGACGTCGTCTCGCGTTTTGGGATGCCACGATGTTCATGGACACTAACCTAAATGTGATTTGTTGGACACATCCAATAACGAAGTGACACCTCATTAAAATCTCAATAAAAATAATGCTAAATTAAAACGAAAAGGAGTTGTTTCCTTTCATGTTTGTTGCATCTTCCAAAATTTTATCATGTTAAAGTATTTTCTACTATGGAGTGAAAAGAAAGATAAAGAAAAATAAAGTGTAAAAAATCATATAGTTTGGTTTACAAAAATGTTGTAAAAATTAAGTAAGATGTTTAAAAATACTTTCTTGTTCCTTTATTTGTTTCAAAATCTTCAATTAAATTGTATATTTTAATTGTACATTTTAATTTTAATTGATCTTAATTATGTCTTAATTCAATTTAATATACATTTTTTTAAATTAAACAATTTTAACTCTCTCTGAATTAATCTTAAATATAATTTTTATATGAATATTATATAACATATTGTTTTATATCTTGTCTGAATATTTATTGTCTAGATAATTTGCACAGATAGATTATTTAAGTTTTCTTAATATATTATGTAAATATTTTTGTTGTGGTTACCTCTATTATCTTATATTAATATTATGATAATGTTGATTAATGATAAAGAAGAATGGAATAATAATTAAACATTATCCTGTTTGTGAAGAAAGTATGAGGAAAAAGTAAGAGTGATAAGAATGAGACATTATCCATAGCAATGGCACCACACAAATGGCTTCTCTTGTTCTTCAATTCACTGCTCTCAAGTGCTCTCCACTCTCTTCTTCTTTTCTCTCCCAACCTTCCCTTTTCACCCAACATCGCCATAACCAAAGGCGCGCTTCAACTTCCATTGTCAACTCTGTAGCATTGGCCAATGCACAGAACAAAGAGAGAATCAAGCTCAAGAAGCTCTTCGAAGAAGCCTATGAGAGATGCCGTACTGCTCCCATGGAAGGGGTCTCCTTCACCCTCGAAGATTTCACTGCTGCTCTCGACAAGTATGATTTTGATTCTGAAGTTGGCTCCAAGGTCACTCTCGCATTTCTTCTTATTCTTATTCTTTTCTATTCAATTCTTAATTGGGTCGTCGGCAAACTAAGAAAGATCATCTTTTTAATGGACATTGGGTTGCGGGTTTGGGTCAGGTTAAAGGTACTGTGTTCTACACGGATAACAATGGAGCAGTTGTTGACATCACTGCAAAGTCATCGGCGTATTTGCCGCTGCAAGAAGCGAGCATCCGCAAGGTTAAGCACGTGGAAGAGGCGGGCATAGTTGCTGGGTTGAGAGAGGAGTTTTTGATCATTGGTGAGAATCAAGCGGATGATAGCTTGATCTTGAGTTTAAGGTCGATTCAGTATGATCTTGCATGGGAACGTTGCAGGCAGCTTCAGGCAGAAGATGCTTCTGTGAAGGGTAAGGTGGGTTTGTCGTACTACCGAACTGTGTTGGCTTCGGTTACTCCTATCCTATTACTCAAGCAATAAGGTTATTTTGATAAGATTATTGTATTGACAGATTGTGGGGGTGAACAAAGGTGGAGTGGTGGCTGAGGTTGAAGGGCTTAGAGGGTTTGTTCCATTGTCACAATTGTCAACGGTTAGCTCTTGACTTGAGCTATATTCACATTTATGGACTCACTAATTTTGATTCTCTGTTGGGTTTTTCATGCTGTGCTGTGTCTTTAAAAAACACTGATAGGCATGATGTTTTATAATATATCAAAAAGATTTTTAAAGCACCAACAAAAACCCAGCAAAGAATTTAGACTCAATCTAAACTTGCTCTGTATGCCACGTAACAAGTCAAAAAATATCTTATCAATGAATTAGTGCACAACATTTAATAACATTCCATGTAGGCAGTAAAAACATAGCTTCCTATATTCTCATTGAAGTTGAAATTGAGTCGTTCATTTTTCTTCAAAACTTGTTTGCTTCTACAAGTTATAAATTATATCATTTTGCAGACTAGAAAATGAAGCTTCTCATTTTCATTTCTGTCTTTCATTTAGCTTCCAAGACCCTGGGTTATTATTTTTGTATACCTTTATCAAGCAGCTGAGATTCTTCTCATTTTGCTTATTATCTTCTCAGAACTCAAATATAGAAGAGCTTCTTGAAAAGGAGCTTCCTCTTAAGTTTGTGGAGGTGGATGAGGAACAATCTAGACTTGTCCTCAGTAATCGCAAGGCCATAGCTGGCAACCAGGCACAGCTAGGAATTGGTTCAGTGGTTACTGGCTCTGTTCAAAGCCTGAAGCCATATGGTGCCTTCATTGACATTGGTGGAATTAATGGTCTCCTTCACGTTAGTCAGATCAGTCATGACCGTGTAACTGATATCTCAACTGTTCTTCAACCTGGCGACATATTAAAGGTAAAACTATAGCGAGTAGTCTAGATTTTTGTCTGGATTGGACATAATAGTTTTACAATTTGTTTAGGTGATGATCTTAAGTCATGACCGTGAGAGAGGTCGAGTAAGTCTTTCAACTAAGAAGTTAGAGCCCACGCCTGGAGACATGATCCGCAATCCAAAGGTTGTCTTTGAGAAGGTATGTTATGAACAAGCTTCTTGAATCTTTTACTCATTACATAAGTAAATCATAACTTGTACTTTCAAATACTTAAATTAAGAACTCCATTCATTTCCACTTTTAGCTATCTAATGCCACAGTTTGGCCTCTTATAGGAAGCTTAAAAATGAGGTTTCTTTGTTTATTTTAGCTGTTGGAGATCATTTAACCCTTACTCTATTAGTGATTTTGAGATTGAGTTAAGCCTAAATGCAAATTCTAAAGTAGTATCCAAATTTATCTTAGTAATCTTTTAGACCTATTTGACCATCTGTTATCTGTTGAAATTGAGAGAAACTCTAATGTGAAAATATTCTGTAAAATGAACCCGTAGACTCAGCAGCTTATAGCTGTTTTGTCAGAGCAAGAGCGGAAAAAGATATAACTACCTCTAACTGAGGTTACACATACAGATACAGAAATACATGAGCATAGGCTTGTCTTAGCTAAAGGAGTAAAACTGTACTATACACTATTCGGCCATCATTGGATCATTAGAAGATGCTCATTCAGTCATGCAATTTTTACACTTAAAATTACGTTCACCCATTCAACTCTACCTTAGGGGTTGTTGGAAATTTTTACCCGATTTTTAGAACCAAGTTAAGTGCATACATTAATTTCTAAAACTTTTCCTTCGATTTCTGTTACATGTTTTAAGTCTATTTCAACCCATTTTCATTCGCTTTGCCATTTTTGAAGGGGAAGTCACTAACGTAATTCTGAACTTCTTGTTATATAGGCTGAGGAGATGGCTCAAACATTCAGACAGAGAATAGCCCAAGCAGAAGCTATGGCTCGTGCTGACATGCTTAGGTTCCAGCCTGAGGTATCTATGGATTTATTATTTCTTCAAAATTCTTAATCTGGTAAAAAGGGAGAAACTGAAAATGATTGAAGTGGGACTAATATTGAAAAACATAGCAAAGTCAGGTTCTTGCCGCAGCTGAAGATTGTTGGGTTTCTGAAATGACATGAATAAAATTATTTAAAAATGGATCTTACTAGACAAGGAAAGGAATGTCATAGTGCATGAGCATAAAAATGGGATTTGGTATCTTCCTATAACATCCATACATAGATGGAAGAGATATAATAGAGGAGCATTTCATGAACCTGTCACTCAATATTCCATTTTGATTCGCAGAGTGGATTGACTCTCAGCGGTGATGGGATCCTGGGACAATTTACTTCAGACTTGCCTGAAGAGGGACTAGATCTGACTGAGGTGCCACCAGCTGAAGAATCATGATTGAGAATTTCGAGGTTTTTTTTGGCTTACATTTTATAATGTTGCTTGTAACAATCCAATATTGCTGGCGAACGATGGATGTATTGATGCAAATGTATTATTGAGTCAAATAAATACAACTATTAATACTATCATTACACTATGAAGTGATTCTTCACTAGAATATATTCATCGTTAAAGCAACTTAGAGTGTATAGTCATTGTTATCCATTTACATAAATAGTAAACCACACTAACGCTTACGTCGTCATATATAATATGTTATTATAATTCCAGTTCTCATTTGTTTTCTTCCTATCTTTTTTCTATCACGTTTTGTTAAATACTTTAGATTTATGATAAAAATAAGTTCGTCAGATTTGATTACTGAAAAAATCTCTCATGCAGTTGTGTAATGATTATCAAGGGCCAGTGGATCGATTCTAGATAAAGTCGGATGGGTGAACACGTTTTGAGTTAACTAGGTTTTGAAGAATTCTATAATACAACCTATAAAAGTTTAATCGGTAGGGTCAGTTCGTTTAGTTTTATTCAATTTTAACCATCCATTCAAAACAGTTCAATAAGAGAACATTTAAGTTTTAATCAGGCAGGTAGATTTACAATTAAAAAAGGATGGAAAAGATGAAAAAAACAAAAAATATAAATGAAAAAAATGTTATGTTGCCAGAGAAGACTAACATACATAAATCAAATCCTCTAAAACAATAATGATACATGAGTTTTTTAATACTTTAATGATGATCGAGTGTGGGATTGTTAAACTAAACATTCATCTCAATCAAATTACTAAAAATTCATGATTATTAAACTCAAATCCACACCTTGATTTTTTTTTTCTTAAACAAAGATTAAACAGTAAGTTAATATTCGTCAGGAATGAGAAATGCGTGCTTTCACTTTCCCTTCAAAACCCAATTTCAAGACTTACACCACCCTCAAATGCGAAAGAACAAAACCTCCGGGAGGAGTTTTGCTTTTATGATCATTAGAAAATAAAATCAGGAAAAACCCTGCCAAAGTGAATTTCACAAAATAATTCACATTTTAGGTATTTACATTTAGAAAAAAAGACACAACTTGGCAGTCAATATTGGATAAGAATACAGTTATATATATATATATATACACATACATACAATAAACATGATATTTTTATTCAGCTCTACCCATCCGATTATTTGCCATTTCCTGTTCCACTAATCTTCATCGGAGTCATTCTCTACCAAGCTTCAAACCCTAAAGATATCGTAAATTCCACTTCATGCTTTTAACTTAAATCAAAGCCAGCATCGGCATTTATGGCATACAATAGTTTGGTTTCCAATTGCTCCTTACTGCAACATGATTGTCAGAGGAAATGATTTAGAAGAAGCACCAGAAACTACTTCAACAATAAATCTGAAGAACAACGAGTTGATAAGTCATACAGAAACTCTGCTGAATCATAAATAATATTTTAAATGCAAATTTTTCTAAAAATTTCGTTGCATTGCTTTTATCTCAATACATAATTTTCCAAAAAATAAAAAGAACTCAAGGATGTTACAAATGCTCCCCTCATTCTTATCAAATTCAAATCTACTGAAAATGGAAAATACTAATTATAGTTAGAAAACAATCTACAGAGGATCTATTTTTAGCATCAAATGGATATCTCTATACCATATATCTTGGACTCTTTTTTTTTAAATAACTAAATATAAAACTCACTGCCTGTAGCACCAATAATGACACATTTAAAAAACCCCGCACTTTTGTCAGAATAAATTGTTTCAAACATAATTTCAGCCAATTAATGCTAGTTATTTAATATACTTCACACAAAGTAAACATAATCTCTTATTTTCGTTCAGCATTAACAATTCATATATCTCCGATTCTGGCAGTTCTAAAAGTCTAAAATTGTAACCACAGAAACTATTCTATATCAGTTCTGCAAAGGTAACCTAGCCTAGGACAAACCTTGTATAAGGCGGAAGCTTCAGTAGATTCATACAAGTAGCCGATGTTGGTAATCGGTCAAGTGATTCCTCCGCAGCATTACTGGAAGCACTACAACGAGAAACATTAGTCAATTCCAATCTATCATCCTTGTCTTCTAAATGTGCTTAGTAATGCTAGAATTAAATATCAGAACATAATTGCTGGAGCTGCATTCACCTTTGAATGCAAAACAAAGGTTCAAGATTTCGGAAACCAAGCAATGGCCCACGAGAGCAACCTGTCACGAACCTGTATAGATGATAAATTTATTAACCATATTAAGATCTCTCATATAAAAGGCTACCCATTCATGTGTATGTGTATTGCTTACTTCAAAAATTTCTTCCTGTTTTCCAATGAAAAGCCTTTAAGAACTTCCCAAAACATCTCAATAACATAGTGGTCCTATCATAAGAACTACATGTTAGAATTCAATAATGTCAATAAGAGCGATGCCTTTTAAGCTAAATGGAGTTTGTGGCGTCATCATCAAAAAATTAATGATTGAGATTTGAGAGGTAAAACTCGGCAGTGTATTTAAACAGAAAAAGGTAAAAAAAAGTATTACAAGATCCGCAAACTCCTCATGTGGATCTTATTGAGTTCAAACATGAGCCACACACGTCTTTATTTTGTTCCTTACTGACTAAAAGCACAAAAAATGCCAGAAGGCTTACACTACGATAATCTCCTGCATAGTTGGTGTGCAGCCGTAAATCATCAATATCCAAGCTGTCAACTGAACCTGATATCAGAAGCTGTGGAAAACAATGATGTTAAGAAAGTTGGACTCCAATGAAACATAAAAGTGTAGAATAAAACTAGTTGAAGCTCACGTCCGGAAAAATAGCTAAAATAAATACAGAAGTTCAGGATAAGATTTAATTAACATTGTAATAACTAATGATAATTAGGAACAAAATTACAACTTAAGATAAAATTCATTTATGTGCCTTTCTAGTTGTTGAATACACCCTTAACCACCACACAAGCAAATAGCAAAACCAATGTAGTTAAAATCACAATTAAGATCGTGGAATTGTTCAATTACACAATTTCACACAACTCCGTTTCAGATCCCATGCATGATTATCCTATAGATTGTCAAGCAAGATCATCTAATGATGTTCTTTGTGTCTTGTTCATTCTACTTCTAGATGCTGCCTCGCCATCTCAGGTCAAAGGATTTTGAGTTAAAACCCAAGCCCAATTTAAGAAAAGCCACAACATAACACAACTTGACTCATATTATTCCCTTGCTTGCCTACCACACAGTGCAACTATGAACATTACATTTCTCCTTCTTGAATCTTGTCCATTAAGCAACATTGCAAGCCACTTGCAATCACAACACTGACATAGTTTTGCTTTTGAATCTCATTTTGTTTGCAACAACCTACATAACTCCTTGTTCACTTTTGCACATCCTTCACATGTCGTTTCCCTCTAGTGATGTTGCTATTAGGAAATGAGTTTAAACTTAACTCATTCTCACAAAATAGGCTTGTAAGGTGAGGATTGCTCCCACTTGTAAATTCTAAATTGGTCTTATCTTTAGTTGGTATGAGATCTCTAACAAACTCTCTCAGGTCAAGGCATGGGACTAGATATTTGTCGGTGATCCGATAGTGGGTGGTAGAATAAGCTTAACAAACCTTACTAGGATAGACTATGATATCATATTAAAAAGTGAGTTTAAACCTCACTCATCCTGCGAAAATCATGCTTGTAATGTGAAGTTTACACATCACTTATTATATATTGTGATTTGACCTTATTCCTAGTCAATGTGGGATCTCCAACATACCCTCTCATGTTGAGGAATGAACATCTCGAGGTGTGTGATTAGATATTTGTGGATGGTCTAACAAGAGCTCAATAATGGAGGCTTAATAGCCTCAAAGAACTTGACTAGGATAGGCTCTAAATGACTATGAAATCATCTTAATAAGTGGATTTAAGCCTAATCCATCATCTCAAAGTTGGCTTGTAAGGTGAAGATTGTCTTCATTTATATACTCTAAATTGGTTTTATCTCTAATCAATGTTTTATCTTCAAAAGTTGCCATTGCTTGTATTAGTCTCCTCACAGAATGTTCACTCTAAAAAAGTGGAAACAATGCTTCAGGTAGTAGAACAAACTTAGTTTGGAGGATGGGATATGTATTGATGGAGATCCAAGAAAAATTCAAATCAAATTTTGCATAAAGACTATTAAACGGGACTTTAATGCTTGAAGCACCATTAGATGGGAACTCAAGTGGATGTAATTCCATGCATTAATAAGTGGAATGTGGAAAATGTTGAAGGAGACAATGAAAGTGTAGATTTAAATGATGCTCCAAATTCAAATGAAGATAATGAGCACTTGGTGAAGGTTGAGCGCAAGGTGGTGCGGAAAATGATGTTCTCGTCATCACACCTCTAGAGGAGGACCTTTTATTGATGTGCTTTTTGAAGCGAATGGAGCTAATGAAGATCTCTCGAGTGTTGGAGTAAGTCTACTGTTTAGGCTTTAACCATCTGTGTTTTTGTCTTGGACTTCTAGAGGTCTGTTACTCAAAAGTAATGATTTTCAACATGCTTTCCTAAGGTTTACTATGAACTTAAGTTTGATGACGCATCAACAATACAATTGACTTTGTTCTAATTATACACACACACATATATCCAAGTTTGTTCATATTTTCCTAAAAATAAGAATCTATAACCCATGTTACAGTCCCACGAATTACAATGTTGCGAGCCCTTTATAATTCTAACCATAATCTCAATTTTGTCTATCTTGATAAAAAAACCAAGAATACAGTGGGAAGAGAGAACAGCGTAGCTTTCAAGACCCAAAATTGGACAGGATTATTAGAAAAAAAACCTGAAGTTCTTGTTCATTAAACATATCGATCCAATCCTTCTGAATGAGTTGTTCAAATCCTCTCAAGAAATGCGAACTCTGTTGGCGTATCTGAGAGCACAATTATTTTTATTATTTAATTGCAATATGGAATAATTTGTAGTACAAAATGCAATACAATTACTTTTTTCAAAAGTACTTTACCTGAAAATTCAAGCGGTGATTGGCTACAAGATGAATAAAAGTAATAACATTCTCATTAGTGACACGTAGGTTTCTTCCCCCAGGAAGCAGCTCCTCCTCTGTTTGTTCTCCATATTCATTATTTACTATAACAAAGTATAGTTCCAACTCCGAAATGTCTCCCTTATAATGCTGTTAGTCAAACAGATTGGAAGGGAAAAATTTAGTCAATAAGAAAATAGAAGCCGTCCCACAGAAAATTTTTTATCATCTTGACAAACTACACATCACACCAAGCCTAAAACTCAAAGGCCATACATGAATACTATTTAACTAGCGTAGATTGCATTTCAAATGACTATCAAAGCATTTAACAGTTGTATATTTGATTTATAAAAAAGTAACAAGTTCATATTAGACTTTTACAAGCTTAAATTACAGAACACAGATCAACATTTAGAAAAGGAATTGAGTAAATAAAGTCAGAATATTAGACTAGACAATGAAGTTGTATATTTTTTTGTTCTTTACCCAGGTTATTTCTATTGAACAAACCAAGAGTTACCTTAAGCCTCTGTTTGGATCCATTGATGTACTGTTAATGGAAAAAAGGGACGCGCAGATTCATGGCTTGATGTTCGTGTTTGGATGAGTGCTAACACAGCGGAATTGTAAAGATGGATAGCGGAGGGTTAGGGTGGAAATGCCCCCTCATGATTGTAATGAAAAGAGTGAAAAGACAGGGAGCATGTTGTGTTTTACAACTCTGCTCTTGTCCTTCCAACAGAGAATCGTGACCTTTTTTGGGTTTGTTTTATGTGCATGAAGAAAAATTGTAGTGCATTAAAGTTATAGGACGTTGGAAACGGTACACACTTTGGTTTGTAATCGATTATGTCATCATATATAACCTATTATGCCTAAAGATATAATCGATTATATACCATGTCTTGAAACCCATGGGTAATTGAAAAAAATGCCATTTGTCTAATCCGGTTGCTGTGCTTGTCAAGAACTACACATGCATTGATGATTATTGGTGTAAACATTGGACATTGTACAATAAATACCGATTGATTGGATAATAAATATAAATTTGTTTGTAAGAAGCCCCTATAATTAAGGGATTGGAATTAGGAGTTTATCAGGTAGATTTGCGCCAGATTTAGAGTCTTTATGTCTGGAGATTTATTTCCTTTTACAAGGATTTCGGTTTTATTTTAAATACCAATTGTATTGTTTCTTTTCAAGATCAAGAAAAACAATTTCATAATTATTGGTTCCTGCCGACACATTTTTTCAGATGCATATTTAATATTTATTGTATTTTCTGAAAACGCATTCTAAACAACAATATAGAAAATAATTTAAATGAACTGGTTGCATTATCTAAGAGATATTTAATTCATCTAATTTAAATGAGTTTATTCTTGCTAAATATATATTTAATTTCAAAAATTAAATAAATTTTAAAAATATTATTTCCATTACACAAACTAATTACTTCTATTTTATCAAAATTAATTTATACTCCTTATTAAAATACAACCAAGGGCGTTTATGTAATTATAATATTATAAGATTAATTTAATTTTTTTTATTTCATATTAATCATATCTACAACAAACTATAAACTCGTTTCCCCTCATTTTCCACTTTCTTTCACTTAATTCAAATAACCTCACTTTCCACCGTTTTTTTACTTCATTTCTTTTCTTTTCCACTCCCCTTTCAATCCAAACAAAGATAAGACTAAGCAGATGCTAGTAGATGAAAGTGCCAGATATTAAAGTGACATTACCTTGAGAAAAATGAGATGGCGATACAATTCCGGGTCCAAGGAGGGCAAGTCATTCAAATAGTTGTACCTGGTATAAGGAAACTAAAGGTGTAAGAAAACGTGAAATAGATAATCCTATTATAAGCATGCAGTCCCTCCTTAACACATAGTGCTATCCTTGTTCCTCTTTTGGTATCTTTTCCAAGGCTGTCGCACATGAACTAAAAAGTATAATTAATGTTTTACTTTATTTAAACAAATTATCCAACTTCCTATTATACACTCTATCTATCTTATTTGTCATTTACTCATTCCAATTTCTCGAGAAATGCATAAAATAATTAGAAATTAGGTGTCAAAAGTAAGGATAAAATTGGAAAAAAATTATCTTGAACTTTTCAACTTAGAAGGAACAATTTTCTTTTCAGAAAAAGATTTACTTACAGTTGAAAAGGAATAGAAGTGTAAAAGGACTTCAACAAATTCAGAGACAGCTCATTTGCTACTAACACCACCTTGGCAATATTTTATATATGCATTTTTAACCTAAAACATCTATTTAATCCATGAGAAATATTTTAATAAAGGGGAAAAGGAACAATAACTCTCTTACTAGAGTTTACATCATACTAATAATTTAATTGCTAAACCTGAGTTCAAATTTGAAGTTAAACTTTTTGCAAGTTTGTTTGCACTTTTTCGAAAGATCCAGTGGAACCCCTATATTAAACGGAAGGGCACAAGGTTAATTAAAATCCAGAAATATAATTATCCATCTACAGTTATAAAAGTTATGGTCACATTTGTGAATCTCATACTAGTAAAAGGAGTTGTAAGCAAGAAAAATAATGTACGAAAATCCAAGATTGGAGCAGTTGAACTAATTTAATTTAAATGAACAAACTACCTAAAGCAGAGCAAGAGACTCCTCGGGTCTTACTTTTGTTTCAATTTGCTCAAAAAGAATGTAGCAAATGGTATATCAACCAGAATCCCTTCAAACATAGCCTGCACACGCAAGTAGTAACTGTGAAGCAAAGTTCCAACCAAGTGCAGGCAGTATAGTTATAGGAGAAATACCGCTCAAACAACATGACAAAAAAGATAAAATATCAATTTGGAGTAAATTCAGGTATCTAATGCAAAGGCCTACTTAAATAAAAAAATAAAAATAAAAAAAATAAAAGAGAGAGAGAAAGAGAAATTAAAAAGGGAATTGGAGAGGAGGGGAATACCTTTGCAAGAAGAGTACCAAGGAAGTGGAAAAATTGGAAATGTTGTTCATGTATCATTCCCGATCCAGGATTAGGATAAAGCAGGTGATCTGCTGTTTCCTAGATGCATTGGCATTCAGTATGCCAAGAATAAGTAAATCACAAGGAAAGAATAAAGGATAACAAGGGTAGGATTACAAAAATGAAGTAACTTTTGTCACTCCACCTATCCAATTGCATCCATATTCACACTCACTAATACTTTAATAACCCAGATTCTTTAATGCGGTCAGCTACATACATAGTAGAAAAAACCTTCAACTTAAATTATACACAACAGCACAATATTTCTGACCTTAAATAATCCATACTGCACATCAAAGGCAGCACGTGTGATGTTCTCCATGAAATCTTTGAATATTCCACCGCCATCAATTCCAGCCTCTTCAACTCCAAATTCATTGACAAAAGTCACACGGATCTGCAAAGCAGCAAAAAGAAATCACTCTCACATAAAAAGAGGACCTATTAGATCCCTCAAAGAAAAGAAAATAGGGAATGAATAACAAACAAGGAAATATGCCTTAGAAAAGGAATTACCAATCCTCGAAGACTATTTTCTGTCAACTGACTCATTTGATTATAAGCATCTTCTAAAATACGGTCTCGTTTTATTCTGAACCGATTCCTACTAAATACAGCCTGAGATCCATGCCTTTGCCTAACAGCAGCCAGTTGAGACTAAAGAAACAATAAATAGACTATATTAATGATCCATCGACATGTTATGATACAGGATCTCCAAAACCTTGTTTGCAGTTGCAGCTATCTACTGTAAATAAATAATACAAGAATAACTAGAAATCAAATCAGTAAAAAAAAAGATTCTTACAGAGTATATTTTAACCCTGCTAGTAAATGGTATCAAGAAAGGGGCCTGTTTCAATATTTCATTTGCTCGCGTATTTTCTATTAAAGCCTGTGGAAAAAAGGATTATATTATACAAATAGAAATTCCCGTTTCCATCCTATAACCATAATCAATGAAAGAGAGAGTACCTGAGAGATAAATAGGTCATTCACACCGTCAGCATGGAAGTTACTGGGGGATGTAAACTGCCGCCTATTGTTCCAATCTTGCAGCTATGGAAGAAATTCAAACTGTAAGTCAGAAATACAATAAAGACAATTCATATAGTATGGTTATTGGTGATATTTCATATGCATGGCTCTTAAAAAACAGACAGAAGAATCTTTAATAAAGAAAGTGGGGACAGTAAGGACTTTTTCTTCAAATATTTATTCAACAAATTGGAGAAAAAAAAGAAAACAAGGTGAAAGTAAAGTGAAACTCTTGGAAAACGTTCTCAAACCAACAGACCTGAAGAAAACTGGAAAGCCTTGGTATCTCTTTCTTGTGTTGATAGAAGAAAAAAAAAATGTCACTAGTAATAGTGAGAATGGAGAAGATGGCAACAGCATAACAAAAGAGAAGATAAATATCCCCAAAATAGAATATGGAAGAAACTAAAAAAAAAAAAAGGAAAATGAGATGAAATAACATTGCCCAGTCTCTCTCTTTTTGCAAATAAGACAGAAAATCCCACCAAATACTCATGAGCATAGCATAGAAAAACAATAATACAAACCTATCCTAAAGCCAAACCCTGAGAGACGCCCTTGTGATATAGATATCACTTTTTCTGTTTCCAAGCAAAATGTAACAGGGAACATGATATAAGATACACGACATGTGAGATGTTTCTACCTGGGAGAGAAGCTCAGAGACTGCAATGCTAACCCTCTGTTGAATGGCCTGAACAAACCGTCCCTTTCTAACTGAACTATTTGGAACTGATTTTACTGAATTAGACGATGTAGTATGATTCACCCACAGTAGCTGCCACAGAACCTGTGAAAACAGAAAAACTATCTAGAATTAATTGCAATTGCAAAGGTCACATTTCCAGAGCTTCTGCAGAAAACATGTTTGCAATATATTCTGGGTCAATGCCACCAAACATAAAATATATATATATATATATATATATATATATATATATATATATATATATAGCATACAATATTCAGGTTTAACTCAATCAATGTTGTCAAACTCGTGAGTATACTCATAAACTAACAAGATGTCGTGAGTTTTGGTGTGGCGACCAAGCAAGCCAACTTGGTGGTGGCGTAGAGATTTCACAAATAGTTGCCAGATTGTGAACTTGCCTTCAAAATTGGAGGATCCTGGGCCACTTCAATCCTGAATGGAGCCTGTGTGGACTTGGTTTTTCAACCCAAAACAAATAATTATATTGTATTTGGGCTTTCTGGTCGGTTCATATACCCACCTTAAAAGTTTTCAAACATAGCCCCATTTCCCTAAGATTGGCCAACTCAGATGATAACCAATTTGCCATCTCAGCTATCAACTCCAATGAGCTCCATCATTCTCCTATTGCTATGGCAGGTTGTCATCAATCATCACATCACCGTCTCCAACCTTCCCATCACCATCATCGTCCTTGTCCAAGCTCCCATTGTTGTTGTCAACCCTCGTGTGACCATCAGCATCCCGAATTGTTAAGGGTGCACACCATTAAGATAGCGGGCTTTTGGTAGTTGTTGGAAGTGTTCTGATTTCATTTCTTTGTGATGTTTTGCTCCATTATTTCTTCTGAATATTATGATATGTCCTTCATTTATTAGTTCTTATGAGTTATTTATTGGATCTTAATATTTGAGTTATTTTTGTTGTTTATAATATTTTTAATGTATGTGTATGTCTATAAGGTTTTCGATTTGCATAACTCTTATGAGTCAAGTCACGATCTTTTATTCCCCTTCCAGTCCTCTTGCGATCCTCAAGTTTGAGAACATTGAACTCAAGTTCTTCATTTTAATATAATATCTTGTCCTATTCAACCACAAAAACTGTCATGAATTTCCCTACTAAAATAAATCATAAAAAACATCTACCTGTCTCAATATAATGATGAGGGTCCTAATATCCTTCAGTGATAGCGGTTTCTCCTGCTCATAAAATTCTTCATTATCAACAATCATAAGCATGTGCCTGAGATAGGAGAAAATAGGTTACAGTATAATGATTTAGATCACAGAATAGTGTTGAATAATAGTGTTTCGGGAATTGCTCAGAACTCAGAAGGTGTATATTTTATATTGATTCAAGAGTTAAATACATATAAGTACAACAAAGGCAATAAGTACAAAACTAACAAATCTGTAATCATGTAACCTCCTTTGACTTCAAATGATAGTCATGACTCATAAGACCCATTTCCAACAAATATATTCAGAATTAAAAGAGGTTAGAAAAAAAAGTTCATGGTGAGTAGAGAGAAAAATTTTCATGTCTCAACAAGAATTTATTAAGACAATGGCACAAAAAGTTTTACTTGTAGACAGGACAGAATACAGCCAGAGGTAACAGCCAGCCAGGTGCATCATTTGAGGTGAGTGATGACCACTTTTGGTTCTCATGACACTTCTTTGTAAAATTCCAAAGGGTAATAACAAGTTCAGTTCTGTAAGCAAGCACAGTCATAATTCGCTCAAGTGGCAGCTTGCCGAAGGTAACATGCAAAAACCCACAAACCGCATCAACAGCAGTAACTTCTCTATCATTGGGTCCATAATCTGAATCATTGACAGATGAAATCTCTTTAAATAGTATGTTTGTCTGCACATGTCCAAAAGTAAAAATCTTGATTAAATTTCAAAACAAATGTCAATGAAATTTCTAATCAAAAGGGATCCTAGACACAAATGTCATTTGCAAGAGTCATACCAGTTGTAGAAGGAAGCGAGGATTTACAGCATTATTAATTTGCTGCTCCAATTTCCTATCTAAAGCTATTTCCTTGACTTCATCTCCAGTCATATCATCGTCAGCGCTCATAGAACCTGACATTGCCACTCTAAAACTTGTTAGAATTTTGAACGGGTTGAACCTAATCCCAAAAAGCTAACTTGAGAGGAGGCTTGCAAATTCATTATAAAGAGTATTTCCCTGTTATTCTTTTTAACAGTATATTATTGTCAAAATTAAAAATGATAGTATTATTCAATAAAGAGGTAAAATATTCAACTAAAAAATGGAACATACAATAGGAAAGCATACTTTCTCTACCATTGGAAGTTATTGCAGATGGGAGTGCCTCCAGCAAAACTGTAGTGACAGCCGCAAGGTCTATTGCCTGAAAGGGATCAAACATTGATCAACTTCAAAGCTGAGTTAAGTTATTAAGCACAAATTTTAAACTCAATTGCATGGCAGCATCTTTAAATGGCCATCAGTGCGAGCAAAAGATTCCCTTCAAACTAAACTTTTTTTAGATACTTACAAAGTGACATTTTCTCTAGAAAAACACTGCTTTTGCCTAATTTTCCATATTTGTGTAACGAGTATCCCGTCCTATAAATATGCCCAGTTTGGCCACATTTATAAATGGCAGAAAAGAAAATCAAGTCATCGGGATATGAAAAGACAGGTTTTGTAATAATTATGAATCTTGTGCAAAAGGCAATACAAGATGTGGGCTCCTACAGGATTAAAAGTCACTGACATTTGATAAATTGTAAGAACTTCGCTCCTGTTACCCACCACAACCAAAATCATTTAACTGAAGGTTAATGGCCCATGGTTGCACAAGACCAAGGAAGGGATACCACCATCAACTTACAAAATGTAAAACTATTTGACCCGTCTTCTCTTCAATAGAAGTTGTGATATGAACCTAAAAAACCAGAAGATATATAATGCACTCCTTGTAACTCTCTCCTATGCCATAGTAAAACTGCTTTTATGTAATAAAAGAACCGAAAGCAAAATTTAGTAGACATTACAAAATCAATTTTAAAAGAAGTAAAAAATCAAAGTTCCTAGTGCATATCCACCATGAGATCAATCTCTTCACTTAGATAAGTCAAAAAGGGATATGAATGAGGCAAGTTATAGCAAATGGCATACTGTAGTGAATAAGCTCCTTACCATATCAAATGAACAGAGAGGATGAGACAAAGCAATTCCAGCAATTTCCAATACATTTCCAAGCATACAGGCACGGCTAGGAAATTCATTTGATATATCCTTAGGTAGAAAGTTGATCATATTTTGCCCAAACTTTGCCATTTGATGCATGTAAAATTGGCTCAGGTCCTCTGCGGCAAACATCTGTGTACCAATTCAAACATTTAACAAGACTTGCCAAAATTTACCTATATAAGATCTGGAACGCTGGCAAACACACACAACATTCACCAGCATTATGATGCATAGAGACAGTTTTTTCTTGCTTAAAGTTTTCCTTTGACATTTGTGAAAAGGATAGACATTCTATGACTAATACATTTCTTAAGCTTCTACTTACTACAAAAGGAAAGAAACCCCATTAAATAGAATAAATGGAACACGTACCTGTTGTAAATTAGGGAAAAGATGCCACAAAAAAGGAATTGTGATGATCTGAGATGCAAAAGTATATCTTGGATTAATATGTGAACAGATACATGGCTCCTGACCAACGTGACGTACTACAGCCATAAGCACACGCTCCAATGATGAACCCTTGCCAATGGAAAAATAATTTTCTGCATCATTACCCTACAGGGAATCACTTGGGAAGTTTAACACTGGTGAATGATACAATACCTTATCTGAAATGACAAAACTAGAGAAAATAACAAACAATATGGCATTGGATATTTAATCAATTAGCCTGGCTTCTTGTTCTGGTGTGGGAAACTCATTAGGGGTTCACCGACACTCCCACCCTGCCCCCCCACACCCCAAAAAGAAACCCCCAAACACTATGGCTCCTTGATGATTACAGGTGTCACAAGGCCACAAAATCATTGAGCCAGTATTCCTTTACTAAATTGATCATTACACATACAAGAATAAATAGATTCAAAATGAGTTCTGCATAGTTTGAATGAGATATTTGAACTCAACAATGGCTTATGTAATAACCAATAAATGTTACTTGACGTAGATGTTGATTCAGGAGAAAATAATTTTTATAAGCTACAATAGAATACAGTAATTAATTAAAGGTGTATTGTTGGAAGTTTCTAGACATCTCTTTGTAATCTATGTTTTACGGTTAGAGTTCTCTATATATTGAGGCTAATGTACCGTGTCATTGAATTAATTCAATACAATCTTTTTTCTTGTACAACTTAATCATTTTTAAGTGTAGACATTGAGAATACTACAGAAAAACGCAGTAGAAATAAAGAAATAAGAAACATATTAAGAATATTAAGCCAACTTGAGAGTGAGGTTTGCATCCACTTATATATATATATATATATATATATATATATATATATATATATATATATATATATATATATATATATATATATATATATATATTATAAATTGGTCTTATCTCTAATTGATGTGGGACTTCCAACAAAACATTAGCAGCTTTGCTACATATTTAGAAATAGGTGCATATTTAGAAATGGGTGCTGCCCTTGCTTATGTTTCTTTCATGACAATATCGCAAATTCCCCCAACTTTATTAGCTTTTTCTTTAAAACACAACTAAAAATGCAAAAAACTCAGAGAAGCAGACATTTTGAAGAAATTTCACTTCAAGATAAATGTACTCTTGTCAGATAACACATTTAGAAAACAAGGATCTTTCTTCATCCAACAAAAAAGAAAATAGACCGAGGAAGAAAGAGTTGATCCACTTTATTATTTTCCCTTTCTTGCTCCCATATTTCTCAAATGCCTATCAAAATTATGAATTAACTTGATTCTGAAAGACATTACCTTCCCTGTAAGAATGATCTCTCTTAGTAAGCCAAGTGCATTGTTTCGAAAGAGATATTCTACTATCTTACAGCTCCATGGCAATTTGGAGTCAATTAACAATACTAAAACCTCCAATAAAGGAACAGCTGATACATTCAACTCCTCAGGAGTCAACAAAAGCTGGCCTTTTAGCTGATTTCTGTCCACATAAAAATTAAGTAAGCAAGGTAGCAAATAAACCCAAAAATACAAACCAGCAAAAATAAAATACATGAACTTTTTTCAGTTAATAAGAATACAACAAGACAAAGACCAAAGGCAAGAAACAGTCCATGAAGATTACAACTTTTAGGTTAACTATGAAATACTTGCATACCATCTAATTGCCAACGTATATGCACAGGAGGGATGAGACACTGTTCCTCTAGAGACCGTCATATATGACGTTTTTTATGACTTGTGTTTTTCATTATTACAGACAAATAGAAATAGAAAACATGACCCACATTGGCTAGGATCATGACAAATACTCCTTATTGGCCTTGGGCAATTCACAGGTCACCCAAACCCCCTACTTTGGGGTTAAATTTAGTCTTAATCTCATTCCTTATATGTATCAAGGTCTATCAAGCATCATTATTGGGTTAAGCCACTTGCAAATGTTCAATTATAACCTCATGCTCCAGCTATCCAGTCTTGAGAGAGAGCAGGATTTTAAAATGTCTCATTTAGGGATGACAAATACACCCACACTCGCAAGTATTGCTTTAATTTATCCCAAATTTGATGGAGAATACCGACATTGACTAGGTACAAGTATGAATATAAATATAGGTAAAACCTGATTTTTTAGACCAAAGACAGGAATGAGTATGTACATACTTGCCCTGTTTCCATGGTTTTAAATTACTAAAATATCATTTATTAGGTAACCTAAAAAACCTATTTCCGTTGTTCCATTTGGCCTTTGGTTTCATTTCATTTGAAGAACCCATTTTCTTTTGTAATACATTTTTCATTCTATCAATTGTTTGACTTGTTTGATATCCACAATCTTTGCTCATATCCTTAAGGTATTTTCTCTCTCTTCACAACCTCAACTTCACATTTTTCTCTTATGTGTAGTTTCATTCAAATGATGTATTCCCTTTCATGAATCGAAAACTTCAATTTCGTTAAATTAAATCATTTTTTGGACACACATTTGATCCTTTCTACTCTTTTTTTTTTTTTATCATGTGAGAGTTTAACTCTCAATTGAGTACTCAATCATGTAAACCCTTAGTTTATTAGATAACCTAAAAAAAACTATCTTCTTTTTTCTCTTTGGTTCTTAATTTTGTTTTACTTGAAAAACTTTTCTTTCGCTACACAATTTTTTGTTCTCTTTCTCAGTGGCTTCAATTATTCAATATCTACCAAGTTCACTCATGCTCTCATGGTAATCCTTCTCAACATTTGAAAAAATAATAGATGTTGTAATTGCCATGGAATTTTAATCATGACATTAAAGAAAAGAAAATGTGTCTTTTAACATTGAATCATTGATAATAGCACGTCTTCTTTGGTGTGACTTTTTTTTGTAAAAGAGTTATTTAATTAACACTTGGAATAATATGGAAGCAGGTACGAATATACCCACTACCTGAGGGGGATTGGGATGGGACACAAATTCCATACCAGACAGCGATAAGGACAAGGATGGGTATGAGTTTTTAATTCAGATATAGGGATGGGTAGACGGGCATAGTCAAACCCAAACTATTTCCTTCCCTACTCACATCGGGTGATAATATATCTAAAATACTCCTTAAAAGTCTTGGGCAATACTCCTCGTTTAGGCCAACCTTGGGTTGACTTAAGCATGCTGATTTCTAATATAGAACAATCATCAAACAAATTACACCTCCCAGCCTAATTATTCACCAAAGTTCATGTATTGTTCATGTATGCTTAAATTGCAAATTTAAATTAAATTTAAAAATAACTGAAATAAGATAAGAAATGAAACATGTTAGGGCAAGAGAATGGCACCAGAAAAACAACAGTTTGATATTGTTGGGTAACAAAATTAGAACTGTAACAGGAAAAAAGTTAGTTACTCAGAATTTTAATTGTAAGGATTTTGGTAAAAGTAAAACTAATTTATTCCATTTAAGGTCCTTGTATTTCTTGGAATTTTCGCTTCTAAATAAACTTAGTGATAGAAAAACTAAATCACATGAGCTCCTTCTAAATAAACTGAGTGATAGAAAAACTAACGCCCAAGTAAGAGTCATTGCAATGAGTTCTTCAGCTGTTTTTCTTATTCATTTTCTAGTTTTCTTTCTCTTAACCAATCTTTAGATATTATACCCTTTGGCAGATCCATTTTGAAGTCTATAGTTCCCCAATAAATCAACAGCAAATGCCAACATAGTTTGGGACATTTGCACAATTATTAATGTCTTGCAAGTTTTGAGAGCTCGCTCACAACACAAGATCAGAACCTCTGTAAACCAAGTGGCTTATAATTCGACCCTTGCCACTGCTCTGCTGATACAGTTGAATTTCAACACAAGGTAGATGGACAATGTATTGTCCATAATTCAAGTGTAAAGAGATCTAATATAATGATGAGCAATGCTAGATAAGTACTATAAATCATTCGTGTGCCTGCTCCTAATAGTCTAAGTTTTTGGGAGAGTCGGTTCCTGTCATGTTATAAATAAGTATGTTTTGACAAGAATCTATTATATTGCTACAAAATAATGTAAAAAAAGCACAAAGTAGCCAAACAGTAATTATGAGATAAAACCTATTTTCTTGTTAATACTAATAGAGTTATAATTTGTGCTTATAGTCAAAACCACATCAACCACACTAGAGCAAAATTATTACATTATTTTTTATATAAATGTTAGTTGTTAGTATTTGTTAGTGAGAGGAGTTGAACTCACAGCTTCTCTCACCCTCCGTTCCAAATCTTCAAAATTATTACATAATATGAATAAATTTGAGTTCATGGCTCGTTTCCATGCGCTCTTTAGCAATACATTACAAAATACCATCAGAACCAATGTAACATAAACAGGAGAAAACCTCATCAGAAAAAAAACAATATCGTAATATGATATCATATCAGTTCTATAGTCCAACATGAAAGAGAAAGGAGAAAACAGGTTAGATAGTTTTAAAAAGCTAGAAACTCAGAAAAATGGGATCAAATTATGGCACGAAAACCAACCTATTCTGATGCAAAGCATGAATACAAGCCTGTACAAATTGCTTCACTCGGTAGTTCACCAAAGCATAGGTGGAAGAGTAATCCACCCCCGCAAAAATATTCACAACGTCCCCTGTTGAAAATATTTTAGCTCTAAGTTTGGTGGCAAACTCTTGGGGAAAAAGACTGGAAGGAACACAAGAATCTAAAATATTTCAAACTTCTAGCAAGAACCAGACCTAATAATACTAGCATGGTTTTATCAAACACTTCAATACCTGTGTTTTAATGAGATCATACAAAGAAATCCAGAAACCAGAATACAACCTTTGTCAAATGACGCAATCATAAAGAGATCACAATTTTTTACTCAAAAGAACAATAAAGAAAAAACTGTATTTTGAATGGAAGGCTGATTTTGAATTACCATTATTTTGAACAAACCACCAAAGCAACCGGCATATTTGAACAAGAACTAAAAAATCATCAATATCGTCTGCCTTGAAGAAATAGAGGAACTGGCAGAGGAAATCAGAATCTGGACCAAAAGAATTCCTGAATGCACAGAAGATGGCGTTTATTTAATTAGTAATGGTGCAATTTACAAGTAAGATCGAACCAAACTAAGCTGCAATATTAATTACTACAAAAGCTTATAATAAAGAAAATGTACAGTACTCAACAATTATAATTTGTAATGATAAAAAGATTTCACCTGTCCACATTTTGGCAATATTTCCCATAGGCTTCATAGAACTGCTCTCGCAACTTAGATTGTTCAGTTTTGACAGCTTTTCTTCCTCTGAAGCATTTCTGTAGCTAGAATCGGTCAAAAATTTGCTTGACACATGAAATATTCCCACAAGCATCATGTGCCTTCCCAGCGTATAGAGACACATTTTAATAAACTACCACAGTATACACAACACATCAAACAAACAGGCAGCCAAACTTCAGGACCTACACAACATGCAACAATGCAATCTACTTTTCCTTTTTCATGTAGCAATGAATATTCAGGAATATCTAAAATAAAAATATCATGAAACCAAAAAATTGAGAAATGCCGCCAACTGTTGCCGAAATTAAAAAAGCAATGCAACTTTAATTAAGATTTAATACACAGTCATGATGCCCAGCATAAATCGACAAAAAATATAGCACCAAAATTTCATGACAGATGGGCAAGAATTGAAAGTATTGAGTTAATAAATTACTGGAATCAAAACCTTTTAACATTGAAATCTTGAACAAATTAGTAATAAAATACTCTTTCTCCTAATGATCATGTGGAGGTCTAGTTCAAAAAAAAAAAATTGTCCATTTCCCACAATGTAAGGAAGCTAACTTGTCATAGCCTCATGGGACAGTGGGCAATTTTGTTGGGGGGGTTTGGAGAACCAAAACTCGGTGCAATTTCTTTTGAAGCATCTCTAAAAGGCTTTGGCAAGAATAAGAAAACAATGATTTTATAGCAGTGTGTTGTTTTCTCAGATCTTTGCATGTAACAACTAACAGGACCTCCCAGGCTGTATTTTTTTGTCCTTGCATCTATTGTGGGACAGGATCGTGTATATGGACTTTTCTTTAGTGCTGCACTCGTAGTTATTTCAGTAAGGGAATGCATATCTTTGAAAAGAGATTCACGAGCTTCATGGATTTCATATTCAATTTTAGTTTGACTTTTCTTTTTTGTTTTCCTTTTGAAGAGGATTCCCTACCCTCCCTCAGATGTACTTTCACTTTTTTTCTCCTTAACAATATTTTTTTATGTCAAGAATAACAATAACAATAAGGAGGTCATCTATGAATATGATAGCACAGTAAAACAACCGAAAGAAGCTCGAATCTTTATTTATGTGCTTCCTTAATACCAAGGTACTATGACATGTTTGCATACCTAGACACTGAGCCAGAATACCCATCATCACTTCTTGTATCATACTCATTCTAATAAGAGGAGTCATTTAGTATTGCAGCAAAGTTTGTGTATATTGACACATTTTGATTGCTAAACTTATCCAACATGATGGAATTAGAAACAGCAGAGCAATCCTAGACGAAAGCAATTTAAATTGCAGGAGCTAGCCAAACACGACAAGAAGTTCGTACCATCAAGCATTGGCAGATTTTTTGAGGGGCAAAAGGTGGCCGTGCCTCCCCTAACTTTTCTGTCTACATTCTTTACTAAATACATACATAAATGCATACATACATATATATTCGATTATATTTTGGCTCTCCAAAATTCTATTTGAAGCTTCTTGCTACGCCAAATTTTCAATCAAACTACACCACTGTAATCAAGCATTACAATGAGAAGAATTTAGAAACCAAACTAGGCGGCGACTGCAGTATAGAAACAACGATATGCAACCAAATAGCAAGACACAGGCTAAAATTGCATTGAGCTAAAATCAAGCAGATGCACTTCAACCTGAATTTTGAGTACAGCAGAGTTCTGCTGGCGCAACCACAAGCGCCGGTTCCTTTCAACTCTCGTCTGTTCTAGAAGGTTCTTCCGGTCCCTTTCCTTTGAGCTGCGACCACCCAAATCGACACGCTTCCGCGTAGAAGGATCGCCGCTGAAGAACATTGTTTACCGTAGTTTCTTCTGCTCGGCCAATTCATGCCCTAGTTTCCATAACAACTAAGATCGAAGCATGCAAAACGCGTTTAATTTGCAATGGGAGCTCACTTCAGTTGGAAGAAAGGGATTTAGCCAAAAAAGTTGCCCTAAAAATGGAGAAAACTGGGAACCGTGTTCTTTGGTGCAATAGGAGAGGAAAGTCTCAACAGTAATAATGAGAATTCTTAATCCAATAAACAGTTTAATTTAATCACTGCAAAGCAAATATAACAATAATAACAGCAGAAATTGAAGGGAAAATCCGCTAATGGAAGAAAAACGCTTAATTTTCCTTAACTTTTATCGTGTTTTTTCCTCTCCACTTTCCAGGAATGCTGGGTAGGAAAAGTCTACCAAAAAGTTGTTTTTTCTTTCAGAAAATATTTACAATGACTATGGGAGTAGTTATTTTCCTACATCAACTTGGCAACTTTAATTATTTTTATTATAAATGTGAATGAAAATTGTTACCTATATAATACAGAAAAACTAAATTCTTTTTTTATGCTACTGTATTTTTTTAGAGAAGTGTATTCACTTCATCCTGGATCTAATTCTCTTAGAACAGAGAAAATGTGTTTTAAATAAATTGTTTGTCATATTAAAAAGTGGGTAAATTTATGTCAGATTCATTTGCTTTCATGATAAAATGATGTTAAAGTGTATTTATATTAGTTTCTTTTAAAGTTTATCACCCTTTAACTTTCACTTTATTTTAAGAAAATAACTTATTGAAAATAAAACATGAAGAAAAAAATATGATTTTGTATATTTTCACACTATCACTTTTTTTTATATATATTAAAAAATTGTAAAGTTTTATAATTAATATGAAATAATATTATTTAATTGTTTTTATTAAAATATATTGTATAAAGAAATCATTGTACTATAACTTTTATGTTTTCCTTTATAGTAATAGCAACAAAGAGAGTATAGTTGATTTGGGGTAGCTATTATCTAATACACTTTTAAATAAAATATTAAAAATTAGTTACCAATTTAAGTTATAATTATAATATCATTTCATATTGATCATAAAATCTTATATTCAGAAACTTGTTGTACAGAAAAACTTTTTTTTCTAGAAAAATTGTTTCATAAGATATTTTATATATTTCAAAAAATCATGAGTTTCAAAACGTTTGTTCCGAACAATTTGTTCAAATAATACTATTATGGAAGTTATGATGTGGAAATTTTGTTTCAAATTTCGTGCTCTAAAAATTTCAAATAACTTGTTGCAGGAAGATTTTCATAAGAAGTAATTCGAAAGTCACTTTTCAAATGATAAAGTTATCATTTTAAATGAAACAAATAAGACAAAATTAAGATTAAAGTTATAAATCTGCAATGGAGAAGGGAGCTACAACAACATGACAGTGACGATACAATCACAGTGGTGGCACAGTAGATTGTAGGCTCTTTGTGTTAGTAAGAGATGCATTTAATAATAATTGGGTGTAAAAAGAGAAAGCCTTATTGTTTTAAAAATAATAAATGGGCCTTCAATTACATGGTCCAACAAATCTTAAGAAAATGCTTCCTTGAATTTCATAATCAGCAATAGTTTCTTGAACCCCATTAACTTTCAACGGCACCTTATCAAATATGTGAAATGTCAAAATAATATTTATGTGCTTTTTAATCCAAACATAATCTAGGTTTCAAAATTACCCTTATAATTTCTTTCAACTTCCATGAAATTATATTTCTACCATATGAATTGCTCCATCAACGCACTCATCACATGATTGGTTGGTCAATTCTTATCAGAATATTTTCTAGGACTTTAGAAACAATGTTGACTGATCGATTCTATTCCCGCAGATGACCACTTAGTTAAAAACTGATTAGAAGTATCAACACAAACTCAATATAATTAACAAAGTAAAACATACTTATGAGCTATTTGGTCCCAATTGGATCAATTCTAACCAAAAGCTAATTCTAAAACCTAAAAATACAAAAGTAAAATAAGAATGTATGTGATTGCATTTATTGGATATTTAAGACTCAACTGTGATAACAAAACATTATAATTAACTAACTTGAATGTTGAAGTGTGAAATAAAAAGACCTCCCTAAAGGAACCCCAAATAAAACAACATAAAGTGTGAAAAAATAACTTTTGACCCTACTATTCAAAAGAGTATCTATACCAGTTCCATTATTTAAAAAATAATTGAAAACTTCATTTTATTTAGTAATTAGCATTAAATTTCAACTTATTTGTGAAAAAAAAAAAAACTCATTTGTGAGATAAAAAATAAAATTTAAAATGTAAAAACTTGATATGAAGAGAAACCTAAACCGAAAGATGCATTTGATAACAAGTTGAGCAACATACTGATTAAACTCCTAACAAGTTGCATAGTAAACTATTTGCAGTTACTATACAAAAACATATAATACAAAATAATTAAGTCTGAGTGCTGCATTCTAATTCAATGAGCAACACACACAAAAATTTGCAATTTATGGCTACAATGCTTACCTCACTGAACATTATAAGAATGCAATATATATATATATATATATATATATATATATATATATTTTGTTATTTGACCATTTTAAGTTGGAGCTTACGACCCTCTTTCCTTTTGGACTAGGCAAATCCTTTTGACTCACTTTAGCCTTATCTGGTTGCTTTGAAAAGAGGTGTTCAAGTTGAATGTGAAAATTTGACAGGTTTAAGATCCTTGCAGTGTTTTGAGCATTTAATAAAATGGTTGCATATAACTCCCCCATCATCATCTAAATCAAACTTCCATCTAAAACCATTGTTGTTTAAAATAATAACACTGCAACAAAACATGCATTCATAATTTGACTCAAATCATCATTTGGTTTTTTATTATATTTCAATCTACGAACCTTCCACTGTTGGCACTAATGAAGTGCACCACCTTAATGGAATTTCTCACATACCATCATTCATTAGTGTATTTCCCTCTTGCTATTAAAATAATCAGCATGAGAGAGATTACCAGTTACTTGTCAATATTATAAGAAAAAAAAAATCAATGTTTTAGGAAAAAGGTGAAGGATTTGTTTGGAATTCTCCCAATAAATTTGAAAACACGAAAACATACGACAATCTTAATTAGTATAATTTACTCTAATTCTACAAAGCAGTCCATAAATAAAAAATCATTTGACAGAAATCATTATTAATTTTATTAAAATAATCAAACTCTTAAGATGAGAAATATATAATGATAAAACGATAGTCACAAGTGGTATCTAACCAGATGAGTTCTTACAAGAAAAAAGTAATTTTAAAAAGAAGATTTTGTTTATTTACAACGAATGCTGAAATTGATTTGTGTAAAAATGGTCAATAATGGTGTTTGATCACTTAAAGAAAGACTTAGAAATGTAACATAATGACTGAGTAGTGTTTCTGAAAGAAGCAATAAGAATAGATGAGCAGAAGAAGATGGAGTAACATCAAGCAAAAGGAAAAATAAGTTTCTGGTTAGGGCCAGCTATGAAAAGAGAGAAAACCAAAAAGGAAATTGCCAATCATGGCATAATGGGAGAATATATTGGAATTGAATAAATCAGAAGCAGAAAATAGTGTGTTGGAATAGACATGTCGTTTTTACAACGTGGAGTTGAGTTGATAAGTGGCATTGAATCTGGACTACCTATATACCTTTCTTCAAATCTCATTCATATATATATATATATATATATATATATATATATATATATATATATATATATATATATATATATATATATATATATATATATATTTTTCCACAAATTTGAAGACTTTCATACGTCACTTTCTCAAGCTTTCTCTTCTCACAACTTGTGTTCTTCCATAGCCACCTCGTCTTAATCTCCATCTTTTCCTTCTTTATCTTTATCGTCTATCTTCATCTTTTTTCCATTTTCGTATTGTCCCCCTCATTTCCACAATACCAATCATCTAAACGGAAGAGTACAACATGTACCCATTTTCATTTTGTTTTTACAACAAAACTTTTGACATTTATGAGATTTGGTTTTTTCAGAGTAGTTCTCTTTTACTTGTGAAATTAATCTGACGTTTACAGGTGTCCACTGTGAAGGAAGTGCAGAATAAGACATTCTTAATTTTTTCAATGTAGAGAGAAATAGGTAGAAACGTCAAGAGAAACAAAAAAGGAAGGAAGTGTTGTGATTATAATGGCACTTAGAGCATGTATTATTGCTAGTGGGAATGTACGTTTTGATGACTAGGCTTTGTATTGGATCCAAGTAATTAAAACGACAGATGAGATAGGTCAATTTTCCACCTGATAACGTAACCACCAACGTTAACGGTTATCTAAACAATCTACACTTAGATATTCTCGATCTTTCATCCTAACCTACGAATCTTTCAAAAACAACACACATGTACACCCTATTCTAACACAACCCTCTCCGCCACCAATCACAGCTCGACATCAACCATGCACCAGATACGAATAGTTTCAACCAAAATCTTTTTTGAAGAAAAAAAAAGAACCAAATCCAATCATACTATATCTTCCATCTCAATAAAAGTTCACCAAACCCAAAAGTGGGTTTTCACAAACACATGTTGTTGGTCCCCCACATAGCCCCTAGTTAAAACTATATATAGACATGTGTCGTGGCATGCCATTGTTACTGTGCACGTGGCCTCAACTCAAGAAACCTCCATTGGTGTGAACTCCAACCTGAAAAGGTAACTAGATAATGCCAACCCCTCTAATTTTAAGCATTCAACAATCAAATACTTGGAAAGAATAAGGTACATATATGCAAGTTGATGGCATTTAATTATATATCCAAGACCAAGCTTATAAGCTATTTTTTATGATAATAATTATGTTTATGTTTATGTTTATGTTATGATGGTGGTGGTGGTGGTGGACATTTTCAATTTGAATAGTGAGAGCAATGAAGCATACAACACGCTCTGGCAGGCTTCACGAGGGGCTGCTTCTTGTGAATCGTGAACGATGCACTGATTATTAATTTTATGTGTGATTGTTGGGAATGTAGAGTTTGAAACCAACATAGTTACGTATATGATACAAAAACCGGCAAAGACTAGGGAACACAGATTCATGCTTTGGATTATAATATTGCTTTGCAACCTTAATAATTTACTTCCGAAACCCTAGTGTGTGTCGAAAGGACACGACAATGGTGCTCCTCTTTTTCTTTTCTGTTTTGCTTTGGCGGCTTCTTTTACCACGTTTTATTATGCCACCTTTCGATTTCTAGAGTTTCTTTCTACCAAATTAATTTTCATGTATGTTGTATGTGTATGTTACTCAAGCACAAAAGCACTCACGTTTTAATTAAAATCGACTATACTAGAAGCCAACAATTGCAAATGAACTTTTTATTTAGATAAATTAGCCTTTAAGTATTAAAGATAGCCCACAAATAATTTTAAATAAATGGACTGATAAAAGTAGCACAATAAAAGAAGAATATGTTTCACAATGTACATAATGGTTAGCTAGCCTTGGTACTTGGCATCTGAATCAATTTAAACATTATTTTTTTAACGCATTTTTTTTTCTGATATATGTAATTTAGTACATTAAAGTTTATACTATTAAAATAAATTAACTTCCATTTCATAATAAATTAATATTAATTACTTAAGATAGTAATTAAATTTAAAAATGAAGAGTTATAAACTCAATTGTCTAAGCGTATACGGTGTAATATATTTTCATATATCTTGAGGGAAAGAATTGTATTTAAATACAAAATTGTCCTTTGTAGCTTGTTTAAGATAAGTTATTTTGCCCTAAAATTTATAAACACATCTCAAACAAATTATAGCTCGCACCTAACTAATCAAACACCGTCTACATTGAAACATTGTTTCTTTCTTATAATGGTTTTTCTTGTTTTAAAGAGGTTTTGTGAGCACAATAAAAGTATATTTAATTTTGGATAACCATTAAGTAGATGACGAAAAAAAAATCATGTTTAGCTGGGAAAATCAGTCATCAGAACCATGTTATATTTTTAGTATTAGTTAGGTCATCACAAGTATATTTTTAGTGACTTATTTTTACCTAAATAACGACAAAATGGGTGGAAATGAAGTTGGTGAAAAACAATAAAGAATTCCTTAATTTAAGCATAGATTGCATTTGAAAGATTTTAAAGACAAGACATGACATAAGGCATTTGTTGAAAGAATTGAGATACTGATGAAGTAAATGGTAAGGTATATAGATAGATATATGAGATATGAATACAATGGATTGTTCAGTTTTCTTTTGTTTTCATTTGTTTTTCTTGATTGAGTTTGGAAGCACTCTTTACACTGTTGTTCAACTTTTATGCCTAACACAAGCATAGAATTGGTAAGAAGGGAGAAAATACACGCTTTGGCTAAAATTGAAAGAGGTCAAAGATTAGGGAGAATGAACAAACTGATGTGGGCAATTTGGGTCAAAGACGCTTTTGATGATAATGCAAAGGGCAAATTAAGATATATATTAATAAAATTAATTGTACATGGATGAAGAAGTAGAAGGAAGTGTAGTCACTTTTAAATTTTGATTTGAAAATGTATGTTACAGAAGGTGGTAGAGGATAGTGTTTGTTTGCAATTCGATGGAGAACGCCGTCCATAAGAGAAAAGTCAACGCCATAAATCCTTAAAACCCGGCAATCTTTTGACCAAATAACAGGAACCTATGGATCATATAACTGTCACTCTCACTCAACCCAAAATATTCCTAGTGCCATGCCTCCCAACAAAACTTCAATTTTCATTCACTAATTATTAGTTTAAGCATAATTTTATCAGTTTAAGCACAAGGGTTTGGCATAGCTGTCCTTTTATGGCAAAATATATCACCAAATTTTATCACTTCCTTTGACATCTTCTTCTTTCTTTTCTCAATATCTTTGCCATCTATACCTAACAAAGAATATAGCTTTGCAATTGCAACTACTGCTTAACTTTGCTTATTAAGAACTCTATATTTTCAAACTATACCAGTAAAAAAACTCGCTTCTATTATTAACCATTTTTTCTTCTTTTTTTCTTATTAATTATTAAAAAAAGAAAGTGAAATAACAAACTATTAATTGTTTGTCTTGTGCCCTAAATTTCAAAACTTTATATTGATAATGTTATATAACAAAAAGCAAGAGACAATGAAAAACGACACAGAATTAAAATTGCTACAGCACTGATGTTGATAATAATAATTAAAGCTCCCATTGGTGCGGCTTGACAACACGGCATCCTCAAAAAGTGTTTCATATGATGGGAGGCTAACGGCACGTGTCGTAGATGAATGAGAATCCTCATCTAAATTCTGACTCTAGTTTCCTTGTGGGGTGTAGGAGCAACCCATCCTTCCAGAATACCTAAACAACCTGTCTCTTTAGCAGAAACCCCTTTTCACACTGCATACAACACTAGTGATCCAACATAATACTGTAAAGATAATGATAGGTTAACATGTTCTTGGACAATATTTTCATATAACACACATATTATTCTTTTATATTAAATTTAAAATACTTCAGTACAATAACAAATAATCAGTGAAAAATTGATTATCAAAAAAATCTTTGTTTAAATATTTTTTTCATACTATAATACTGTCAAATTATACTAGCATCTTAACTGCTTTTTTTGAGGAAGAATAATGGTGAATAAAACAGTGTGCAAAGATGGAACTTTGAGATGAATGCATCACCCTGGTTTTGTTTTGAGAATATTGCAATCTATATACAGTCTAAAAAGTTTGCAGTTACTGTATCAGACAAATTCTAAACTGTTTAGAACAATAATTGGGATAGTTTCTTGTATCAATAACGGGGTGGGGACGCCATTGGAAATTATCTTTCATTCCAATAATATCATTGGAATGTGTAAAATTTGAGAATCTTATACAAGAAACTTAGAGATTATTCTTGGGTGACGTGGAATGAAATGCAGAGAATTTGAATTGAAAGCTTTGTAAAAGGGATATTATTGTTGAAGAACAGGAATAAGTGTAGCTGAAGAAGAAACTAAGAAGGGTTCCATCAACTTTATGGATTTCAATTCTCTTTTGAGAGCAACCAACGGATCGTAAACAAAGCTTCTGCCTAACTAACTAGCTTGTCCTATCTAATTCCTAGGCTTAATCATCTCTCACACTGAATAAAGCCATGATCAACGAAACTTCCATGTACCTTCAATCTTCTAAATATCACAACTACAATACATTTTAATATACAAATGAATAAAAGTAAATCAAACAACAATGTAATTATTGGCTCTATTTAGATAGTGCTTTATATATCCAAATTCCTTTCTCATTCAAAAACATATGGATTTTTTTATCAACCATTTATTTCATGTCCGAAAATGGAGAGTAACTTTACTCGTTATAATGTCCTATTTGCTTGATACCATCTAATGTCACTAGTGGAAAAACGTTGTTTAATGTCATCCCAGACACTGGTTAGTTGTTTCACTGATGTAAAATGATGACCGGTGACAAGTTTGTAAATAAGTTGGGCATATAGACGTCGGAGACAAATCTATCCGACATCTAAAACATTATAGACATCTATGAAACTTCCCACAGACGTCTAAAGGTCTGCCAGATAGGTGAATAGCCGCCATATCGATGTTGAATAAGACTACATCAACGTCTATAGTCAAGTATACACGTCGCTGACACCAACCGACGTCTATAGGTCTGCCAAGTTGGTGAATAGTCGCCATATAGACGTTGCGTAGTTTCAAACATACGTTTATAACCTGACAGGTAGTTGAGTGTCATTAATGTTCTGCCATATAGACGTCGGCGCACCCTGCTAGCTAACGTCTATAGCCTGACAGTTAGGTGAACTGTAATAATTATTCTGCCATATAACATTGGCTACCAACTAACTGACGTCTATAGGACTGCAGAGTTCAATTAGATGTCAGTTATAGACGTCAGTTTTAGAAGTAACTGACGTTTATAATCCGCGCCAATATTAATATTTAAATGATAAAGATGTCAAATTAGTGAGAGCACCGACGTCTATAACATTATAAACGTCGAGTGTCGAAACTAAACCGACGTCTATAGTACCTTATACTGCAGAACGCGAACCCGTGAGCAGTAACCACTATTCATCGTCTTCTTCCTGAAGCTTTTTTCCGCTGCGGCATTAAAATACAACCGTACATTCTTAAAAGTTTAATTTTATTTTAAAAATTATTTATTTAAATAACATATTAATATTTTATATTCTATATAAAAACTAAAGAAACAAAAGTGGTTAAGTACCTTTTCTGTTTTTTATGAATAAAAACTAAAATTAACAATATTTAATATTATAATAGTTATTAAAATGAAATAAAAATAGTATAAGATTTCTATTGGAATAATAAAAAGATAGATATATGCAAAACATAAATAATTACGAAAAGGATATACTAAAAAAATAATTACAAATAGAAAAAGTGTGTCGTGTGTGCTTTTCAAATAAGCTCAAATATGAAAATGAATTTAAATTAAATTTGAACATTAAAAAAATACAAAGAAAAAAAAAGGTATAAACCATCATGTATATTTTCTTTTTTAATCAAAATAAAACCACGCCAATTCGTTGTGTGTGTTTCATCCTTTCCTTTGTTGGTTCAAGTATGCTGTATTTCTTTTGACATAATTTACGTATTAAATTTTGGATGTTAATGTGAAATAACACCAGTATTTTTATAAGTATGTTATATAAGTTTTCTTCATTAGTTTATCAGAAAGCTTCCCGACAAGAACACATAACAAGGATTCGAAAAAACAAAAAATTTGATTAGAAAAACTTGTGTTCATACTATAAGTGACAAAGAAGCCAACTTTGTCGACATTATGAAGCACAGAAGCTTTAGTTTTACATGCCACGTGATTTTCATGTGAAAAGATTAATGTTTCGTCTTTCATGTGCACACATCATAATCTCGTATACAGACACTCAGCTATGATAATCAATAACCCTAATTTTTTAAACATGACCAATCATCTAAAACAATAACCATGGTTAAATTATTCCTCAGTTTGTTTTTCAATATTATCTAAGGCAAACACGTTTTTAAAGCTCCATTAAGAAAATCACAGGTTAACCCACTGAAGCTTAATAAATAAAGTAAAATTTTGATGTGTGTAATCCTTGTCGACATTCATGGAACCCAACTTCTTTCATCTCATTCCCTTTTGCTTTTATGATTATATATATTCAGATGTAGAGAAAGCCTAACTCATATTATATTTCATCTAAGATAATAAGTGTTAAACTTTTCAATTAACTTTTTATTAAACTATGGAGATTACAAATCAATCAATCATATCTTCTCATCATCATCGTATATGTGTTAATTTTCTATGTAAGTTGATGTACATTTATATTTATACAAATAACATTATCGATACAATTAACATTTTAAAATTTAGCAAATCATGTTATAAGGTTAAAATATATTTATTGATTTTGTCAAAACTTAGCAAATTTCTTTTTTGTTTTATTAGTAAGATTTGAGAACAATAAATTTGATAGACACTCGCAAATATGGTTGAAAGATTAATTAAAGGTGGTTAATTACAAATAATAAATGTTCTTTTAAGTTTTGTTATATTTTAAGCCATTTTATTTTTCTTCCTCTTTCATACATGCATTCTCTTTTATTTTATTTTTCTCTTGTTGTTGGATTCTTCTATTTTTCTCTCCTTTGTACCTTCTTTTTAGTTTTTAAAATTAGTCTTGTGTTTTCTTTTTTTTCTCTTAATCTGCATATTTAATCAACAATTAAGTTATTATCAAGTCTAATGAATCATAATTTCTTTTATAGTAAGTTTCTCTTCAGTTTTATAAAGTTCTTTATCTTTTATTTTCTGGTTTTACCTTGTAAAGGTTTCACATAATTAATAAGATGATAAATATCATATCAAATAGTTTATAACTTTTTTATTTGTGTTTTGATATTTTGAATGTTTTTTAAGTATATTGAAGTCTCTCTTGAGAGTCTCGCATCGACTAGAGATAAGACAAAGTTATAATATATAAGTGAGGTGCAAATCTCATCTTACAAACCGGTTTTGTGGGGTTGAGTTAAGTTTAAAAAAAATTCATTTTCTAATACTCTAGTTGTATTTTTTACTTCCTTAATTGTTATTTAGGAATTGCTATATATTGTATATTAAATACAAAATTGTAGAGTTTTGAATAGTCAACTTAAGAATGAATAACAAGATGAAGAGGTGGAATGAACAAAATTACTATAAAAATACATTTTAACTAGGTAAAACTTAATACCAAAAAGCTTTAAGACATTAAAATGCTTTAAAAGTTTTAGAATAAATCAAATTTAGACCATTTTAAAGTTACTTTTGAGTTATCATTGAATATTTAATGCATTCTCAATATATTATGTGTATCCAGTCACTGCATTAGTTTTGATATATCATTTATGGATATAAAGAATTGCATCATTTCACATCTAAAACATTAACATAATTAATTTATAAATCTTTTTATTAAATTTTATCATTTTTATTCAATGTATGAATTAGATTTATAATTAGATTTTCAACAAAGCAAAATACGATTTATTTATGTAAAAAAACTAAAGTACGAAGATAAAATATTGAAAAATAAAAATATATTTTTGCATATAATTTTCACGGAATATTTGTATAAACATAATATATATATAAAATCAACTATATCCTCCGATCCAAAAGCGAAGCTGTGTAATATTTTTGAAATTATTTTTTTTCATCTAACATGCTTAATATAAGTATTAAATATTAAATATTTTCAAACGATTTAAAAGATGGAAGGAGTTTGCTTTAATTGTTTTTAAAATATTAAATTTTGAATCACAACCATCAACATCTTCATGAAAACACACCGTAAATAAAATTCTCAAAATCATTTACAAAATTTCAGTTTTAATAACATAATAAAAATGTAAAAAATCTACCTCAATTTGATGTACGATTCCACACTTGTAAATGATACTGTACCATTCTAGCAGTAGAGCAATAACATAAAAGAACACGAATACAAAGTTTACAAAGGAAGAGAAGCACAAGATCAAAGGATTAAGAGATTCACTTACCGTAGCAAAATTTTCTACCTCACTTTTTCACATAAAAACACGATTGGTTCCATTTTTTATTTAATACTATTTTTAGTAGTAATATTTTTCAAAATTATTTAATATGATTTTTTAAATTCTTTTCATTTAATAAAATTTTCATATTTATTAAAAAAAAGTTAATATAATCTCTTCCCTGATAATAATATTTAGAGAGTAACCACATAATAACAATGTGAATAATATATGACATTGTTCATCCTGACACCAATCTTTGTTTGTCAAGTATTATTAGATTATTACATAGTTAAGAAAGTAACATTATAACATTCTAAATGACACGTACTATTTTTCAATGTGATTAAACTATCTAATATGAAATCAACTATTGTCCTCATTTTTTAAATGATATAAACATCAATTAAAAGAAGATACTATTGAGCCTTTTTAATAAATATAGAATTATGTTTCGGGTGTAGAATCGAGAATTATGATCAAACACTTCTTCATATTTTTTTTCTAATTAGCTTATGTTATTTGTATACTTAGTTAAATTTTTTTATGTTCTTGATGTTTGAATTATAAACCGTATGAGCGATATCCATGAAAGACTTTCTTACGCTCAAGCCAGTAACTTAATTGATTGAGTATCATAATAAAATCTTAAATTTACAATAAATACAATCACTTATCTCCTGATCTCAAATTAGTTATAATCCGGCGTAAGAAAAATTTATTAATAAATTTGATTAGAGTTTATACTTACATAAAATTTGGAAGAGCTCAATCACCTTATTCTCTAACAGGAAAGTCTCTTACTTTCCTGTATGAATATGCTATACACGTATACAGTAAAGAATATATAAAGAAAAAAATGAAGGGAAATATTAAATAAAGAAATATTATATTAAAAATGAGTATAAAAGGATTATTTTTATTTTTGTAAGTTGTATTTTTGTTAGGTTTTACTTGATCCCCAGAGGATAGTTGAGGAGGAAGTGTTGGCCAGAGATGGAGCAGTCCCTAGTCAGAACCTGCTTTATGCAACTTAATAAGAGCATCAGTTTCAGAAAGAATGTTCCTAGAGGCAAGGTCCCATCAACCTGCTACAGTGCCCACACCACCATTAAAAAAACCCTATTTTTTTCTTTAAAATTAAAAACTGGATCTATGTGATAATTGTGAATAAAGTTTAACGTAAAAGTTGCATTGAAAATCGACTAATAATCTTGCAGGGTAAAGTTACCTTTGGTTTGGGAAAAGGTGAAAAACATAAATATTTAAATATGCAAATAAAACTAAAATGATGTTGTGTGAAGATGATGAAGATGAAAAATGGTCCCCAGAAAGGTGGTAAAAATTCAAAGGGTAGTAAATGAAAATTTGATTGCAGCCGTCCTAGACGAGGCACATGTATAAATCTTGCCCTTATTAATTTGCACCATTACTTACAGAGAGAGTGATAAATTTTCATTTACTACACAAAACTGTAGTCTACTTTCAAGTTCAATGCCTCAGATTAGTGCCTGAACTGCTCGGTAATATCACCAATATTAAATCCTTATTTATTACCAAACACTTCATCTTTAATTCCCTAAGTATTGAAGATTGTTAAGCGTCTGTGTTGTTTATTACTTCCTTCGACCTTTTACGGACACAACTTCATGTTTCTCACCAAACAGAGACATCACATAAACCAAAATAACAAACAATACAAGCTTTGGTTGAAACAACTCCTTCATGAATAAACTTGGGTTTAATTGCTATAAATGTTGGATATTTGTGTTAGTAGTATGAACACAGAAAGAGAGGTGAGTGGTCAGACACAACAGCTGGTAACTTGAAAACGCTTAAAGTTAAGATTGAAAGTGTGTTGTTGTGAGCATTGGTACGCACGCGCACACAAGAAAGGAGGAAAGAAAGTCAAAGTGTCATACTTAAAAACTATAATTAATTATGCTCCAAATTACTACACATTCTTAAGTGTTACTTAATTAATCATCTTCTCTCTCTTCCATCGTTTTCCCTTTCTCCCACATTTTGCAAAACCCCGTCCTTCCGTATTTATAAGAACCTCACCCTTCTTTATCTCCCTTGTAACAACAATCCATTCCAACACAACTCAACTCCCTTTTCTCTCCTTTTCTCAATCGCCAATGGATGAAAAAGGAAGAAGAACCTCCAACACCCTTTTGACTGACGACGAGATCGACCTTCGAAGAGGCCCTTGGACCGTCGATGAGGACCTCACTCTCATCAATTACATTGCCACTCACGGCGAAGGTCGCTGGAACACCCTCGCCCTCTCTGCTGGTATCTATCTCTTAATTCATTCAGATTTCTAGTTTTCAATCTTCCACTCTACCTTTTAATTGTTCCAATGGATTTTTGGGAAGCCAGAGTTCAATTCTTTTGGTTTTCTGGATAAGTTTACAGATATGTGTATATATCGTATGGTATAAAATTCACGAATATTGGTTGGTGGTAATTGCTCGGGCGCACCCACTTGTGAAAAAAGGGAAAAGAAAATGAATTGATGCTTCCTCTCTCAATCATTGACGTTTCAGATAAAGAAAGTGCCATATAAAGGAGGCTGGGAATGCTCTTTCGTTTTCCCTCCTTTGCAGTGTTGTGTTATTTCTACCAATCTGAGTAATAAGTTATATAACCTTTCTCCTCATGATTTCATAGGGCTGAAACGAACGGGGAAGAGTTGCAGATTGAGGTGGCTCAACTATCTTCGTCCTGATGTTCGACGTGGAAACATCACGCTTGAGGAACAACTTTTGATCCTGGAGCTCCATTCTCGCTGGGGAAACCGGTAATTCATTTTCCCAAAGATGCATGCATTCCTTCCAAAATACCTATTTTTCTTTTCTTTTTTTCTATATCTTATGCATAAACTGTTCAACATCAAATCAAGGACCTTTAATTATTATTATAAATCATAATTTAACGATTCTGATATTACAGTAAATGTTTTCGTGTGGGGTAAAAATAGTGACAACCAAAAGAGAAAGCAATATTTATATTAATTAAGAGTTTTTCTCTTAGTAGAAATATATGTGCTTTATTATTAACCAGTGTTTATCGGTGGGTTCAGATGGTCGAAAATTGCTCAATATTTGCCTGGTAGAACGGACAATGAGATAAAGAACTATTGGAGAACTCGTGTCCAAAAGCATGCGAAACAACTGAAATGTGACGTGAACAGCAAACAGTTCAAGGACGCCATGCGTTACCTTTGGATGCCGAGGTTGGTGGAACGCATTCAAGCAGCTGCAACTGCCTCGGTCACCACCAACAATGCATACACCTCTGAGAACAACATTAAAAACAACCAAATAGAGGTTCATAATCTCAAGGACAAAATGGGATTAATCGAACCTTCGCTCATCAACAACGACTTCGTGGGTTCCTACGTCATGCAACAAAGTCACACCCCAGAGAACAGTAGCACGGCTTTGTCGTCATCAGACTCGTTCGGGACTCAAGTCTCAACAAAATCTGATCTCACCGATTATTACAGCGTTCCGGTTAGCAGTAACAATAACAACGCTACTCCTGCAGATTATTATCAACCATCTCAAATGAGTTACTCCAATTGTTTCCCTCAAGGATTGGATTTTCAATCCCTAGATCCGTGGAACCTGCAGAATGGGGACTCGTCTGACAATTTTTGGAACGTTGAAAGCATGTTGTTCTTGGAGCAACATCTCATGAACGACAACATGTGAAACATTGGAACTCCAGAAAAAAAAAAAAAAAAAAAATCTTAGATGCAATTCTTTAAGTAAGTTTAGCGCTGTATTTTAATTAAAGTTAAAGTTAACGTTTATTGAAGTGAAACTTTAATTTTAATTGAATAACAGCACTAAAAATAAGAGTTGTTTTCAAGTTGTAGTCTTTTTACAGATACCAAGACCATGTGGAAGTATAACAAAAAAAAAAAAAAAATAGAGACATGAAATAAATAAATTATTCATGTGTAGCACACAGCTAGGTATACAAAATCCACGATGATGATGGAGGTGTTATCTGAAAATTGTGGATTAAGGAATTATTTTTCAGCCTATTATAAACGGTTTATTGTAATGGTTGTTTTCTTTATAGATGATTTGATTCTTTGATAGTATATTAGCCATGTTCTGTTTTAGTTTTGATTCGATTCTGGTTTTCATTCTCTTGCTTTGTTTAGTAGGTAGCTAGTGAGGGCATTATAGATGGAGAATGGTAGAAAAAAAAAATAATAATAATAATTTAAGATGGGTAGAAGTGTTATTATATTAGATTATGAGTAATCGCACTCTTGAAAGCTTGTCCATGGGACCTGAACCAGCCCCTATCTTCCAAAGTTTCTAGATTGGTAAAGAAAAGGTGGTAATTTTTTAGACGTGGTAGAGTATTATTGGTGAGCTAGCTCCAATCTTGAAGTTGGCCATTAGGGAAATTTTCTTTTCTAAAGTTCCAAAATCCATTAACCCTAAAATCTTCTCACGCTTTCTTGCCTTTCGTACGGACACTATTATTTTTTTCACTCCCCTACAATCCCTTCATCGCACCTAACTTTATTTTTAAATACTTCATCAATGCCACGTGTCACCCAACAAAAAACTCTCAATAATACCAACTTTTTTATTATCAAATTATAAATGTTTTTGGTATTACCTTATTACCGTGTGAAATGTAGGGTATACCTGATCAAACTCTTTTTTATGAAATAATTAAAGCCTTTAAATGAAAAAAAAAATGATAAATTTAACTAGAATTGTTAATAATAATAAATAGACAAATTTAGTTACATTGTAGTCTTCTGGAATTCTTGAGGTGGGTCCCGGGGATTGAATGCCAACGTGGATATCGTGTGGGTCCCGCCCTGGCTTGACTTGAAAGTTGGAAGTCGCTTCCTCTGGTCCCACACACCGAGATTGATTTTCAATTTGATTTGAATTGCATTTGCATTTGAATTTGCATTGCGGGGTAGAAAATCAAATTTGGCACTGAGAATAAAATTAAAGTCTTGTTTGGTCCGCACACTTTTTAATTTTCCTTTTTTCTGTGTTGTGGAGTCCAGTTATACAATACTTTTTCTACTTTCAACTTTTCTAATTCCTCTACTCAACCCCAATACGTTTCTCGTACGTATAAACCATTCTCGTTTTCTAAGCAAATTACAACCCTCATTCTTACAACTCTATTTTTATTTTATTTTTCACACTAAAAAAGGTAAGTACTAAAATTCACTTTTATTTTCCTTTTAAGGAGTTAATTTATTTATATTTATACAAATTATACATGTATATAGAAAATAAATTTTCAATTAATTGTAAATTAAATTATTTATTTTGAGAAATAAAAAAATTTCGTTAAGATTTAGACATTGTTTGACATTAATTATGGTTGGTTAGTTTCCATTTGATGTTAGATTATTTTGTTTATCAATTAACACGTATTAAAGTTTTTTTTTTTTTTTATCAATATAGATAAGAGATATTTGTCGTCCCACGTTACTCAAAGTTTTATCAATCATTTTTTAATTCATACAAATTAGAGTTTTATCAAACTACATTAGAAATTATTTATTAGTCGACACCACTCACATTTTTCTTCAACAATATTAGTAAGACAAAATTTCTTTTGCCAATGTTAACTGGATAAATAATTATTAACACTGATAAAAAAAAGTCAACAAAAAAAATGATTATTAATCCTCACTTATATTCCTATAAAATAACTTACCTGTCTTAACGTTAACAAGAAAACTCTCGATAAATTTTGGCTAAAAATACTCTTAACAAACATTGATTTAAACGTCATAAATTGACATTTTTAAATTATATAGTAATTAAATATTCTATCTAAACAAAATTTTAAATGTTTTAAATAATTTAAATTACAAAAAATTATTTTAATTTATTTTAATTTTCTTAATATTGTTCGTTTTCTTTTCTATTAAATTTCAATATCATTTTTTAACCTTAACTTTTTTAAGATAGTATTCAATCAATTGATCATACATAACAAATATTACTCATTACACTAATTTGCTTCATAAAGTTTGTCTGCAGAGAAAATAGTTGAATTAATTTCTTCATAAAATAAAACAAATTTATACATAAAAATTTGTCAAAAGTATCTCACCCCTTCTAAATTTTTATTTTTAATTTATACGGGTGTGTTAATTTTGATTTATAAAAAAACTATTTTTAATTTTTTTTAGCCAAAAATAACTTATAGAAAATACTGTCCGGGTAATAATACTAAGACTTTTCAACAGTAATATCATCTTAGCATAAGCATTTTAAGATAGATAAAAATAATTTTTTAATAAATTGAAAGTATTACATCAGTTAAAAATATATATATATATATATATATATATATATATATATATATATAAATAGATATAAATTTTACTTTACATATTAATTTTATGAAATTAAATTCGATTTAAAGTTTACTTTTTTTTAACCGTACTAATTTTGTGAAAGAAAAATAAGAACAAAGTTATATTTATTTTCTCGCAAGTCGGTAGAAATTCCTTCATATAGTTTATTTTTGTCGCCTATAGGTGGTTATAAATACAAAAAATATAACCAAACACACTTATAATCTATGGTTTGAAACTATGATTACACAAGAGGTGTTTCATACGATGAGGTCACTTTTCAAACAAGTTAATAAATTGGTTTACAATCATATTTATTCTCCATAAAAGACCACTAAAAATAATTAACTTATCCATAAGTTAAAAATTATATACAACTCTTCAAAATTTCAATTTCAACTTTCACATATACTTAATTTTCTTACAGATAATTCATTTTCTTTCTCATATTTAGAAGTCTCTATCGTATAAACACGCACTTATGTAATAAAAATTGAGCTTTGAAAATATTGGGTGTAACTAGTTTTTTGTGTTACGAATCACAGCTGAGAATTTCAACTTCAACTTTAAGTTCAACGGTTGCGGCTGCGAATGGTTGGTTTCAGCAATTTTTTTAAAATTCTTTATTTAAAAAGAAGAATAAATGTAAAAAGAAGAACACGTGGGAACTTGTAAACACGCACACCAAAGCATTACACAGATTCCCCGCCGCCACTCTTTGCCCTTTTTCATTTTCTAAAAAGCGCTTTTTTATTTCTCTAATTACTCACATCATAGAATACATTTTCTTTTTTCTTTTAATTACATTATATTAATAATCTATATTTTCTTTGAATATTCCTGAACTATTTTAGTGGAATCTATGGCTGCTTGAAAAAATTGGCCAAGAGAAACCAAAGAAAATGTCTTTACCATTTGCTCCCTTAGCAGAGACGAACCTAACAGGAATGGGATTATTCTCACTTCTTCAATTATAAGATTTACACATGCTAGGAAGAGATGGAAAAACACTTCAAACAATTACACCATTTTTTTTGATTGTGGTCTGGTAATTAAATTAAGTCTTGGTCTTCATTTTACCGTATAAAGAAATATCTGTTAAAAATTCTTCGATACTAAAATGTTATCCATACGAAAGGTTGGTATAACGATAATAGATACGATTATATATCTTTTATCTTTGATCTATATTTATTGTTTTCAACATAGATAATTGAGATTAGTAAAACTTTAATTTAGACTCAATCTTAGTTCAACATCTCTAATTATCATTTATTTTAATTTTGATAAAAAAACTTGATTATTGACTATGGCTGAACATTTTTGTTCTTAACTATCCGGTCTTGTCTATTGATTTCATCATTCATTTGCTTCTTGTTATCTATGGCCGTCCAATTTATCTGATATGAAATATCACGCATGACCGTCCGAATCATAGGAAACAATATCTTTTAACGAAACTCATTTACATTATTTTATAATATGTGAAGAATAAAGTCTAATGTCTTTATATAAAAATTAAATATCAAAACTAAACTTACCGAATAATTATTATGCTATTGATATTAATTAAGTCGCGTAGGAATTTTTCTTGCGACAGTGACAAATCAACATCATTAAACCCAACACATGTTTTAACCATAATGAGTGGCACCTGGGAGAGAGAGTAAAACAACACCATTTTTCATAAACATTGTTGGTGCAAAGTAAATACCAAAAGGGTCCTTTTCATTGGTCGTTGATTGCGTGAAGCATTGTGATGAAAACAGCCACATGTTGATCTTGTAATTGGCCTGAAAAATACACATAACTTATTTCCAATCCGTAACTAAAATCTCCATGCTTCATTTGCCTTTCTACTTAAAGTAAATACACCTTTTCTCTGCTTCTTTCATTCTCATCCAACCTTTCTTTTTTGTTGCTAATTAAGATCTCAAACTAGGATTTGAGTATGTCTAATGCTTAAATCACATAAATGGAAAGTTCTAATCATCATCATATTCTGCTAATTCAAGTCTAATCATTCAATTCACTGCGTGTGGAGATACAATTATACATTAATTAGCTTCAAACTTCAGCAAGGTATAAAATAGTTTTCAAAAAATATAAATGTGATGAAAACTTTCTGGATTTGAAATTTCACATTTAATGAGTTAGTTGAATATTAAGTTATAATTGAATTAATTTTATTATAAATTAATTAATTATAGTCTTTTCAAGAATGATTATGGAAAAGATATTCACTATAGAAAACACGAGTTTATATATTGACATTATTTTTAATCTAAAACTTAAACATTTTGAATTTGAGTAATATTAATATCTTTTGTTGATTAGATTTATATTTTATTGTTGTTGTGTTTTTCCATTGGATTCTTCCCTTTCCGATACATCCATAAGTATCATACAAATACAATATGTTTTTTATATCAAGAATACATTTTATAAGAGTTTCAGATAATATGTTCTCTTAAGATAATCAATGATATAAAAAAAAAAAATTCATGATTGAAAATGTTTTTATTAAAAGGAAGTATACTAATATGAAAAATTATTGAATAAAAAATTGTTAAAAATTCAAATACGGATCTAATTACATGGGTTCAATATAAAAGATTTAAACAAATCAAAATTTATAAACTTATTATGTTCAGATTTTATATTGAAAATAACATCAATACTTTATACAAACTTATTATCTTGAGATTTTATATTGATAATAAAATTAATTTTTTTCTATAATTTAAATTCTAACTTTATTGATATTACGTGCGTATAATTAGGAAATAGTGGGTTTATACAAAGTGTGTGTGTATATATATATATATATATGTTGGATAACAAACGTAGTTATTTTATTTATGTCATGTTTTTATTCACACGGAGAGCTGTATTTTTAATTTTATTTTTTTGTGTTTTCCAATCCTTATTCTCGTATAATAAATGGAGCTTAATTAAAAGAAAAAAGAAAATCCTCTTTAATTATTTATTAATGTAGAATATAATAGGCATGATGGTATACGTGTTAGTTGGGTACAGCGGCCTGGGACACGTTTTTCGTGTTCTTAAGCTTTGGATAAGATTAAACATAAACTTGTATTACGTCGTGAAATATTTCTTCATCACTATTTGTTTTAATTAATGTGTGATTAACTATTGTTATTTTCTGAACTGTTGTCTCTCATTTAATCTATATAAATATGAAACTAAATTTCTGATAGTATATTACAATACATAAAAAATTGAAATTTGACAGAAAAAAGGAATTATACAATAATTTAAATGAACTGAATTAAACGTTTTGTTTCTTTTAGGAATATCTTTTTTACTGTTTAATTAATTCAACAAAGTGAACATAATGGCATGACAATTAATTGACAGACAAAAAAGATATAGTTGAAAGAAGGAGAAGAAGCAGTAACAGTTAAATTTGAGCTATAAATTCTTTATCCAATGATTAAAGATCACTAATTATTTAGTAAAGAAATAATTAGATGTTAGTGGTTGACTAGAAAGAAGTAGAAAATATGGCGTAATAACTTTAACGCATAAAACACGAGTGAGGTGGAGTGCATAATTATATAACATATATGTTTATCTAAAACTATATCACCGCTTACGTAAGAGATTATTAAAATTTAAATAATGTGAACCTTTCTTCTATGCCTTTGGCAACACGCGTTTGTCTTCCTCTAAATATTCTATCCTTAAATTTATATTCTTTTAAATGTTCTAGTAATTCTGATAGGATAATAATACTTTTAGATAACATTTTTTTTACAATATTTAAATTTCATTTACGTGTCATTATGTGATTGGTCTAAAATTATTTCACAATCAATAATAACAATCATAAACATCATCTTAGACCAATCACAAAATGACACATACATAATGTAAGAACCCAAAATTTTCCATTTTAAACATAAATAGAATTTTAAAGTAGATCCTACCTCAGTTTTCAAAAACGTTTTCTCTCTCTAGAAGTAAATCCCTTTCCTAAAGTTCTGCCTTCTCTCTAAGCTTTTTCATCACTAAGTTGTTTGTTCAACAATCAGGAAGCTCATAGGTGTTCCTGGCATTGAGAGCTCTGATTGTCACCGATCAGTTTTTCGATCCTCCACCGGTAAGTGATTCTCTCCTTTCTTTCATGATTCTTTGGCATGCAAACTGTTGCATGTTCATAGTGATTTTCCATTTTCAATTCCCAGCTTAAATTAGGTTCTAAGAANTATTCCCTGTCACAAGTTTGTAGGTTTCCATAGAACTTTTGTGAGACGCAAGTTCAATCTGGGTTTTGGCAAGACTGTAGACTGTTTTGAGGTAAGGGAAGCTAGGTTCTAAATTCTTGTTTGAACAATATTTACGTCCTTGTTTGATCTTTAGGTAGAATTATTACAATTTGATGCATGTATAAATTGGGTGAAAAATGCTTTACTTTTGAACTGGATGTAAAAGAACATGTGCTGAAATTTATGTTTTATGGCTTNTGTTTGATATGAACTGATAAGTGAGCAATTGTGAATTGTATGACTATGTATATGATGTGAATTTTATTGTTTAAGAGTGAGGATTCAGTTTTCTGCAGATTGTGAGTAAATGGCTAAGTCAATTTCAGCATTTGAGTCAAATTAGGGAACTTGAGTAGTGAATTTGAGAATTATAGGTTAGACTTAGGTTTAGGCTATTGCAGTCACTTAGGTAAGTCATTTATGACTTATAAGAAGCATAAAAAGTGTCTGAAAGAATTTCTAAACAGTGAATGTGAATCCAAGTTCCTAAGTGAACAAATATAAAGTTTTTTATCATAATTCTCTGCATATCTTTTAGAGTTTTAAGTTAGGATAGTGTGTGAGTCTTCAAACAAGTTAGATTCAACCTATACTTCGAGTTAGGGGTGTCCAAAATTCACCAAAAGGCCTAAAACGAAACTTAGGGGTGTGAGTTCTTCCAAATCTGCACAATCTGCATAAAATTCTGCAGAATCCGCGCCTGGGCGCCCCAAAAGGGCACTGGGCGCGCTTTGATTCGGCGTTTTGCCAGAAATATGGCGCGTGGGCGCCCCTAAAGGGCGTTGAGCGCCCTTTTCTGCTGTTGCTTTTGTTTTTGATAGTTTGGGGGGTTCCGGATGTCCATTTTGGACATTCTTTAGGTCGTTCTAGGGGTTTTAGACCCTTCCGGAACTATTGGTGATGGTTTCAAAGTCATTTTCCTTGTCTAAGTATGAGTTCATTGGATTTTGGATCGTTTGTGGTTTTTTCTTAAAGTGAAATTAATGTTATATATATGTTTGTATGCAAAGTAAAGTTGAAGGGTTAACTGTACATGGTTTTATATTGATTCAGTGAGATAATGTCATGGTATTTTGGTGGTTCATGTGTTGAGTTAAGTTTCAAAGTAAAAGTATGATTATTGGACGTAATTCCATGATCCTCAAGGGAGGTTACATGGTGGTGCCACTGTAGTTTGTCGTGATTGACCGTATGAATGGCCGAAGTTCAGGATGGGGTTTACCTTGACATTCTAATGATCATCCATGCTCAATTAGAGAGTGATGAGTCATGTGGTGAGAATAGGAGGAGGTCCTGGTCTTGGGTGTCTCCATTTTATATGGGCCAAGATGAGTTTGGTTGGACTTACACTTGTGTGTGGTCAGGTGAAACCCCTCGGCAATGGCTTTGCAAAGCAGTAGGGCCACCACAAGTGCACAAACCCCTGGAACTCGACATTTCATACTAGTCCGGACGGTCAAATCACGTGGTCTGTCCTTGGTATCAATAAAATGCATTCAGTTACAGTTTGTGTTGTATTATTGTCATCACATGCTTGATATACTTGATTGATAACATGCTTTTTATACCTAGCTTACCCTTGCTTTGTGTTTGTTGTATGTGCTTGCCCTCCCCCTTGCGATGATCATCCAATCCTTTGGATGTGAGCAGAGTCAAAGGATGTTTCCCTGGAGCAAGCTTTGGAGACAGAGGATCCGGCCACCACCTCTTAGGGCCCTTTCTATTAGATTCCTTTACTATATTTTGAGAGACTTTATAATCCTGTTGTAGTATCTACTTTTCTAGGTTTTATGTTATACATTTTTATACCATTATGAGAGACTTCCTTTGTATGTAAAGTTTTAAGTTTACAGCTCATTTTGGATGACTGTACTGATTAGAATTTCTATGTACATGTTCATACTGCTTTGTCATATTATAATGATAATATCCTGTTATATTATATTGTACCATATTATTTATGGGATGTCACAGATAATGTTTAAATGTTGTCAAAAAATTATTGTCTAAATATCATTATCAATTCAGATATAAAATTTAAAATATATCATAAAATCAATTCTGAAATAATAAAAGAAAATAACACATAATCTAAGTCAAAAGTGAAACATGAATCTTAATTATTTATAAGTCACGGGTTTTACCAATTTAAAATACTACCATTGGTCTCGAAATTATACAACTCGTAGCTGTACAAAATATGAAATTATTATTATAAATTTCACAATTAGGATAGAACTTGAAAATTAGTTCCATATTTATCCTTGTTGCATAAATGCTTTGGAAAAGAAAAATCAAGAATTTACCTAAATAAACTAGCTAATTTTAATCTCTCTTGGCTACAACAATACACATTATTAAATCCAATTATTAAGACAGAAGCTTAAAAATAAGGACACCAAAGAATTGATAACGTTAATGGAGCTTTTGGAAATTAAATGAATTATAAATCAAAAAAAAGGATGAAATGCACGATTGCTTAAAATACGGTGCAGAAAGAAACTAGAGGGGTGTAGGAAGTACAGCCCAGTTTTAATTAGTAAAATAGTTTGAATTTAGTTTATAAACTCGTGTTTGGGCTGCAAATTGCTAATTAAGAAGATATTGTTATTCTCACCCCTAATTTTTCTACATTCACTTCCTAGTTTTTCAAAAATGTTTTTATTTAACAAAATCACCCTCATGTAGTTTCGTTGTTTTAATTAAGAAAGCCTGTTTTGAGTGTTAATTTTCTAGGATTCAGGGTTTACAAAGAAATTGACATTATTAATATATTTTCTTTGTGAAGTTAATTATATATGGATGGGACTTTTTTTAATGTGACCTTTTAATTCAAAAAAATTAATTACATTATAAGATATAATTTCAATATCGTCAAATCAGTCATTTAAATGGTTTGAATGATGATACGAGTTAATAGGAGTCAGATTAGTCGCAAGTAGTTTGATGTTAATTAAATATAGTAATTTCTATATCATAATTCATTATTATTATTATTATTATTATTAGTAGTAGTAGTAGTATTATTATTAAATAAACTAATAATTAATTTTATTAAATCGTAAATCAAATTCTTAGTTAATTTTTTGGCATGTTCCCTTAAGCACATTTTTAACTATATTCAAAGTTGTTTTTTAATGTCAGCTTTAAACATTTTTACGCTGTTAGTTAAAATTACAAAAAAGTCATATTTTATTTTTATTTCTTAAACTAATATTTAAAAAAAATAAGATATATTTATTGATAATACAAACTTTTTAACACCGTCATATATAAAAAAAAAAATTGTCATATGTGATCATTTTTGTTTTACAATTAAATAATAATATAAATATTCTTCTTATTATCGTGTGTAAAATTCAACTTATAAATGATACATATAGATATTCTTATAATGTTTTCAAAAAATTATACCTGCAATAAAATAAATTAAATAATTACATTTAATACTTTATTTTAAAGTTTTAAATCAGATACGATTGTCAAAATTACAAAATTCCCCTATTGACGCACTAAAAAAAAGGAAAATGATATTTTAATACCATTTTTTGACATCATTTTGACATTGTACACGTATCAAACTATGATTGGACGATTTCAAATTAAAAAAATTGAGACAGGGATATATTTAGAAGAGAAAAACCAAAGTTTGTTTTTTTAATTTGAAATCGTCCAATCATACTTTGACACAATGTCAAAATGGTGTCAAAAAATGGTGTTAAAATATTATTTCCCTAAAAAAAAATGGCAATCATGAGAATTAAATAGTCATGGACCGTTTTTAAAGTATCGGTTGAGTTACAAAAAGTTTATTACATCAGTGTAGTTTCAATTATTTATTTATATATAATTTGAACTAAAAAAAAATATATCACTTTATGTTAAAAAAAATAAATAAATGTTGTTCTAAATATTGATGTTTAATTAAGTAAATTATTTTAAGATCAATTAAATTTTAAGGGTTCATAATTTTTTGTATTTTAAATTAAATCTCAAGTTTTTATGTTATATTGAATACTACAATTTTTTTTTATCTTTTTCAATTAAATCATTATTATTTAATTTTTTATTAATTAAATGATATGATTGTTATGTTATAACATGATATTGCTTACATGTTTCTATATATTAATAAATGTGAGGTTTTATGATTAATACAAAATGATAATTTTAATTTTGATTGTGTTCGTAAAAAAAATATAAAAATATATGTTGAATAATTAAATTATCGTATTCGAATAATTTCTACGTCATGAACTATGATTTATTAATGTCACTATTCCTAATGTAAATGCTTAGGGTGTAGAGGTATAATATTTGTATCCAACATAATTTTTAATAAAAATAATAAAAGTCATCGGTTATTAAACACAACAATTCATATATTTTTAATACGTGAGAAATAAGCATAATAACATATAAAATAATAATATATCACTTTGTTAAAATAAAAAGACTCCGTTAAAAAAAACAATTTTAAACACTCAGTATACTACAAAAATTTAATCATAAATATTAAAATTTGTGGAAGAATTAAAAGTTAATTAAGTATTGTTTTAATATAAAATATTTCACACATATAAGGGATAGATGTGAACTTAGAAAGAGGAAGGGGTGAAGTAGTAAAATCTTTAGAAAGAATATTTGGGCCCATATAATCCGTTCCAAGTTGCAAGGAGATTCTATTCTTCGGATTTTGTGTACTCACGCAACTTTAACGTGCGCAAATAAATTTTGTCCAGAAACCGAACACGAATGCGTTTTGTCACGTGCGACAATATATCTTGCACGTGGGAAGCGAAAATATAAAATATCGCGATATTTGAGATAGTGAAGAAGATTATCTTACCGTGTAAATAGTTGCCACGTAGACTTACGCGGCGTGCACCGTAGGAAGTGTAGTTGAAAAACATGTGCTTTTGTAGCGTTGTAGGGTCAGAACTTGTTCGTTGCCTCATCCATTCAAATATCTACAGTTTTTAAATACTCGAAAAGACGGTTTTACCCTCTATCCTTATCCTCACCACGTCACCACTTTCCCAATTTGTCCCTTTTTTTTACTTGCTTTACCTTCTGAAATTGGTTTCTAAAAGGAAAGGGAATCCAACCTTACAAATCACAATACGTAAATACAAAGAAAACAACGTAGAGTACACACATCCTTACCAAAATACATACGCCTCATCAGAGATTTTTTTTTTCAATATACTTATAATAGCAACATAAAATTATTTTATATTATTAGTAACAATTTTTTTAAAATTAAATAAACTAAAATTATATTTTTTTAATTCACAACTTATTATAATTAAATTCATAAGTATATATGACAGGAAGTGTTATATTTTTTTAATAGCTCATTTGGTTAAGTTAGTACGTGTCTTTTGCTGGGTGGGATTAGTTCATTGAACCAACCAAGGGTATTCTTGTAAAATCAGATGTGGTAACTCAAAAAGAGAATCCCAGCACGTGCGAGGGATAGTGACGTAATTACACTTTTCGTCAATTTGGGAAGCTGTCCTCTTTCTCCTCCCAACTTTCCTCTCTGAGAGCCTATAAAGTGGCTTCGTGAGTTTCGTTCTTTCATTTCTTCATATCTCAAACACTTTTTGCTTTCATTCAAACCATTCGATCTCTTTCTCGCCTTCTCAGACAGTAAGTAAACCCGCAAATCGTTGTAAATTTTACCCTTACCATTCTTTTAGTTATTAACTTAGAATCTTCCCTTTCTAGATTTATAATTGTAATAATTCTTTGTTATATATATATGTTGATGTTACTGGGATATACATAAGGTGTTGAACATAGGAAAAGTCTTGATTTTTAATAGTTTAGAGCGGTTTCATTTTCTGGGCTGTGGTTGTTTTCTCATACCAAATGACTAGTGGTAGTTCTATTGGAATTTCTACCATGAGGCCTTGTTGTAGAATCTTTTGCAACTACAAAAGTCCAGCGGTTTTTGGGTTTTCTCCAACGAACTTCGGTGATTCAGCGATCAGGGGCATGTTGTCCAGATCAGGTCATCACAAGTCAACCCATCGTTATAGATATAATACCTGTGATACTCAGATTGTAGGTTACATAAATGTGATCAAACCGAATCGGAGAGATTTTAGTATTTCCGGTTCGAATTGGAGTCTTGCTAGGGATTTTAGCACTAGTGTTTGTATCAATTTTGGTAGTTTTAGGCCTAGGGTTGTGTCCTTGATACCGCATGTAGCGTCGGATTTTAGGAACCAGTCTACATCGGTTGATTCTCATGCTCATGACACGAGCTTTGAGAAGATTTACATTCAGAGCGGCTTGAATGTGAAGCCTTTGGTGATTGAAAAAATTGAGACTGATCAAGGTGTATTGGAGGAGGTGTCTGAAGAAACATGTGGTGAGTCAAATGTCAATTTAGATCAATTGAAGGATTTAAGTGAGAATAAGGTTCAGAGCAAGGTCTCTGAGGTTGAAAAGGAAGCTTGGAAGTTGCTTCGGGATGCTGTCGTCACATATTGTGGGAATCCAGTTGGGACCGTTGCAGCTAATGATTCTGCTGACAAACAACCGCTGAATTATGATCAAGTCTTCATCCGTGATTTTGTTCCATCGGCGCTTGCCTTTTTGCTCAATGGTGAAGGGGAAATTGTCAAGAATTTTCTACTTCACACATTGCAATTGCAGGTATGTTATGGCGTTATTAGCTCAATTAGATTGTTTCTGCATACACTTGTTTTCTGTTCTTCTACATAATAGTTATGTCTACACCGCTATTTATGTTGTGCATACTCTGTTGAGACGATGTTATTTAGCTTTAATGCTGCATAACAAATAACAGATGTTCTTTTCTATCCATCAATTGTATATTTGAATGGAATTTACGCATATATTGTTTTTTATATGTGAATCAGAGAAAGATAAGACGTCATGTATCTAGTTCTCATTGTCGCTCTTATTTTAAATTATCCTATGTTACACATTACGGAAGAAATGTCAAAGCGCATGTTGGGATTCACGTTAGAAAAGCCTAAATCATGGTTTGGCCAAAATCTTCCCTTTTGTATTTTTTGCTCAAACGTTAGTTTGGAGATTCCAACTTCAAGGCAAACATTCTCTAAATGCTTCTCATCTACTGAACCTTTTTCATTTTTTCCTAACTTAAGATACAAAGAATCCTTGTAAATGCCTCACTGACTCACGAGCTAAGTTAACATGTAACCAATGAATGAGAGGGAAGGACTATTATTTAAAGTGTTGTTGACAAACATATAGATGAAGCTGTTATTGGACTTGAATTAATTTCTTTTGGTGTACTCGTTTCTTGTTTAGTATTTTAATGAAAAGTTTATTTTTGCCAGAGTTGGGAGAAGACTGTTGACTGCTACAGCCCAGGTCAAGGGTTGATGCCTGCAAGCTTCAAGGTTAGAACTGTGCCTCTTGACGGTAACAATGAAGCATTTGAGGAAGTTTTGGATCCTGATTTTGGGGAATCAGCTATTGGACGTGTTGCACCTGTCGATTCAGGTAACTTCTTTGTTGTTGTGGAAGCTTAAGACATTTTTTATTACATTAAAAGTTACCTACACTGTCATTATTATGTTGTTCCTTTTCCAGACATAGTCTTGCTATATTTTTTCTTATTCAAAATTAACTTAACATCTATATTTTACAAATCATATTTATGCCAACATTTTAAAGCTTATGCTACATTCTCCGTTACAGGACTGTGGTGGATTATATTGTTGAGAGCTTACGGGAAATTAACGGGTGACTATACTTTGCAAGATAGAGTGGATGTCCAAACAGGCATAAGACTGATCCTTAAGCTGTGTCTGACTGATGGATTTGACATGTTTCCTTCTTTATTAGTCACTGATGGTTCCTGCATGATTGATAGAAGGATGGGCATTCATGGTCACCCTCTTGAGATCCAGGCAAGCTGATAACTACTTATCTCTATTTATATAAGCAAGTAGGAATTATGATTTATTTTGCTCTTAATATATGGTACTCGGGTTTTTTTTCATTGATAATATATTAGCTATCTCTATTCATGTAAGGAATTATCAGTTATTTTTTTCTTCATAATGCATAAAATAGGGAATTTTTTCCTTGATAGATAATATATGAATATGCTTTTCTTCTCTGTCTTTGAAACAGGGCAGCATATTCTCAGTTAGATTATTTGAGCAAGAACAAGTGATGTCACTGTGATTCAACAAAACTTAATTACTTGACATAGAACTCTCAGTTGAGAGTTTGAAATGCATAATTTTTCATTTACTCATTTTTGGACACAGACTGATGTAATTTTTCATATTAAAAGTTAAAATTAATTCAGCATTTGAAGTTCACAATGTGCATTACTCAATAATATCTACTGCCGACCTAGTGTTTGCTACATCTTTATACAATTAGTTTTAAAATGCATTACAGTCAGTTTTGGGCTGCGGCCTTGTTGACTCTTAAATAGTCTATCGTGTTTCCCTCCTCTTTTATGTTGGTTGTCGCATGTCTGAATATATGCCTCGATACTTATAAATTTTGCCCTTGGGTGGATTTGAATTGCACATTTGCAGGCGTTATTTTACTCGGCTTTACGCTGCTCACGGGAGATGCTGATAGTCAATGATGCAACTAAGAGCCTGGTGGCTGCTGTCAGTAATCGCTTGAGTGCACTCTGCTTTCACATGAGAGAGTATTATTGGGTTGATATGAAGAAGATTAATGAAATTTATCGGTATAAGACAGAAGAGTATTCTACTGATGCTGTAAACAAGTTTAACATCTATCCAGAGCAAATTCCTTCATGGCTAGTGGACTGGATATCCGAGGATGGCGGATACTTCATTGGTAACGTGCAACCTGCTCATATGGACTTTAGGTTTTTTACACTTGGAAACCTTTGGGCTATTGTTTCTTCTTTAGGAACAACAAGCCAAAACCAGGGCATTTTAAATTTAATTGAAGCAAAATGGGATGATATTGTTGCTCAAATGCCTCTCAAGATTTGTTATCCGGCTCTGGAGAGTGAGGAATGGCGTATCATCACTGGCTGTGACCCCAAGAACACGTAAGGCTATTCTAAATTTCTTGTTCTTTTTTGAAATTCGCAGTGTTTCTTGGCACAACCACTTGGATGCAAAAGTTCACAATTTGTGTGATGCAAAACATTGAAATAAATTGTCAATGATTCAATATCTTGCCAGAGATAGTTGTGTTTTCTTGTATTGTAAAGGTTTTGGCTGTTGCCTTACTCTTGTTTGATATTTATCTCCCTGCTTTGTCTCCTGCTCTAAATTACAAACTTTAATGATAATTTGTTAAATTGCTTGCAGCCCTTGGTCATATCATAATGGAGGATCTTGGCCAACGCTTCTCTGGCAGGTCAGTTGTACATTTGTTTGGATCAAGTCATCCTTGTGATTGTTTGTTACTTCTTCTGGTTTTATGTACAATAAGTTAATAATATTTAATTCATCAAGACCAAATTCTATTTATAGTTTTTTTCAACCAATTCGTGGTAGTTGGTTAATAGTCTAATTTCACAATAAACGAGTGAATGTCTTGTTAATAGATTTCAACAATAATTAAGGGCATAAAAAAACTAAACGCCGTCGATTAATAGATTTCACAAATAATTAAGGGTATAAAAAAAATAAACGTTGTCGATTAATACATTTAAAAGTGGAACTATGTTTGTGATAATAGGATAAAAAAATGTTTTAATTTATTTCTTATTCAAAGGAGTAGAGGAAGCATTGAATCCAAAAGATAAATAGAAGTACATAACATTTCACGTTAGCATTAATTAGTATGACAACTATTATTAATTTTTATCTTTTAAAACATGTCATTTGGTATTGATATTAATTTTCTTCAGTTCCTGTTTTGTAATAATTTTATGGCTAGATATATAAATTTAATTACTATTGGTTCGATGACGATTTATGTTTATGTCGTCCAATTATATGGCAATGAAAAATATATAACCTTGACTTTTGTTATATTTGCTAACTAGTATATGTTTAAACTTCAGTTCACATTAGCCTGCATGAAGATGGGAAGGCCCGACTTGGCACAGAAGGCTGTTGATTCAGCAGGGAAAAGACTTTCATTGGATAAATGGCCCGAATATTACGACACACGAAATGGAAGGTTCATTGGGAAGCAATCACGGTTGATGCAGACATGGACAATTGCTGGTTTCTTGACCTCAAAGATGCTTCTAGAAAATCCAGAAAAGGCATCCTTGTTGTTTTGGGAGGAGGATTTTGAACTTCTTCAGAACTGTGTCTGCATGCTAAGCAAAACTGGTAGAAGGAAGTGTTCCCGTTTTGCTTCAAGGTCTCAGTTTCTTGTTTAACGTCAACAATCTCCCAATACTACTAGAGTGCCATTGTTTGGTGAACTAATGTATTGCAATAATTGATTATGCATGTTAACTATTTATGTTGTTTGGTGACAACGGATAACAGTATAACAGTTATATTGCATCATTTATTTATGCGGACTAACTCACTCCATGCCATCACTCCATGCCATGTGTGGCATCACTGGGTATCATATATTTGAACAGTAGCCACACTAGTTCTATAAGACCGGTTATTATTGTACCACCAAAGTACTTTTGTAAATCTTGCTAATTAAAGGATTGGTATATCTGATGAAAGAAATCTTACTTTAGGACTGAATTCAATTGAGTCTTGCTTTTATTTTTCTAGGGGTATTGACTAAGTAGTCAAAAGGGAGATTTTTTGAAGTATTGAAAATGAACTTTATAATCAAAAGTTGTCAGACGCATTTATAATAAAGTGTTAATATATAAAAGGAAATGTCTGTTATCGTTAAAAAAAACAGGGTAGTTGAAGTTAGCATAGCAGATAAATAAAAGAAAGAGATGAATAATTCTGGTTAGAAGGAAAGAAGAGAAAGAGAAAAAGTTGAAGGATTGGAATTTATGATGATTGGTGGAAAGGAGTACAGAGAAGTTATCTTAGGGTTGTGAAGTTAATAATGAGTGAGTGGGGAGAGTATGGAAAAAAATGGGGAGGCAGAGGAAAAGAGTGAGTGGTGGTCAGCGTTTGCAGTTTCTGAAAAGCTGAAGGCGTGTGTCTCCAAGCCTGAGAGAATATGTGGCTTTCTTGTATTCGGCCCAAGTGAATGGTCGGAAGAGAGAGGGCCTCTGAGGTGTCACCATAACTGAGGGAGCAACAATGGTTTGATGCAGAGGTGGAGCCCCAAAATATGCCACTGACATTCTACACTTGTATGAGTTCGTCATTGCCCTGTGTCTCACGCTCACAAATCTTCCATTTGTCATAACCTTAACACAACAACACCAACACCCACATAAATCAATCACACTTCAACCCCCACTTTCCCAACATTCATTTCTCATTAATTTCATTCAAATGTTCCCACTGAAATTTAGTTCAAAAGCTGCAGTGAAAAGAAAAGAAAAAGAAAAATACATTGATTCCCATGTCATTTCACTTCCCATCAACTTTTAAGATTTTTTTTTTTCTCTTTCTGTGCCAGCATACAAACCAGGCCCCCCACTCCCTGTTCTTTTTTCTCCTTTGCAAATCGAATCAACCTCTGTGTTCTGTTCTCTTCTGTGGGGTTCAAAGACTAAACCTTTCACGTTATTATTCTATAAAAGTCATTATAATGTGTTTGAGTATCCATGAAAGAGTTCCCAAGTAATGTTAATGCATTACAAGTGTATATGATGGAGTGAAAGAGGAAGCAAATCATATTACATGCATAGAGATACCTGTAGTACATCACCGACGTTGACATAGAATGCAGAGGGGTCAGGTGTGACTGGGATCCATACCCCATCTGGAAGAGAAATTTGGAGGCCTCCGACGTCGTTGGATCGGAGTATGGTGAGGATCTGAGGGTCAGAATGCTCCCCAAACCCAACCTTGGTAATTTGTGATGACTTGTCCTTATCTCTGTTAATTATAGGTGGGTAGTGATTGAGTCTCAGCACTGAGTCACTTTCACCATCCCTTATCAATCTGCTGAAAACCCAAGTGTCCGGGACCCCCAGCCCCTCTGCCATCACCTCCAATATCTCACATGCTAGTTCTTTCACTGCTTCTGTGTATGCACTCAAGCTTTTCCTGCATCCCATTCAAATCACCCACAAAACAGACATATATAAATATCTCTTTTTTTTATTATTATTATTCTACATGACCACCAAGAATCAAATTATAATTCTCCCTTCCTTGAGGGAAACACCATTTTATATATACATAAAAAAGAAGAAGCTCAAGTTGTATAGCATAATGTCAGAATAATGAGTTGCAACATGTCATTTTTTTCAAATACTGGTTATTGGTTGACTCACTTTAGGACTTGTACGTTCAAAGGGGAAACTTTTAAACCATTATTCTCTCTCCCTTCTTTGCTGGCCAGTCAGATACAACTCACACCAATGTACTTCCAAAAGCGTTATACTTATTCATCCAACGCTGCTAGTAACAGTGTCTGCTTCAATTTTTTTTCTATAGTATATTACATTTATTAATACATGATATCCATTAAGTAAAAGTTAACTAGTATTTTTAGTAAGATCTTCTATTTTAATCATATCTATTCACCAAATGATATTTAAGCTTCAATAATCTGTTCACCAAAAGATCTTCTATTTAATCATATCCATTAAGTAAAATTTACCCTCTGTGTGTGTATATACATATATTTAATACAGATGCATGTTTATACAGATTTTTGTTATTATATTAAAGTTAAAAGGTAAATATACGTACCACTTGAATACTATATATTACACGATTATGAATTAATCCTAAGTCTGGATTATGTAAAGGTGTGTACATGTTGTTATTGAACGACATGTATAATAATCTGTTCTGATAATTTCGTGTATAGCATGCAGCTAAATTTGATTAACTTTTCCTATATAAGCTATAAATATGCATAATATTTGAGATAATCTGTCTGGGATAATTGGCAGAAGAATTGTTGAAAAATATGATATGAAAAAGGGTGGTAGTTAGGGAGCATGTGGAGTTAACAGTAAAGGAAGCATGCAGTAAATATAAATGGTGGTGAGAGAGAGAGAGAGAGAGAGAGAGAGAGAGAGAGAGAGAGAGAGAGAGAGAAGGAAGATGCGTAGTAATAAGAGGTGACATCATGCATAAGATAGATAGAGATACCTGAGATTTAATGGGTCAGTTGATATGGTTTTGGAAATGTGAGCAATGGAGTCAGTGGTGGCACTCAGGAGAAGGTACTCGACCTCACCCATGTCTCCATTGACACCTATGTTCTTGCACCCATATGCAGGTGCCGCCACTTTCTTTTCCAGCATCGGTTTTCCAAAGAAACCGAAACCTGCTTCTTCAGTTTTCGCTATAACTTCCTTGCTGATACCGTGGTTTATCACTTTGAAGAAACCGTATTCTTCGCACGCTTTCACGATCACCTTCGCCACTTCCGCTCTCTCGCCTGAGAAGTCCACCACGGGAACCTCACGAGGGAGAATCCCTTCGCTCTTCATTGGGTTTCGGGCAGCCAACACCATGTTTTTAGATTTTCCAGATATCTGTTACCGAAACAAAAGAGAAGAAGAAGATGATGGTGAATGAATTATGAGTGGAGATAGTGGCCTATTTATGCACCAAGAATAGGAGAGAATCCATGGGAGGAAGAGATTAAAATAATCTATATTTTACTTTAAATAAAACTCTAAACATAGCTCAGTAATTAATTTAAAATTAAAATTACCGATAGAAAAAGATGCACAAATTATAATCAGTGCTTATAAGTATAATAAAAATGGCGAAAATAATCTGATGAAAAGAATTATAATCTAAAAGACTCATAACTACTTGTTTAACATGACTTGAGATGTAATTAATGAGACAGCATTATTTATGTTTTTTATTTAATCATAAATTATGATTTATTCAGATAATTATAAAGAGACGGGACTGAACAAATTTATTATATATGATAGTGAGTTATTAAACGTTAATACTATATAAAATAGTATTATAAAGTTAAAACTTTGATGTCTAAAATAGTTATTAATTAAGTAAAATTATAGAAAATATGGAAGGTTAAGGTTATCTGAAAAGGTAAATGGATGAAATTTGTTCTTAGTTAAAAAAATGAAAGACAATGGAAGTAGGAAAATTCCCAGAAAAGAACGTTGACTTTGTAGAGAGTTTGTTGACTCCCCCATTGGCTTTTTCACTTTAGTTAGTATTTACTGGTCTAAATCGTCCTTTTCATGAACCTTTTTTATTCTGTTTTTGACTTGCTACGCTTTCTCTCTTCAATGCTCACTTCACGTGCAAATCTATGGCTTCGAAATAAGAATGATTCTGCAAATTTTTTAACCATTGATATATACTAGTAAGTAGTTTGTTGAAAATGAAAGTATATAATAAGGTGGTTTAGGTTTAGGGTTTCCATGCACACTTGCTTTAAATAGAGGGCTTCACGTTCCCACAGAATGGATGTCATAGGACGAAGCTTTGCTGTTTAGGGTCACCCTAATTATATAGGAACGCCAGCTAACAATACAATCTCACACGTCCTTATCAAATCCTTCTGCCATTGAGTACTCACATGTCTTTAAAGAAGGCTCATATAAGGCTACCCATTACTACTATATCACTTACACTATCTTCAATTCATTTCTTTCTTTACACTTCCTTTTCTTGCTTCCCCTATTTCTATCCAAATCCTTTTCTTTCCCTCTTTCAATATTTCAATCATGCTATCACCAACTCATCACACTCAACTATCAATGTTAAAGGCCCCATGCATTTTTCAACCACACTCATTCTTATCAAAACTAATTATATCATCGAAAATCTAACATCGATTAGAAATAAAATCAATATATAATATATAATATTAAAAATCTAACATTGATTATAAATAAAATCAATTTATAATATATAAGTAAGTGTATGTTGGGAGAAGGTTCGACACACATATAGATCTCCACACATGGTAAGATATTGTCCACTTTAGGCCAAGTCCTTCACAATTTTGCTTTTGGCACCACTTCAAAATATCTCTTACCATTGAAGGTATCTATGTGTCTATAAACCCTTGATCAACCCTTCTTCTACTCAATATGAGACTTTGTTTGTACTCCAACAGTGTAAACCTTATCTTACAAACTAATTTTACGAGGATCGAATTAAATTCAAAGTCTATTTCTTAATATAATTACGTTTAAAAGATGGCAAAAAAACTTATCTTTTTCTCCATGGTCTTCTTTGACTTATAAGAGTGTTGGAAATGCGTAATAATTATTTAATACATAAAGTGTGGTTATGATGTGGTACTATACAAGAGGAGTAAGTGAGTGCATGATGCTGTGAGAATTTTAAAATGATAAATATACAGTATTATTTGTGTAAAGTACTGAAGATATTTTAAAGCTGACTACCACCTGTAGCTGTACAATTTAAGTATATGATATTATTATATTATTTGAATATGCAAGAACCATTTGTTTAAATTTAATATTAATTCAGTAGCTTAATCTCAGAAAGAATCGTTAGTACGATTCAGATAAATTAAATGCTAAACAATGTATTCATGACTTGTTGTACTTACAAACATTAAAGGTTGACTTAGTAGTAAAAAAATTTAAGTAATTCTTTATATCTGAATCTCATTACACAGAAAAAATTGGACAATTTATGAAAGAAAACTTAGACATTTTTTTGGATTATGCTCTTTGTCCTTTATATGTATAGCTTCATTTAGTTTTCTTTTAAAAAAAACGAATAATTTGGTTCTGGCATAAGATTTTGAGTAGAAATGGATAGAAAAGAACTATGAAAGGAAGAAATAAAATAAAATAATTGATTTTCTATTAGTTATTTAAAAAATGGTGGAAACTGCTAAAAAATATTTTAAATTGATAAATTGATACGAAATGAGAGGGAAAACACATCCTCTCTTTTTTTGCATTTTTTTCTTAAAAATGATTTTTTTTTATATATTCTTTACAAAAAAAACATATTTTTTTGTGTGAAGTACAAAAACTATTCTTTTGAATGAGTATACACATGTATTAAGCATCAATCACAAGCTGGCATGGTTGGATACACATGGCATTCATGTGAAAATCAAATTAAGTTTAATTTGTAGAGATAAAAAAGTTATTTTGTATTTTTGAATATACTTTTTATATTAAACATTAATTTTTTTAACAAAAATAAAGACATATAAAGATATTCAACAAATTATGAATATTAAAAGAATCGAACTAAGTAGACCGTGCGATGTAAACTTTGGCTGCAATGTTAGGTTTATCGAAGAGAACAATAATTGACCAAGTGCAGGATTAATAATAATGATAATTTTAGGATGTCTTAAACCAAGATTAAACTCTGTAAAAAAATGAGATTGTAAATTTTAATTTAATTTATTTGTTGGGGTAGGTTTGCTTTTTCCCATGCAGTGAGAAGATTATCCCATACTTCCATGTGAAAAGCTATTATAAAAGAAAAAATGACATAAACTATATAGTATTCCACAGACTAAGTTCCTTCTGACTTCCACTTTTCCAGGTTCATCTCGATGAGTCTAATCTTCGAAACCTTTATTTTATGCCTCAGTGGAAGCTTGCACTTCTAATTTTTAAACATTCATCTTTGTTTGATAAAGACCAAACAAATATATACAAGTAGAAACCAGGACAAGATAAACATAAAAAATTTAAAAAGTTAATGAAACCAAAATATATTTAATTGAAAAATGTTGCAAAGTTAATTGTTAGTAAGAAAAATTAAACACACAATTCTTTTACTCTCTCCTTCAACTTCATTGTATCAATTTTATATCTCTAAATCATTAATGGAGAATTAAACCTACCATCTCTTTCATCCTTTTTTTTTTCTAACTTTATCACTAAGTCTTGTACATTTTAAGAGTAACTTTCATTTAACGTTATTATGAAAGTTTACATAAAGATTTATTAAAAAAAACACAACATTAATAAATTTCAAATTTAATTAATATAAAGAATTAACATCATCTTTAATCAAATTTTAAATAAATAAATTTATGGTATTTTATCTTATATATAACGTATTTAATTTTCTTATATATATCTTATATGTTTAAAGTCTTTGTACTAACCCAACCAAATAGAATAATTAAGAAGGGACGATCGGTCTAGATATGTTGATAATTAGTATTATCAAGTGTCATCTAATTAATAAAGTAAAAGTTGTATATTAGTCGTGTTGAAAGTCCCACATCGACTAGAGATGAGGCCATTTAAGTGTATATAAGTGGGTGCAAACCTCATCCTACAAGCCGGTTTTGTGGGGTTGAGTTAGGCTTAAAGTCCACTTCTAACATGGTATCAGAGCCATGACTGGAGCCCATCCTAGCGATTTCTGTTATTGTTGGGCATATTGATTCATCCGCTATCGGGTCGCTATCGGACCACCCATTAAAAAGGCGTGAGGGGGTGTGTTGGAAGTCCCACATCAACTAGAGATGAGGCCATTTTTTGTGGGGTTGAGTTAGGCTTAAAGCTCAATTTCACTCAATTACTCTCTCCCAAATCCCTTCAAGTAAACAACGCATAAGAGATGAATGGGTTGTGATTGGACCGCGATTACAATCCCACTAATTACAAATCCATCACAAAACCTATAAATAGAGGTCAAAAGTTAAGAAAGTAAATTATTACATTTATTGTGAATTTAAAATTTTACTATGATCTCAAAGATAAAAATGTAAAATAATATTTTGTGAAAATCTTCGACCATATTCTTGAAACACTCTTTTTAAATTGTTTACTTAATTGAGTTTAATATTTTTTATATATTTTTTAGAAAACTAAACTTTTTTATTTTTTTTGTGATGAATATGTATGATGTTTGACAGATAATAAGAAGATTAAGATGAAAATAGAGATAGGAGGTAGAGATAGATGGTAGGGAGTTAGGGTCGTCCTTGTAGTTATAGGGTATGGTTTGGTAAATAGGGGTCCAGATAGAGTCCTCTCTTCAATTATTAACACACCTTATACAATTATTATTTCACTCACATAATTGCCCAACAAAAGCGATAGTACATACCCTAATAATTGAGATAGTACACTCTTTCTATACCATCCCTAATTAATCTTATTTATTATCTTAATCTTAATTATTATAATATCTATTATTCTTTCATCTAATGCCATGGGGCCATACACCAACTCAACAACACAATACATTTATTGTTCTTTCCTTTTCATTTTTACAAACTTTCAAAATCACCTTAAATCAAAATTATAAATATAACCATAACCCTAACTGGATCCTACCATTTATCATTTCATTAATATCAATTAAAAACTCTACTAATATTTTAATAATGGCTACATTGATTTACAATGTATGAATACTTCTCAACATGTAGCAAAAATTATATATTGAGAACTAAGTTTAATAATTATTCTCACAAAATCATTTTAAGGGATATATAACATATAAATTAATGTTATTGAATATGAAATTTTGAATACTGTGCAAAAAGAGGTTTGGATAAGATAAAGAAATAAAACGAAAAATTATTTTATAAAATCTAGAAATAATTGTACCAAGAATAATAAGGTGAGAAGTCAATCAAATGGAATATATGTAGGACCATGGAAAATAAAGTACTTTTTTTTTTCTGATGGAGGTGATAACAAATAAGTTAATTACAGAATATAGAAGTTGAAAAATAGAAAAGGTTGTGTAAAATGATTGTTGTCCTTTTTCTTATTAAGACTTTGAAACTACAAAAACCACTTTCTTATTAAGGCATAAGGAATATGGGTGGAACTCAACGTAAAAAAAAAAATAAAAGAAATTAAAATAGTTATAGAAAATAAAATAATTATGAAAATGAAAGTGCGTATTTTATGTGTATGGATGAAGAATGTGGAAGGTGGTAGAAAAGGGTTTGGGGTCAAAAGAAGAAAAGTGCTTAAGATTGTGGGGTAATGTTGTATGCACCTTTTGTAGATACCTATATTAGGTTACCTTCTATTTTTCTATTTATTAATTTTTCATCTTCTAATACTGCTTTTTGGTTGTCCAAAAATGTTTATATATAGTGTTTTTTTTTCTAATTAAGCTTAAATATAATATAAACCGAGTTAGAAAAAAAATTAAGTAAATAACACCATGGAAAATATATGAATATAAGAAAATTTGAGTGAGTACTTTTTTTCTTAAGGATCCACTGTATTTATAATATAGGTAGACACAAAAAAAAATATTAAATATAATAATTTATTATTGAATAAAGTTAATTGACAAATTTTGCTTATTTATTATTTTAATATATGCATCAATTATCATATTTAATAAAATTTATGATGTAATATCTCATAACTATATTTATTATGATAATAATATTTTATAATATATTATAATTATATATTATGAGATCATATGTGTTATAGTATGGAATATAAGTGATTGGTTATTGTATTGCAAGTTTTTTAAAAGTTTAAATATTTGTTTTTGGGTCAGACTTAAAGATTATCTACATAAGTCAATAAAAAATTAGAATTAATACATATTAAATGTTGTACAGTAGGGTATGGAGGTTGGAAGATACGGCCGATTTCCCAATCTAGCGGCAACTCAATCAACGGAGGTACAAATCTATCTCTCGAATTAGTGTCACTAAGAGAGAAGCAATAAGATTAAATTAAGGTAAAACAAGATTAGAAGTATCGAGTCAGCTATTGGGCCATGTTTAGGATTTTGTTAATTATAGGCTCATGGCGATAACTATAAATAAGAGATCAAAGATAGAAGGTGATTGGTTACATTGAATGCACATTTATTCCTAGTATTTACTTTCTTTCTCTATATCTATCATTTGACTACACTGACTTGAACGTCGGAGTGCCTTTAACAGGTACTCGACTGGACGCGAGTGAAGGAAGTTCCAAACGAATCAGAAGGATTCGAAAGAAACGACCACGAAGAGAGGATAGTGTGATCGAACATTCGAAGGAAATTGTATAGGTGGAATTTGATAACAGCACAATTAGAATAAATGTTATTATCTATTTTTTATCTTAAATTTATATTTATAAATTTTAGAATAATTTTTATATTAGTGATAATCTAATTATAATTCAATTAGTAATAATGATATTTTAATATCTATACATTTTAATAAAATGATAAGTATATATCTATAACAAATTAAAACACTGGTCTTTGAGATTGTATTTGTTAGCGAAATATTTGATAAATTTATATATAAAAAAATGGATGTAATTTTCATTGAGACACATTAAAATAAATTATTTAACATGTTTTATCTTTTCTTTTTTTCTTTTATTTAGATAGGTCAACAGAGCGAGATAAAAATGTGTCTGAGTTGGGGTTATTTTATAAATTCAAATTTCGTTGGATATACAAAAATGAATTAGTTTATAAAAAGAAATATCTATAAATGTATTTTTTAAGTTTTAGATTAGAAATTATGTGAATTTTTGTCTAAAAAAGGGTTTAGAAATGTTTGTATGAAAATTGAAAAGACAATAATGAAAGAAAGTTTTGGTGTATTTTACATGAGTTGGCTTGTTCCAATAATTTACTGGAAGAACTGTTGATGCACATGTTATCATTTCTAATGCTTCAGAGTACGCAACTGCTTCTATACGATTCAAAATGGGTAAAATAAGAACGAAAAGATAAAATTTAATTAATAACAAAAATCAAATAACTAAACACACGAAAATAATAAAATATTTTAAACACTCACAGTAAAAATTTATAATAAAGATTTAATAAGAAAAATAAATATTCAAAAAACAGTGAGATGGTTTAAAATTGAATTAATATAATTATATATCTCTATCTCAAATTAATATAACTTTTTTTTGTTATTAGTCCCAAAATTTGTGCAAGAACCCAGTTAGTTTAGGTAGCAACTTTGGTATTTATATTCACAAAATCATATTATTACATGTGCTCATTGAAAAATGTAGATGTTATTTAATTGTGCAACAATTATGACGAATGAAATAAATAAGATTGGAAGCACACTTGGTAAAAAATTACATTCACTAATTAATTTAATATTTTTAGTGTGTAGGAAAATTTTAAATAACAGACAAAATACAATTAATAGATTCTATGGCAATATATAATTATATGTCAAAATAAACTTTATTAAATAAATATTCAAAATATTAAAAATTGTACCCGACCTATATTTACAACATTACTATTATTATTTGATAGAGTTTAAAAGGGTTCAATAAGTAAAAGACTAAATATGAAATTAATGCGATAATTTAAGAGATTAAAAATATTTATGAGATATAAATATTGTATTAGTCTAAACAAAAATCATTAAAATTATCATAATCTATTAACTTCTTATTCATGCATAGTTCTAAAAAAGTTATAATTACATAAAAAAAAAACACATCAATATAATAATATTATGTTAGGAATCATAACATGTGGTGGAGTTGAGTATGAATAATGTTTACTCATTATTCAATTCGGAATAAAAAAAATTCATTCACAAATATTCACGGATATTTAAAAAATGTTTTATAAATTTTAAAAATAAAAATATAAAATATAAATTTAATTTTAATTAAATTTAACTTAACAAATTATAAATTAATTTTAATTTTAATTAAATTTAACTTAAAAATATAAATTAAAATTTAAGTTTAATTTTTTTTTGAGATAATTAATACCCGTGGGTTATACTCATACATAATCAATTTATAATACCATATCATTATCACCCATAAGTAGCTAATTAAAATGTCAGCTAAAGTTTTGATTTATTTAATATCTGTTTAAGAACATTTTCACCAAAAAAAAAAAAAAGTCCCATAACAGTTGCTTTAATAATTCTTAACTTAACAGCCAGTCAATAATTCATTTAGCCAATAATTAATAAAGGGTTTAATTGAATTGATTTAATTTCAACTTGGTCATTAAGAATGTAAATTTTCAAAACAAGTAACATTTGTGATTTTTCATTAGGACTGATAAATAAATAATAAACAACTTCACGAGAAGATTAACTTGTTCAATTATTTTTGTTTGTTGTTAAAAAAATTATGTCGAGTGCATATCAAAACCGTTATACAGATTATAAACACTCAGACTCTTCTCTAAGGCAATACAGATTTCGTAGCAACATTATTAGTCTTCTTGAGTTCAATATTCTATTAAATAAAATAATTTGGTTTATAAGATCACATTTTTCTTAATTCACACATTTTGTTTTGAATATCTCAATTCATTTTATTTATTTTGCATTAATTTTGGGTTTAATTAAAACGTAGCTCCAGGAAATGTATTTTCTTAAATAACTTTATAGAATTTCCCATACATACCACATAATATTAGGGTTAGGGTTAAGCATACTCGGAAAATGGACATACAGAGGGAAGAAAACAAATTTTTTGCATATTTGCGTGATAAGAAACTAGAGTTGTGAAAACAGGTAATTCGGTTCAACTCGGTCCGGCTACCACGGGTTGGTCACTTAGTGAGTCAACTCAACTCAACTCGTTTATTAGCGAGTCAGAAAAATTCGAACTTGGCCGATCCACCACGGGTTGATGGGTAAACGGGTTGGTTCACTGACCCACTTAATTACAATTTTTTAAAATAAAATAAAATTACAAACTTTCTATAATTTAAACCTAAACAAATTTCACTCCCAAATTTCGCTTCCAACATGCATGTTTAATTAATTTTGAAAATAGAGAATTTAAATAATTTTTTCAAGCAAAAAAAATATAAAAAATATTTTTTTATAAAATAAAAATTAAATTTTAATAAAATAAAATTAGGTAGGTGGGTTGGTGGGCCAACCCGGTCTATCACGGATTCAACCCGTATGAACCGAGTTTAAATGAGTCAGGTTGAAATTTGACCCGTATAAAAAAAAATACAATTTTTTCAAACCCAACCCGGCTCAAACCCGTGGTGAACCAGATTGACTCGCAGATTGTGACTCATTTTGACACCTCTGTAAAAATCTATAGATATTTGAATTCACCCATCTACGAGAGATTAAACGGGTTAATATAAAGAGAAAGTCAGTTTAACAATTAATAATTTTCTTAAATATTTTTTTCATATGTAACTTATTCTTAGAAAAATTAGTCATTTTCTAACTTTTACTGGATATATATATATATATATATATATTATAAAAGTGGTCCAATTAGCTTTAACAGATTATTTTCTATTCAATCCAAATTGACCAAATGATATGCACTTATACTCAGCTGCAGTTATACTCAGCTAAAATTTTTTATATCCAAACCTAACCGAAAACAGTAAAAACACCTCAACTCATTACAAAATTTTTAAATTGAATGTCATTTCACAGTTTGCAAGCTCCGAACCAACCGAGAGACAACATTCAAATGGAGTTTGAAACGAATCACATATTACATATTACATATTCCAAGCAGAATGAGCCGTTTGGAAACTTTTTCATTTCATTATAATGTCAGAAGCTAGTGGATGTTACACAATAAAACAAACATTGTATCGTTTATAGAGATTTTGTAGCTAATAATACTGTTGTACAACAATTACACAAAAGTTAGACTAAAACATTGGTCACATAAGGGAATTCAAATCAATCCTTTTGGCGTTTGGGCAGGGGAAACGAAACTCTCTGATGGGGATTCTGCTGCAGCTCTACCTTGTCTTCCTGAGTGGGATTGGGAATGGTAGTTTCTTCATCCTCTGTTTCTTCTAAAGGTTCAGCAGGCCTTTTGTTTCGAATTCCAAACTGGTAGTTAGGACTGATTAATGTGTCTTGGTCAGGCGGAAGTGGGATACCGGGTCCTGCTATAGTCTTTGGCAATGGTATCTTGTTGCGGTTCTGAGCCAACTCCAGCAGCACCTGGCAAGTGATTATATTAAACATTTTATTTTTCAAGATGACATAATACTTGAGGGAAAAGAGTGTTAGAGATCCAATATTGATTAGAAGTACACTAAATTATAATATGTAACTGAATATGAATTTTATTTTACAAGTCAGTTTTATAAGTTGAATTAAACTTAAAATTAATTTTTTAATTAAGTGCAGATGGTATTGGATCACCAAAGAGACAGATGACTTTTAAGCAAACAAATAATTCTAGACTGCAGCTCATGACATGGTAATTAGTAACTAATAAAATGAATCTTAGAAAAATGTTTCTATATAATTTAGAAAAGGCTATCTCAGCCATAATTCTCAAACAAATGAATATTAAAAATTAGTAGAAGATTAATATCTGCAAGCTAGTAATGAAACTGCAACACAGAAAGGTGGGGGCCTTTCACACAAAAGAAAAGAAGACAAGAATAATTTACATGAATTTAAAAATAAATTTATCAAAACTACATAGCACAGGAACTTGTTCCACGGTTGTCAGATAGAAATGTACATAATTTTGCTAGTTTACAATTCAAGGCAAAGAACATAAACTCGCTAGAAAAACTTAGACAGACTCCAGTGGATACTATATTCATTCACAGTTTCATGCAAACTTGGTCAGTCAAAGTCTAGAACAAACCAAATAATATTCTCCATAACATGAGAAAAACAATTGCATTTTAGGTGTTAGGTCTTTCTATCCAATACGCTCTACAACTGGTCATGCAAGTTTACTGGAGTACTGTGTTCATACTGCCAGTGCAGGTTTTTGATCTGAAGAGAGTGGATAAGATCTGCAGATGGTTCTTAAGGTGGGTCTAGTCCCCCTAATACAAGTACAAAGGGAATATTGATAGAAAATTCGATGCCTTTTAAAGAAGGAGCTCAGACTTCATCAATGGAGTGGAATAAAGCTGGCTGCTATGAAGCAGCATGTCTGGGTTCAGGCTAAAAAGTCTTTCTATCCAGGTTTGTATCTTACATACAATGATTTTCAAAAAGAGAAGCATTTATTTTGGTGTATTAAACCAGCAAATAATGGTAGCTAGATTTGTAGGAAACTTTTACAAGTTAGAGAGTTGGCTACAAGATATACCATACATGATTCTTGGCAATGAAACCAAATTGGGAGGCATGTGTGGCATGCGGATCATAGGGTTGTCTATGATCCAAAAAATGTAAAAATTTCAGATTTGCTTTCTAACTCCAGAGGGTTTCTGCCTGCAGCTACAAATCAAGATCTGTCAAAATTGGGGAGTGTATCAGAGTCATAAGGCTCTTGCACGTGATCAACAAGACACATTCATATGGATGCCCAATTACTCTGTTTTCCATAAAAGTATGCACCAATCCTCCTCTCTTGGTGCATCCAACCATATGTCGAACAACAAAAATCCCCTTTCTCACATTCGTAAAAAGCTTGATGCAAGTGGCCATGAGCTCCAGTTTAAAGGGGAAGTGTTATATATAGAAGACGCAGCAATTGTAGACGCTAGTTTTAGCACATGTATTATCTATATGATTGGATTAAAAATTAACCTATGTTAGGGATATCACAGAACACACTATTCTCAATATGAATATAAATGTGTGTGATCATCATTTGACACACAACCTAGTAATAAAAAGAAAATTAATCTTTGAAGTGAAGAGAACCCAACTATTTCAAGTCCCGTTGTGGGCTTTGCTTGAGTTGCGACACAGATTTAACTTCACATAAACAAGGCAACCTCTCACACTACCTTAACTCTTGCAAACTTCAGCAAATTGCTTCAAACTATCAGCACACCAAATTAAGCCAACAAAATTAACACACTTGACTTTTAACCTCAGACAACAAAAAGAATGTCTGTTTTTTTTTTCTCTCAGAAGATTTTATAGCCATAAATTCACATGAAACAGAGTTGAACAATTGGAAAGGCAAATTATTAATCACTGTTCTTACCTCACGGGGTGGTGGTTGCGAGAAGCTGAAGTTAATCTTGGATTGAATCGCAAGCTTGACATCGTCACAATCGATTGAGGATTTTCCGGCGTGCTCTGAATAGACTTGTGCGTCTGTTAATACATCGACGACGTATCGATACCATAGTTCAAGGAACTTGTGAATGACGCGAGGCTCGTACTCCTCCACGCCCATTGACTTCAACAAAGACTTCACGATCTTTGCATCCCTTGGCATTCCTGACTCTTCGTCTTTGTCACCCATATCTCTCTACTGCTCCACCGGAAGACAAAATGTAATTCAAACGCACGGTGGCCGGAATCTCCGTGGACGGTGTCGGACGGATGCTGGTTATTCGCCTAGAAAGACTTTGGGAGAAGTCTAGGGCACGAAAACTCTTCCTTTTGCATGGGCCTCATGGCTCGGAATTTTTTGATAGGCTCAAGTGAAAACACCGTGGCCCATGGGCTTTGTTATTCTCACTTCCCAGTTTTATCTTGCTGTTAATTTATGATTTTTTTAATTTTATTTATTTAAATTTGTTTTTGGAATTTGTTGTGTTTGTCAATTCAAAGTTGTGCACGTGAGAGTGTTTTGCTTTAGTATGTATATTTGTTTTATTTTTTTAAATTACACAATGTCGTTTCTTTTTAAATAGAACCACATTTATTTTTTTATATAAATTTTATGTTGTTATTTTTATTAAAATTGACATTTTTAAAAATATTTTTAAATTAATTTTTAACTATATTAATGAAGATAAATAAATATGTATTTTAACTAATAAAAATATGTGTAAAAATGTTAGAATTAGTTTATATATAATTTTACAAATATTTAATAAAAATATCAACTTAAATTTATACAAAATAAAAATTTTATTCCAAAGTTAAAAAGAAACAAAAAATTGTTTATTTTTTAAAAAAAATTGGATTAAATTGAATAAAAAATAAAACGTAAAAACTAAATCGATACTTCACCATATAAAATATCACGTCACATTGATAGTATCATGTAACTAAACTTTAAAGTTACACGTGAAAAAATTTTCAAAACAAATTAAAAAATAGAATAAATAAATTTCTTTTAAAAAACTTAAAATTGACACAATTTGTATACAATACTAATAATAGTGATACAATTGTATCAAAATTTCACAGATAAAAACTAAATTAATACTAAATTAAATTGGAATACAGGTTTGATATTTTTAGATGAAAGCTGAAACTATAATAGTAATTAAATCTACAATAAATTATAAAAATAAAACATTGAACAAATTCAATCCACCTGATTAACAACTCGTGGTGGTTCACTCTTAAATTAAGCTTTTAAGGCGTTTTCCAATGCTTTAGCACTTATTTTAAGGTTAATCCATAATTCATAATTTAATCACACTTACAAAATTCATCCATTATTTGAAACAGTCAGTTCACCAAAAATTATATCCAAATCCATCTTCCATGAACTTCCAATTAAGGTTTTGAAATTCAATAAATTCTTTAATTAAAATTTGGAATCTGATTGAAATCTAATAAAATTTTTAATTAAATTTTGGAATTTATTAATTTTTTAAATTAGATTTTAAAAACTGATTAAGTAAAAATGATGTATAAAATTAAATAAGATTCTAAATTAACAATTTTTTAATAGTAGATCATATATCACTATTTTATTACTTCGTTTAAATTTATTTTTAAATAAATATTTGAAACAGATTAATCACATAAATTTATAAAAAAAGAAAATTGTTAAAAAAATATTTTTCATAAAATAAATCTGGATTGTTAGTGGCTAAAAGAATAGTAGGAGAAAGTGAAAAAAATATCCTTTTAAAAAAAAGTAATTTAAAAGTAAGAAAGATAAAATTTGGAGTTTAAAGAGAAAACTCGGAGGTGAAGGGATAAGCCAATGACTTTTTATAAAAAGATAATGATATTTAGACAATATTTTTTTAATAACATTTGAACATTATTTACGTATTATTTTATGATTAGTTCATATGGTAATTATAATTATTATTATTGATTGTAAAATAATTTTGAATCAATATACATAAATAATGTTTAAATATTGTTAAAAAATGTTGTCTAATATCATTATCTTTATAAAATTATAAAATCCTTTAATTTAAGGATTACAATTAGAAATTAGTTGTCTTGTGATTACAGCAGAGAATATTTTATCTTAAAATAAGAAACAAATGTCGGAAAAATAATTCATGATCTTTATAAGAGCAATATGCAAAAGAAGGAGATTTTTTTTTAATTTTATTCTTATAACTTGTTAGTTGATTTCCTTCTTCTTGGCACGCAAGAGAATGTATATGCATCTCACTTGCAACTTTAATCTAACTTCCAAATTTTAGTAACAGTGCATATGACCTTATTATAAGAAAAACACTAAATAAAATATAATATGATTATAATACGTTAACAACTTTTTTTAATAATTTTTTAATAAATTATATGTTACTAAAAAATAATTATTAAAAAGATATTTTCCAATAAAATATTGTTGTTAAGAGTAACATAACATAATATTGTGTTGAGAGAATATTTATGCATCTTCGTGTTTTGGTAGATTGAAGACAAATAAAAAATGACAGTTATCCAACAAAAATTCCATATAGACACAACTATGCTGGCACGCGCCACGTGGATAAAACACTCACTCTCAATCTTTCGCAGGGAGAGACTAAGTTCAGAAAACGCCGGTGAAAGTGTCGTTGATTTGGGGGAAGTGACGTGGAGATCACGCGCACCTGGTCATGTTCTTCTATTTTTCATGGCTTGGAGGGTTACTTAGCAACTGAAACACGCATTTCGATGACGCTGGTCGCGCTCTTCCTCACCGCCACCAAGCTCGCCGGTGCTCTCTTTACTCTCACCGTCGCCGCCAACGCTTTCTCCTACTCCCGCTTCCGCAAGAACAACCTTCGCCGATTCCGCTCCCCTGTCGACGAATCCTCCGACACTCTCGCCGACTTTAACTTTGCCGGTAACTTACAGTAAAACGATCTCTCTTCATCATAACGTTTTGTTTCCCTCGTCAAAAGCCTTTGTTCTCAACAACCTAACGGAAGGGAGCGTTTTCAGGCTCATGTCCATTGCATAAGTTCAATTTCACAGAAACTCTATATTATGATTGAGTGCTTTTAATTTCGAATTTAATCAAGTTGCAGTTACAAACGTCATCTAATCATTGTAGATGAAATTCGTGTTTGGGATAATTTCGGCAGCATTTTCAAGGTTTATTTAGAATTATCTATAAGCCGTAACTTCCTGTAAGCTCTCTAGGTGTTTGTTTAAAAGCATACGATGAGTTTAAGAGGGTGCGAATTTTAAGGTGTATGAAAAGTGAGCTCTTTAGGTGTTTCTTTGAAAGCATATGGAGAAGGATGCGATTTTTTTTTTTTAATTTTTTGTTTCAGAAGAAGAGTTTTTCTTTGGTCTGGCTACAGCACCGGCTCATGTCGAAGACAGGCTTGATGATGCTTGGATCCAGTTCGCTGAGGAAAAGAGTGGTGACTCCGAGGGGAGGCAGACAGTGGATGCTGTGATGGGTTCTGCTTCTGGCGACGGTGGTTCCCAGCGGGCCGTGACGTCTCCGCGGGGCAGGAAGCCTCTTAAGTTGGCTATGGAAGCCATGATTAGGGGATTTGAGAAGTACTTGGAAGTGGAAGGAAAAGAAGGGGAAGAAGAACCTCGTCCTAATGTAACTGCTTGGCATAATGTTCCACGCCCGTAAGCCCTGTGATTATTTTGTTTTGACGTTATTTTATAATAATTACCTCAAAATCAATGATGATATTAAGAGTATCAAAACATGCGCAGATTCCTATAAAGCTCCTTTTGTAAACATTATGTAACTCCCCTAATTCAAACTTGAGAATTTTACCCTCCACACCTCCATAAAGTGAAAAACGCTGTAGTTTTATGGCTATCTTGTAAGAAATTTCTGATTTTCAGGGAGGAGAGGTTAAGATTTTGGTCTGATCCTGAAACAGAAATAAATTTGGCCAAGGATACTGGTGTTACCGTTTTTCGCATGGGAATAGATTGGACAAGAATCATGCCAGTGGAGCCAGTAAACAGCCTTAATGAATCTGTAAGTTAGAAGCGGACCTTTCAAAATGATGATGAGTTACGGTGCCATTCACGGCGAAGCTTATGTCAGTCAAAAGCTTTAGTGGAGATTATGAATATGCTTTTCAATTCTCAGTTTTATGTTGAACCTTATCAACCAATTGAACTATGAGTAACTCAGGTGTTGCTCTTTCTTAGGTTAACTATGCTGCATTGGAACGGTATAAGTGGATTATCAATAAGGTTCGATCATATGGAATGAAGGTGATGCTTACTCTTTTCCATCACTCACTTCCACCCTGGGCTGGTGAATATGGTGGTTGGAAGCTGGAAAAGACAGTGGATTATTTCATGGACTTTACGAGGTTAGTTTTTGCTTTAGTGTCTGTTATCTGTATGCTATTATTTTCTTATCAAAGCAGCAATCGAACTGTGATAATTGCTAAGAAAATCATTTGAAGTTAAATGAAAAGCTGATAATTGTTTCTCTGTGAATTCTCCATCTAGGCTACATTATAATATTTTAGTTTGAGTTTCCAATGTCACATTTAACTATCCTTCCATCTCGTTACTTATGACTACCAATTACATGCATTTGTTTATTTAATGTATATTTGAGAAAGTTTAGAGATTGAAATTCCTGCTTCTATATATGATTTGCTCTTTTCATGAATATGAATGTTCCTGTTTAGATCACATTGTTGTCTAGTCCTGTTGAGTTACTCATCTTATGATAGTATATTCATGAAACTTTTTCTCATATCCTCTCTTTTCATGTAGGCTTGTTGTAGACAGTGTCTCAGATTTGGTAGACTATTGGGTAACATTTAATGAGCCCCATGTCTTCTGTATGCTTACTTACTGTGCTGGTGCTTGGCCTGGAGGTCATCCTGATATGCTTGAGGTCGCAACTTCAGCACTTCCAACCGGTGTTTTTCAGCAGGCCATGCATTGGATGTCTGTTGCACACTCAAAGGCATATGATTACATCCACGGACAAAGGTTTTTCTTTCTCGTAGGAGCTTTAGATTTGTTGCAAGTTTATATTGCGCATATAGATCATCATAGACCTGATTATGGAATTTAAAATTGTTTATGATATTTATCCTCTTTTCTTGGGCTCATTTGCATTAAACTTTATCTATTAGTTTTTGTCCATGTCCATTCTCTGTTTGAGTTCGTGGCTACTATACCTTTCTATTGCAATCAATTGTTTTATGCCTTATCCCTTCATATACGTAAGCTAAACATTTGGAGTTGACCACTTAGGCTCTTTTCTATTTTTATGTTTCTAGTTATCTGAACTATAATATCTTTTTGGCAGTAACCCATTAAATTCAATAGTTGGTGTAGCACATCATGTGTCATTTATGCGACCCTATGGTTTGTATGACATTGCTGCTGTTTCACTGGCTAATTCATTGACTCTCTTCCCATACATTGATGGAATATCTGAAAAGCTGGACTATATAGGCATAAACTACTATGGACAGGTTTGCTTTATTAACCTTGAAATGCACTGTGGATGATATCTGGCATAGACACTATGAATTCTGACATTTATTTCAGGAAGTGGTTTCGGGTGCGGGCCTGAAGCTGGTGGAAAATGATGAGTATAGTGAATCTGGTCGTGGGGTATACCCTGATGGTTTATACCGCATGTTGCTTCAGTTCCATGAAAGATACAGACATCTAAAAATTCCCTTCATCATTACTGAAAATGGGGTTTCGGATGAGACAGATTTGATCCGCCGGCCATATCTCTTGGAGCATTTGCTAGCTGTTTATGCTGCCATAAAAATGGTTTTGATAGTGGATTAAATTTTATTTCCTTAAAATTAACTTATTATTTCATAAACATCAATTTGATTGTAGACTTCTTATAAGTGTTCTACAGGGTGTACGTGTACTTGGTTACCTGTTCTGGACTATTTCTGATAACTGGGAATGGGCCGATGGATATGGTCCCAAGTTCGGACTTGTCGCAGTTGACCGGGCAAATAATCTTGCACGGATCCCTCGCCCCTCTTACCATCTATTTTCTAAAGTTCGAACTCCCTGTCTGTATTTGCTTTTCCGTGACATTTGCTCTGTCTAGTTTTGAATCACTTCCTATGGGCTCTTGATTGCAGATTGTGAACACGGGCAAAGTTACACGTGAAGATCGTGAAATAGCATGGGATGAACTCCAAAGAGCTGCCAAAGAGAAGAAAACGAGACCATTTTATCGGGCTGTGAATAAACACCGTTTAATGTATGCAGGTAATTATTTACTCATGATATCATTGTAAAGTTTCAGATTGTTCTTTAACTGTATTAGTATGATCTCGCCTTGTTAATGTAGTTGATGCCTTACGACTTTGGCAACAAATTACATGAAAATCCATTAGTTAATGGCTTAGACAGCAGTTGCATAATAAGTATTACTTCAGTCAGGACAACCAATTACAATGGACTGTGAACCAAATCAACTATAATTATATAAAACCCATTTAAGATCCACGGCAGTTAGATTTAGAATGTGTAATTGAGACTGCATATGCATATAATTAAGAAAAATGAACCTGATATACATTAGCCCCAAAATACTGTTCCCGCAGACCATTTATCAGAATACTGCTTCTAGTCCTTGCAGAACTTATATCCTGAATGCCTCCCGCTGAATTTGGGTTTTGGCTCCTTTGAGAAAGGCTAGACCAGGCAAATATAGCACCTTGTGTCAAGGTGATTATGTTGAAAAAGAAAATGTTTGGCTATGTTAATCCGTGTCAAACATTTAAAAGCTAATGTTCATAAGCTTGTGGGGGTTATACAGAAAAGTTTCTAAGAAGTGTTCTTGCTTCTGGTGACAGGTGGACTTGATGAGCCAGTACAGCGACCTTATATAGATCGAGATTGGCGGTTTGGTCATTACCAGATGGAAGGACTCCAGGATCACTTGAGCCGCTTCTCAAGATTCATTATTCGACCCTTCTCCCCCAAAAGGAAAACAAAATCTCAAGAGAAGAAGAATCCCAAATTAATTCTTCAGCCTCTTGAAACTTAACAATTCACAACTTACCTATTTCTCTTCTTCTGAAATCTATAGCACTAAGTACTTTTAATTTCAATATTCAAGTGAGTTGTTTTATCTCCAACTATTCATAATTCCTACCACTCATGGCATATCTGAATACTAAACGAAATCTCATCTCTTTATTTCTCAAAATCAATTTTTTTAGGAATTCATTTTCGTTAGAAACTTTTGAGTGCTACATTCATTGATTCAAACAACATCCCTATTACTTTAAACTTAAGCTTAGTAAAATATTCTTATATATTATATAGATTGAAGTATAGACTAGGTTGAGTTATGAGTCATTGTAACATATTTTAAATATTTATTAAAATTGATGTTAGTAAAATAAATTAAAAGTAACTAATTTTGATAAGGTTTTCATGATGTTCTTTTTACTCAACAAAATTCTGTGATATCTTGAGTTTATAGAAAAGACAATTATTTACTCGTTCCAATCCATCACAATTTGTTTCTTTTTTATATATAAAAACTAAATTATACTTTAAGTCATTTAGCATTTTATTTAAATTCAGTTTAATCTTTTTCATTTTTAAAATTAATTAAATCCTTTATTTTTAATATTATATTTTAGTTTAAAATAATTTATATTAACATTTTAGACACATTCGCCTCTTAATATAATTAATTAAAATTATTATTAACACTATAATTTAATTATTGAATTTACACCTTTTATTACAATAAATTTATTAATTAAATAAAATTTTAAAATTAATATTCTTACTATATTTGAAAGTTTATTTATTAGATGATTATAATTTAATCGTTACAAAGTTATTAATTACTATAACTTTACCAATTAAATAATTAGCAAGCTTTATATAATTTATTAATTATATAAAATACAACAACTTTATACAAATTACTTATTAGTGTAGTTACGGGAAGCAACATGTTACTTCTAGAACTAGAATTATTTTTTATTAGTTAGATAAGAAAAGATAAACCCTTGTAATGGATTCTGAACATACTAGATATGAATCACTTCTTAAACTTTTATTATTTTATTCTAATTTTTTTCGTATTTTTTTATGTAAATTTATGTAATCTTTTACTCTCAAATATGTTCCAATCCAATCCCTTCTATCCAAACGAAGCCTCAGGAAAATAAAACAAGTGAAGGAGGCCAAAGATGCGTTGAATTTTGGGGTAGAATATTGATGTGATGTAGTGCAGTTTATGCAGATAAGGGACCACCACAAGGGTTGGTAAACACTGGCATAAACTTAGCTAGCTGTTCACAACAAAAACAGAAATATTATCTGTATAATAAAGCATGCAGCATTTTTTAAACTATATAAAGTATTATATAAACCACTGTAAAAGGACACACACAAAAAAAAAAAAAAAAAAAAAAAAAACAGTTCCACGTGTACATTGGCCATTTCCAAGAACTCCAAGTGATTTGATGAGAGTGAGCAATGTTAGCACTATAAGAAAATAATGAAGTGAATGGTTTGGCGAAAGATGTCCCTTTTGAAGATGAAAATCATCAATGTTATTCTCATTCTCCCTTTCCTATGTTTGTATGTTTTGAGTACTTTGTTCATTAAAGCATCAGCAGTAAATGCAGCATATGAGTCTGATAGAATAATCGATCTTCCTGGTCAACCTTCAACCCCTTCAATCTCACACTTTTCAGGTTACATAACTGTCAATGAAAACCATGGAAGGGCCCTTTTCTACTGGTTCTTTGAAGCTCAGTCTCAACCCTCCAACAAGCCTCTTCTTCTCTGGCTCAATGGAGGACCTGGATGCTCCTCTGTTGGCTATGGTGCCGTTGTTGAGATTGGACCTCTTTTAGTCAGCAAAAACGGGGAAGGACTACATTTCAACACATATTCCTGGAATCAAGGTTTCGACTTTCTGGTTTCTTTGTTTCCTTATTATCTCTTATTGCTTCCGATTATTCTGCTTACTTGCTTCAAAACTTGAAACCCTTGCAGAAGCAAATTTGTTGTTTGTTGAATCCCCTGTTGGAGTTGGATTTTCTTATACCAACACCTCTTCTGACACCATCTTAGAGGATAACTTAGTAGGTCAGTTTCCTTGACAAAACATAAATTCTTCTGATTTTGTTGATTGAAGTGCTGATATTTGTTGAATTACTTGAATCAGCTGAGGATGCCTACAATTTCTTGGTGAATTGGCTACAAAGATTCCCTCAGTTCAAATCCCGGGACTTTTTTATATCAGGAGAAAGCTACGGTGGTCAGTGTTTAACTTCACTGTGATTTCTCTGTCACATACCATATTGGCATCATCACAATTCCATTTTCCATATTTTCCAGGTCACTATATCCCTCAGCTTGCAGAGTTAATCTTTGATCGAAACAGAGATAGCAACAAATACCCTTTTATCAATCTTAAAGGTTTTATTGTAAGTAAATCGGATACAGCTCATTCTTTTGTAAAAATTAAAGTTTTATCTCAAGAACTATTAGTGACCTTCAAAAAATTATAGTGCAACATCTGAATATGCTTGCACCCCGGATGATTTCTTTGCTTTCTAAATAGATTCACATGTTCAGGTAGGTAACCCAGAGACTGATGATTACTATGACTACAAAGGCCTTCTGGAATATGCATGGAGCCACGCAGTTATATCAGATCAGCAATATGAGAAAGCAAAACAAGTATGCGATTTTAAACAATTTGAATGGTCCAATGAATGCAACAAGGCCATGAACGAAGTCTTCCGAGATTACTCAGAAATTGACATATACAACATTTATGCCCCGGCATGTCTTTCAAACAGTACATCCTCAATGGCTGGTGATAGCAACAGTGACGGCCCTGAATCATTTACCAAGGTTGATAAATACCATCACAGATTTATAATTATTACCCTTAATTTATTCCATGCCAAGTTGTTTAAGTTAAGGGAGAATTTGGTTATTGCAGGTGAGAAATTATCATAGAGAAGGAAGGATGAGAATTTTTGGGGGCTATGACCCTTGTTATTCCAATTATGCAGAAGAGTATTTCAACAGAAAAGATGTTCAATCAGCATTTCATGCAGACACTAAAAGAGCCACTAACGTAGCATGGAAGGTTTGCAAGTAAGCCATTAAATTTGTTCCTTGAATCTACAGTATTAACTTTTAATAGCAATGATCATTGAACGTTAATTTCAGTGTTTCATGATTTCCTAGTAATTCCATATTGAGGGCTTACAACTTCTCTGTGTTCTCGGTGCTACCCATCTACACCAAACTCATCAAGGGTGGGCTTAAGATATGGATATACAGGTTTCTCTCTTTCAAGATAAAAAAGTGTCACATCACTAACATGATTGCTAACTTTAGATACAAACAATGTGCATTGAATGAAAAGATTAAATTTTTACTTGGTTTGAGCAAAAGGGTTACTCACTCATGTGCTATCCATGCAGGGATTCCCTTTTTCAAATAACCATTCTTATGTCATGACTGCATTGATTAGGTTCCATTTCTGATGCATCTAAGAAATTAAAGAGATGTTTTGTCTGTGGTACAGTGGAGACGCAGATGGAAGAGTGCCAGTAATAGGGACAAGATATTGCGTTGAGGCTCTTGGATTACCTCTCAAATCTAGGTGGCGAACTTGGTACCATGATAATCAGGTATATATATATACATATATGAGTGGTAATTTTTGATTAATTATGATGTAATTTGTTTAAGTGTGAGATGTTTGGTTGTAAGGTTGGAGGAAGAACAGTAGAATATGAAGGATTGACGTATGTGACAGTGAGAGGAGCTGGTCACTTGGTGCCATTGAACAAGCCTAGTGAAGGTCTCACTCTTATTAATTACTTCTTAAAAGGAGACCATCTTCCTACTCCTGGATAATCATTCTTACCGATTTCAGTTGCCAATTTTTTTCTGACAACTATATCAAAATCCTATCTTTCAATATGAATAAATCAGCAGCAGTAATAATTCAGATGTCTTCTTTATGAAGCTTTCTGTGTTATCTTTCACTTGTCTGCAAAAGAATATATGTTTCACGATAACAATATCATATCACTCTTTTATATTTATTTTTATTTGATATAAAATATAAAAATAAAATGATCATAAAAATATAAATTTTATATTTAAAAAAAAAATTATATCAAAATGAATCTAAAAAATTTAGAAATTTAAAAAATTTTACTACTCTATTTGAATATCGGATATTTTTGTCATGACTTATTGACAAATATATTTTTTAGAAACAACTTAAATTTGGTTTATTTATAAACTAATTTATAATCATGTTAATTTAGCTGATAAAAAGGCTCTGTAATTTTTTCTTTTAATCTTTTCTCCTTAAATATTCTTCTAGAGTAGTTTCTCCAGGTAGGCCAACATTGAATTGATGACGCGGTTATTGGGTAGAGAAATTATTAGGTGATTCTAAATCAGCAATATAGTGCCAACCAACCAACCCATTTTTAAGTTATGCATTTTAAATTTAAAGTAAAATAATTAATAATATTTAATTATGATACATAAGTTAAATACTTCTTTATTCTACGTTTTTTTTTTTTTAACTTTGATGCAAAACTAAAGTATATCTCTATCCTAAATTTTAATATATTTTAACATTTAAAATTGATTAATATAAATTTTGTAACCTTTTAATCCCATAAATTTATAAATACATATCTATAACTATATAATGAGATATTTTTTGTGTACACATTAATTATTTCTGTTTTTTCCTTTTTAATATAATTTTTTATTAATTTAATAAATATTAATGACAATTTTATAATTTGGACATTTTAACATTTAAAATTAATTAATATAAAATTTGTAACCTTTTAATCCCATAAATCTATAAATACATATCTATAACTATATAATGAGATATTTTTTTTGTACACATTAATTATTTCTATTGTTTCCTTTTGTTTATTGACTTTATAAATATTAATGACAATTTTATAATTTGAACATTTTAACCTTTAAAATTAATTAATATAAATTTTGTAACCTTTTAATCCCATAGATCTATAAATACATATCTATAACTATATAATGAGATATTTTTTTGTGTACACATTAATTATTTCTATTTTTTCCTTTTTAATATAATTGTTTATTGATTTTATAAATATTACTAAATAATTTGGTTTAACAAATTTTTTAATATTAATATTAATATTGTTTATGACTAATACATATCCTATTCACAACAAATATGTTGAGGGACACCTTCTAACAAAATTTACTGAATAAAGTTTAAATAAAATAATTACATAATACTATAAAATATATTTGTTGAGTTTAAGAGAATTTTTTCCAAGTGAATATTTAATTTTTTTTGAATAAAAACAAATAATAAAATAATTTAAATAATGAATGTTATAATTTCTAAATATATTTGCCATCATAATAAACTATTTATTTATGATTTTGTATGTAATTTTATTTAAAAATTTTATTATTTTAGTAATAAATATTATTATACGTAGGTACAGTGAAATATTTGTCACTTTTAATATAAGATGATATCTCGTGAATATCTACAAATATTTTAAAAACTATATATTTTATTTAAATTATTAAAATAAAATTATAAAAAATATATAAAATGTAATATGAATTAAAATTTAATTTTATAAAATATAAATTAAATTTTTTATTTTTTGCAAATAACATATATCTACATATACAAATAATATAATATTTGAACCGAACTTTTTTATATGCCAGTATTACAATGTTTACTATCTATAATCATGAGCAATAAATATCCTAATCATGAGCAATAAATATCCATAAGAATAGATATTTAATATACAAATTATATAATCCTACTAAATTAGCAGTTAAACATAATAATAATAATAATAATAATAATAATAATAATAATAATAATAATAATAATAATAGATTTTTAGATTTTGAAAGTTTACTATACTATTAAAGAATAAAAGAATAAACTCTAAAAAATTGTTGAGACACGTGCATAAAAGAATCGGACCTTTAGAACCCATTTATTGAATATCTTGAAAAAACATAACAAAATCATAATAAAATTTTATTAGTAAATTCTTTAAATATAGTTTGTCTATAAAATAACTAGACAATTATATAAAATAGAGGTTTAATATTTAAAAAAGGTAAAACACTGTAAAAATATAAAAATATGACACAATTTTAATATTAGTAAAAATTATTTGCGTAATAAATAAAATAATAAAATAAAATAGTTTAAGGAGCAAGTAATTTATTATTACAGTGATGCGATATTTATTCGGTCTTTTATAGTACATTATATATTATTAATATATTTTATACGAAATTAAAAAAACTCATTGATATGTATATTTTTTAAAAAAATAATATATATATATATATATATATATATATTAAATATCTAAAAAATCAAAAAATACGATAACTAATGTGTTTTCGCTAATTATAATAAAGATAATAATATGATCAAAATAATTATACATATTTTTATCAAAACCAATTCCTATAAGAATTTAAATTATATATATAGATAGATAAATAAACAGATCGATAAATAGATAGAAGTTAAAAAAATATTATCGTGGAGTAAAAAAATATTTCTGGCAACTTCTTTTACTGCACGTCTCCATCATCCTTTCTAATTATTTTCCACGCTTATCTTTAGTGATTTGTTTTCTAGTTCTTTTCAACCATTTTCATCATCATCAACCCTTATTTCTTTCTTTACCATATATAACATAATGCTCTTAAATATAACACTATATAATCATTTATTATTATTAATGAATGTTCTCACCCATCACCTCCACATTCATGAAAGATAAAACCTTACTAATACTCAATTAATTAACTTGTGAATAACTAACTAGATTTTTTTAATTATTTAAGAGTTAAATATATTTTTAGTCTTTTTATTTTGGGACGATTTTAGTTGTAGTCTCTCTTTCAAACTAAGGTATAATTTAGTTCTTCAATTTTAGAAAACTCTGATTTTAATCTTTTTTACCAAATTTTTTCAATTTTATTTGTTGTTTCAAACGCGTTTCTCAGTTGTGTCAAACAGTATAAACAATCCAAATGCTACACTAAAACGTGCATAAAGCAACAAATAAAGTTAAAAAATTTGGTAAAAATATTAAAATCAGAATTTTCTAAGATTACTAAATTGTACCTTAATTTGAAGGAGGGTTTAAAACCAAAATCGCCCCAAATATTTAACCCATTATTTAATGGTAACTCTCCGACATAAATGTTTCTTTCACACGTAACCTATGCCATGCAAATGAAAGGCACACGCCTCTTCAAAGACTGTATTACGTAAACAATTTGAAAAGATAAGCACCTCTTCGCATATCCTAAACATATACTATTTTCTTTCTCTTCTCTTCCTTTCAATTAAGGAAATAATAAACATACAATTACATTCATATATACACTATTTTTAACAAAAAAACAAAAAAGAGGATAATTAACAGAACTTGTAATAATTAATACAATATTTAAAAGTGTTCTTGAATAATTACAGAGTGGTTGATTTCCCAGGTTTGAAGAAAGAGAATGGAAAAGACATAGAAAGACCAACGAAAGATTTGAAGGTGACGAGAGGTCCTTCTGGTGTAGTCCTAACAGAAATCTCATTCAAAGTGAACCAAACCAAAAAGTCTTTGGCCTTCACCCCAGTAAGATTCTTTATCTTGTTTGGCTCCACATAAGCAGTCACAACAGAATCATAGCAGACATCTATGTTATCAAACCTTTGCTCCTTCTTCTTCTCAAGCTTTAGCCAAACAAACCCTATTTCCTTCACATACCCACATTCTTCAATGTTCTCAATGCACAACAGCCCTTCAGGTAGACCTCTTTCTTCCAACAACAAACAGAACTTCTCCCTGCAAACTTTGTCCCCGTGATAAACCTCAGCTTTCGACCTCAATTCCTCTGTTAATAAACGCTTTCCTCCTGCTTTCTGCATTCTCAAATATCTCTCTGTTTGGCGGTCATGTTCCTACAACTTATATATGTTGATTATAGATGACTTTTCGAGATATACAAACATTTTCAGGCCTTCACCGCTTCGCTCGAATATTCTTCCACATAATTCTATCAATAATTCTAAATGGGTTGGGCCGGTTCAATCTTGCTCTTCTGTATCTTTCTTTCTGCACCACCGTAATTAAAAAAGTTGTTCAACATGTCAAGTGAGATTTTGTTATTATTGTCTTATATTTAATTAAATCCCTATATTTATTATTTGATTCAATTAAATTTTAATTTATTTAAATAACAATGTTGTCTATTTTCAACTTAAATTACTTTCAAACAAATACATATTAAATATATAAAAGATTTTTTATACCCACTTTTTTTCTAAAAGGCACTAAATTTAGAAATATATAGAATTGAAATTAAAGAATATAACCATAAATAATTCAAAATATATTATAATACTGTTTAAAATAATATTTATACTTATTTATATATTATAACACACTTTAATTAATTTGAAATTTCCAACACATTTTTTTGGTACCGATACATATTCATCGTGAATATCATATTATATATTTATATTGATTGATTAACAATTTATTATAAATAAATCTAACAAATATCAAATCTTTCAAATAATTTTAGTTTTAACTCAACTCTGTAAAATAAAAAATTTGCAATTATGTAAATTTCTCTTATCTCTGTTCAATGTCAAATCTCTGTCATAAGTTGTGATCGACAACAAGTAAGGTTGCATAAAATAAAATAAAAAATAAAAAATAAAATTGCAACGTCACCCTCTTATCTATACAACTTCCAAACTCCTAAAACTGCAGAGCTATTAGACTATTAGAATAATTCCATTTTGCTTCTTATGGGTACAAGTTTACTTTTACTTCTCTGACTCAAAAAAGAGATGACAAACCAATGGTAGCAGTTGGCTCGGTATTCTTCCATCCACAGGAAACTATCATAGAAGCTTGTAACACTATATACATATGCAAATTTTCAAACCTGCGAAATTTTACATATCAAGATTTAGTGAAATGTATGAGGCATAAAATGCAAATTTAAACGATAAAATTTCAACTGTTCCACACAAGTAGGCTGTATTTCATTTGTGGTGGTGGCATAGCTTCCTAATTTGATATGATATATCGCTACACATTATTCACTCAAACAATGTCGCATTCAACAGAGGTGTTAGGATCCATGACAAAAAGCGAAAGCTTATTTTAGCTTTTACGTAGCTCTTTAACGGTAGATTAGTTCTACAGTAGCCTAGTTTTAAAACTCTGTCAAGAAGACAGTTTATCCATAGGGCATGCAAGCAAAAAACCGTCTTTCTTACCATCCTCGTTATCATCTTCTGTTACCAACAAACTATGTTGTTACATGTATGAAAACCTCATGCCTATCTTGAGTGCTTTCATAAACATTCATGTTATCAGGTGTGATGTATGGAAGGATGTATGAGCTTAACCGGTAGATTGCTTATATCTAACGATAATTTAAGTGGTTCGGACCAGAACATGTTATTGCAATAACACTTACCAACATTTGAGGTACCCTAAGGAAGCCAAGGGACAAAGAATATAAAACAACTGAGATTGTTGTTGCTGTAATTAAATTGTGTACAAGACGCTTGTCGTCTTTGCTGGGCACAAATGCCACCTTGAGTACATTTGTCAGGTCAAAAAGCCTATAGGAAATCTGCGAAGAAAGTTAAAATCAGAACCAATCAACATTAAAAAAAAAAAAAAAAAACTCAATCCAACTAGTGCTTTTTACTTACTGCGACATATATGGAAGTAGTAAGCATGAAGTTCAACATTGGGTAGTCTGGGATCAGGGAAAGCAACAATTTGGGTTGTCCATCAGGAACACCCGACCTAAAATCAGCCAATTACACAAAGGAAGAATTAATATATTCAGATAAATAACAAAAATAATTACATTTACACTATACATGTACACAAGTTGCATCAAGCGCGAAAGTAATTGTGCATGAATGTATATTATGCATTTTCCCCTTTCGACATGCATTAAGAACCAAATTTTAGAACAACAAAAGCAATTAGTTTAGCAAAATCTCTTTCCCCCCTCAAGGACGAGGTAATCATCCAACAGTTTAAATCCAATTTGCCCCAATTTCTAGTGCAAAGCATATTCATTGATACGTTTTTTATATGGCAAATTGATATATATGAAACTATTTATTAGTTAATACACAGCATAGTCTCTAAATTCAAAGTTATCACTCCACCAAAAATTAGTAATTAAAATAATTCAAAATTAAATGCTCAACATTGAGTGTAACGAAGCAATCTAGTCTATTATACCATGCCAAACAAGTGAAATCATACATGCCCAAACATGTATCCAGGTCATGCCTAGGAATCGAATATGGCCGGGTCACTGACTATATGTGCACCAAATAACCCCTCAACTCATATTAGGACAACAAATACATAATATCCAGTAAAGCATCAATAAATACTAAAAGCATTATAAATATCAGCTTCAAAGTACCTTAACCAGATATGGATCTGGGAGATGTAAGTCTCCAGTGTAATCTTCCCAAGCCATCTAGCAAAGGTAGAAGCATTATAAATAAATTAGCAAATTACCAGCCTTAAAACAAAGTGAGGAAAGTTAAATTTGACAAGCATTTAGCAGTAAATTAAGTCATTGAGTATGAAGGCATGTCCATGGGAAGAGAAGAAGAAGAATAAAAGATTGTACTTCTACAAAGACAACTTACGCAAAAAGTGTCAGAGTATAGCTACGGAAACTTTGTGTGACATTCCGCAAGCATATGTAAACCCTGTCAAATAAAAAGGTGTCACATTTATAACTGAAAAGGTCTCTCGCCAGGTTCCTTCCCCTCCTCCTAAATGGAATATTAAGGAAAATTAAACATACGTTATGGGAATCCAGGAAGTATAAGGATGGTATTTATTGTATGAAAGCTTGTCCAGCTTGTATATATGCTCAAACCAAAAATAACCCACCTAGAAATCAACTCAAACGGTCAGGGTCAGGGCCATCAAATAAAACAAAGTACAGGTATACTAATATAATAATGCTATTAAAAAATACGATACCAATGAGCATATCAGCACAACAGCTGCTTTGATTGATACTCTGCGCTTGATTTCTGCTTCCTCCAATTTTTCCATCCATCGTTCAACCTTATATACCATGTGACAGTGCACAAGATACTCAACTCACAGGAAAATAAAAAAAAAAAAAAGAAAAAGAAAAAGAGAGGAGACAGAATTTGGAGATATTTTCCTGCTTCATAATCATCACCTCGATCAGAGAGATAATAAGATTTGTTTGAATTAATTCAAAAACATAAAATGAGAAACTTACAGTTGGATGATAATAGGCATAAATCATGCCAATTATCCATATGTACCGATCAAGCCCTGAGCGAAAATGCCATTCATGCAAGCGGGAAAGATGCGATTTGGCAGGATTTGGATCAGTATAACCTGCAAGTTTAAAGAAACCTTCCAGTTAGCATGATCTGTTGTTCTTTTAGTGGTGCAGTCAAATATTGCAAATGTTACTAACCAAGAAGGAAAGTAAATGGACTCCAAAGCCATTCAAAGACTCCAGGTATCTCCCATACCAAGATAACAACCAAGAAGCAAGCAATGATTTTCACAGCAATGACTGACCCAATCTCATTGTACTTGTTGAGAATACCAAGTGCCCCATAAACCATAAGAGTGAAAAGTGTGTGCATGGGGCAGATGTAGTATAACATATAACTGTTGTTGAGTACAATACAACAGAACACCACAAAGAAATTAAGCCTCCACATCATCTGCTCAACCAGAGAAATTAAAAATTTGCTGCAGTTAGTACAGACCAAATATGAAAAATAAGGCTTTTATTGTTCAAGGAAATTGCATACCTGAGCAAATCTGGCCAGACTAAAATCTTTACGAACATAATAATATGAGAAGTTCCCAAATCCAGTCATCCAAACATATGCGGCAATGAACAAACGGATTGCATTGTAGATTTCAGATGCAGCAAAGTAATGGTACATCAAAAACAAAACCTGTTATGGATGTTAAACAATAGAAATATGAAAGGTTAAAATTTAAAGAATTTAACTATAAGTATGGCAAGAGTTGAATAATCAGAACATCTAATGAAAAAATCAACAAAACAACAAATAGAACTGCATTTCCATATTACTAAATGTATTAATTTCAGGGGATCTGCACTTGCATAACTCAGAAGTTTCAGGGAGTTTTTCCAGCATATATGGAAAGAGAAAAGCAACATCAACCGAAAAAGTAACAAACCTGCATCCAGCCTTTCCATTCTTCAGTCTGGTGTCTATTTAAATAAAGGATGGATTTCCCAGATAATGGTGACTTGTCTTGATGTTTCTTAAAGGAAGTCATTGCCGAAACTATTATGAGGAGAAAATAGAGAAATAGGAAGAGATCCCTATTGTAATTCTGCAAAACAGATGAACATTGACAAAGATTATATCACTTAAGGATAGTAGTCACATAACAAAGATGATTTTTAAATATATATTACTGCTTTCACGGTAATTAAGAGTAATGATTTTTTCTAACCCATGACCAACAGCAATGGGCACTGACTAAGGTGGTACATTGTGCTTTGTGTGTCTTCATGCAACAAGCACTTCACTCCTATATCCTTTCTCTTTTCCCTCTACATTAATGATTGATTCCAATCGTTTGTCAATTTTTTATTCAAGAAGAGAGATTTTAACCTTTCTTGGATTTTCATAAGTTTACACTTTGACTTGTTATAACGTATCTTAAAGGAAGTCATGTTTACAGAAACAAAAGAAACATGAAGCGCCACAAAAATTTCGTTGAAAAAATAAGAAGGTAATAGTTATGTTAAAGCTAATAAGCATGCCAATATGCAGCAATTTTGTTTGCTGAACTGGCTATGCAAGCACAAAATAGTACTCGTCAAGAAATGAAACGCAGAAGATAAATATCCTGATTAAAGATCAACCTTTTTTGACGAGGCAAAGAAATCCGTGCGGTCACACAGATAAAAGTAAGCCAAAAGGAGACCAAATTCAGACCTGTCATGGAGGAAAAACAGAGGAAATGAAAAACAAATAGTTTGATCGACATAAACAAATAATTCTGATTTCATATAATTTACTTACATCGCTCTGAGTGTCAAACGGTTTTCTAGAAGGAAATACTCATCCATCAAAAGGAATCTGAAGAAATAAGGAAAACACCAAGCGTGTGAGTGCAAGTTTAAGCATAAAACCATAATTTAAGCAAAAACAAGGGCGACATGGATTACAAACCGGATAATGGATGGTGAGGCAGTTATGCTCCGCGCCCTCGGGGATCCCGATTGTAGAGCTCCTCCCTCCAATAAAACTGCTTTGTCTTCATCTTTAACAGCATCACTACTCATTTCAACCAAGTTGATATCCGACTGACCACTAAACGAGAACAACTTCCATAAGAAATCATGGCAACAATTTTCTAATGCACTTCCATTCTTAAACGTCGGAATAATATATTTCTGGAAGAACCTCCACTCTATAACTCTCACACAAAACTCTTGACTCTGCCACTTAATTAATTAATCCATATCGGATTATCACATTCTTTATTCTAAAAAATTGTGGTGGATTAAAATAAAAAACAGAAGTTGCATATCGGTAGCATCATAATTCATAACTATTAAAACCCGTTATATTGCGACATAAATATACGCACGTTAATCAAATTGTGGCCAACTACTTAACACTTCAACGAATAACACAGCAACTGTACATCATTTAATTTTCTAGTTATCTCGAAATTCGCAGAAGCTACATTCCAGTAAATTGCAAAAACTGTGCCCACAGGCGCAACTAAAAACTAACGCCACAAAGAGTTATCGATCCAGTCGAACTTACGCTCTGGACGAGACAGAGCTTCTCCGATATTCCAATATCTCCGAATATATCCATGCCACAACGACCGGAGTGATCCCGAGCAAGAACGACACCTGCAAGAGTAACGAACCAAAGAATCAATAGCGATCACTGATCACAAACACAGACACTTGAAAGTAAAAATAGGCAACGATTAACCAGCGGCGAAAAAACAAGAATCAGTCTCTCTCATAAACACAACACATCAAGTTCCACGGTGAAATAAAGATAAATGAGTAACTAGCGGCAACAAAATACGAGTCGATGCAAGATCTGATGGCTCTAGAAGACCGAACGAGAAGGCGTACCTGACCGGGAGTAACAGGACTGAAGATAAGCATTTCGGAGAAGCAAAAGATGCAGAAGAATCACAGCACAGTTCCGAAAGCCGATGCAGCGGAAATCACAGTAACCGAAGCGGCATTCGAAGAATGAGAGAGGTTCGACGGTGATCCGCCACCGGATCTGGTGGAGGGAAATGGTGTTTCCTAATTCAGCGAGAATGAAAGGGCAATTGAAGAGAATTTTCACTACGCAAAATGCTTCCTGTGGTTCGCTTGGTAAATACAAGAGCGCAGTGAGCGACGGTAGGTGATAACAGTAGAACTCACTGCGCGTCTTTGTTGGAGAAGAAGAAAAGAGTGTCCAGCAGAGAAAAACAAATCCAACAAAATTCTCAATTATTTTTTTTTTCGAGGAAGTCATTAACCATTTCACTATTATCTTCTTCTCATTTTATATGAAAAATTACACATAAGAAAAAGAAAATTTTGACTTGTGATTTTCTTTGTTTACTCACTCAACAGAGTCTACCGAATGACCGACAATGCAGATGAATGTGGTGATAATGTGTTTGATCTAAATTCAGGTCATATCATGGGGGTGGGTGTAGTTCCAATTAATGTCATTTGTTTGGTTAATTTAATTTCAACCTAACTTGAATTAAATATAATGATTTAATGTAATTATGAAGTTAACTGAAATTTGAATTGAATTAAAAAATATTGCAAAATATTAAATATGCATAAAGATGGATAATGGCATTACACCTGCCCCCATCATATATGGTGGGAAGAGAATTGAATGGTGGGAAAGGGATTGGTATTTGCTTCACCGACACCAGTATTAATTTTAAAAATATGTTGTCAAATAATTATTTGAGTATTCGAATGTAATTTATAATTAAATATGTAAAAAGAGGAAACAGATGTTTAATAATTAGATAAAATCTAATACTGTTTGATCATGTAAATTTTCAACCACTTGTATAAAATATCATTTTAAATCAAATCATGTGAATGTTTTGAACTTACACATTATTTTACAGATTGTATTCACTTACGTGATTTCAGTTACAAACTAAGTATCTATCAATGTGTTCAACTATTGTTCTAACTATCTTGTAGGTTTTGAAATTTCTATTGCAACCCCAAACCTTCTTACTTCACCCATATTTTTTATTTAGTTTTCTTCTACAGTCTAAAGCCCAAACCTAAACATTCAAATCTCTTTACACTATTATATAAGTTTTTTTCTTCTTGTACCCATTAATTTCACCCTCAAACTCACAAAACAAAAACTTAAATATCTTTTCTTGCTATCCTATACCACCAGCGTCCTGCTGCACTTCTGTTTTCCACTGTAATATTTGAGAGGAAGAAGAAAAAGAAAAAAAAAAAAAACCGTTTTGAGTAAAGGTTTTGAAAAAAAGTTTGTTTAGAAAAACTCATTCTAAAAACTGTAATTGATGTTTCAGAATGAAAATTTTGTATAAGAAAAGTATTAAATATTTAGTGCAGAAGTTAAAAGTATTAAATATTTAGTGCAGAAGTTAAAAGTATTAAATATTTTGATTTAAGGGATAATGTTCAATTTAAAATACTATATTCTTTTAATTTACCGAACTTATAGATTTGATTCTGTGTAATATAAAAACACTATATTTAATTCTACCATTAGATTCAAACTGGTGAGCATTTTCTATATTTATAAAGGTGAAAGAGGAAACTTTAGAGGTGCTAAAGAAAAACTTACCCTGATTGTTTAATTATGTCACTCTATTTATATCTTGGCTGCAACTTTGATTTAATTTTACTATTATGGACAAATATCCAAACAGTAGCAGACATCACAATAGGCCATAAGTTCATTTCAATCGAGGATAGTGGCCAGGCCAGCCATCTCAATCGTACAGCACTCAAACAAAAACAATTATGCACGGATTTTACTTTTATGGCATGTACACTTCTTTACAGCAAACACCTAAGATTCTAAAAAACCAAGTACGACCAGTTTCAAGTTCACCCCGCCGAGTTTCTCCTTTTATGGAATGTAAAAGCCTTTTTTTTCTGAAGGAACCTTGTAAAAGAGATTCTAAAGAAGTAGGTCTGTGAATAGTTTAACTTAGATTCTAAAAAAAACATGTATGAATAATTTCAACTTCAACACCTCTTTCAGTGGGAACGATTGATTGATAGTCAGATACTCTTAATCAAAAGAAATGCAGTGCAGCACCAATCGACCCTGTGGTTGAAACCCGTCAAAGCACAACTACATCATCATGGATGCCCTTGCCGATCCAGTAATCACAAGTCCAGGTAAACATGAAACATCCATCAAAATGTAATATAAAACCAATAAGCATAGATTTTAAAAAGAAAAAATATTGTCAGAGGAAGAAATTTACCAACAGATTCAGTAATACATAACATGAGATCTACTGAGCTACAAAGTTCTTAAAAACATTCAAATGTGCAAAATTTGTTCTACCGAATGTTTAACCCATTATAGACTATGCACCAAGCATTTGAAAGTAATAAGCCTAATAATGTCGCACCATAATAATACAAGAGAGAATGAAACAATTCCCATAACCTTTCTCTGCAGTGTTTTTAAAGGTCAAAGGGAGATAAGTTAACCTATGGTTGACTAGTTTAATCCCTTAAGCCAAGAAGGGACCCAACTCTACCGCTTAGAAGGTCTCTCATCATCATCATCATCTTCTCCGCCATCATCGTCGTCTGAACCATCTTTATCCGATCTCTTCCGTTTTGGAGGAATCTGAGCCTTCTCACCGTTCTCGTCATCAACATCTTCATCTTCTTCTTCTCCATTCTCCTCTGGTTCAAAATCGCTAGATGCTTCCTCCTCCTCAGCGGTGCCTAAAGGGCGAATAAGATACTCTGTTCCCAAATCCTCCTACAAGTAATTCAAATGCAGGACGCCATGGCAAAATAGATAATTATATTTATAGATTATTGCAAAAGATAAGTATGGACTATGGAGCAACTCAATAGATTCAGTACTAAAATTTATTTCACACATCTTCATTTTCATTTTTGCTACGGAATAAAATTTGACACAAACCATGCTCTTTAAACAAAAACTACATTCTATTAAATAGATTCTCAACAATCCCCTCCCCCATAAAAAATCCATGACGCCTAAATTGGGGAAAAAGAAAGACATCCAAACAATGCCAATGAAGGACCTCCTGTCCATTATACAATGCATATTCCAAGTGAACGCGTATTCATTGTTTCCCCCATATGGTTGGCATCAAACAAGACAACGAGAACAAATTCGCAGGCATATCAAAATATTAATGAAAAGAATTATCAAAAGATAAAGATCAAACAATAAAAGGTTGGAATTGAACAATTTAATGATATTAATATATCGTTAAACATAAAGTATAGTAAAATTCATGTGTATCTAAAATTAAATAGGAGCTATAACCAACTTTCCCCCTCCTTTTTTCCAATCAGTACAAACCGTACTGATCCGTGTATTTCTGAAACAAGGGAAAAGGACATTCCAGCAGGGAAATGTTACGACCGTTCCAGCACATCAGAGATAAAAATGAAAATAGAACACAGTAACGATACAACACAACGGCAACCAATTCCACTGCAAAAAGGTTGTTCCAAAAGAAAAAAAAGGAAAACTCAGAAAGATTTAAGGTCCGTAAATGATTAAATGAACAAGTTTGTCAAGAATTCCCGATTACTAAACTATAGCTTGAAACAGAATAAAATTTGGGGAAAACATAAATTAAAGGGGAAATCAAACGAATCAGGGGAAAGTTAAAATATAATAAACAATCCAGGATAAATACTTGCAAGGAAACCAAAAGCGTAACAATTACAGGAAATTATGGATTTAGGAAATTAAATCAGAGATTACTACCTCTTCCCCGTGGTCATCCTCCTCCTCCTCCTCGTCATCTTCATCGTCGTCATCTTCGTCGTCGTCGTCGTCGTCTCCGTCTCCAGGATCAGCACCGTGCTGTACATCACCTTCCTCTTCCTCCTCGTCATCTTCGTCGTCGTTACCGGCATCAGGAGCATCGTCTTCATCATCATCTTCGTCATCGTCATTTCCATCTTCATCGTCATCGTCGTCATCATCCTCGTCATCGTCTTCATCGTCTTCGGCGTCGTCTACTTCATCCTCGGAGTTATACTCTTCGTCATCCTCACTCAAAAGCGTGATCTCGTTCTCCTCCACTTGCTCGCTCAATTCCTCCTTGACCTTCATCTTCGAATTCAGAAACCCGAGCGCGTTTGCCACACCGTTTCCAAATTCTTTGCTCAGCGAAAATCGATCGAAAACCGAGCACGCGAGAATGGAGAAAACAGCCAAGTTACCAGCCTCTTCCCTTCGCTTCCCCAGTTGCTCTGCAGCGCTGATCTTGGCCGTTGAAACACGAATTCACACGGATTGATGACGTGTCACTCAATCGGACGGTCTATGTAAAAGCATTTGCGTTTCAGCGGAGATAGTGTGATTGCGCCTTGCGGCGCTCACTACTCCTATTTTCACAGTCACGTGTGTCACGTGCTTCTGAAATGAGCGAATCCAGGGTTAGGTTAGGGTTTTCTTTACCGGATCATTCATTCGGATTCCCAGTTTCCTACCTGGACCCGTACGTGTCCATAATTTTAAATCAATTTTCGCCTTGTTGGACTTTTATTAGCTTAGTAAGACAAATTCTTTTTCCATCCCTCTAATTCCTTTTCACACCTCTTTTCTTTTAAAATTTCTAACTTTTACTTTGTTTATCATAATATTTGATTTGCGTTTTTTTTAATTGTATGATGTGAAAATATTTTATATTAAATAACTTATGAGAAAATATGTAAATTTAGTGTTTTATTTCAAGTCGTATAATTTGGAGCATAAAAATAAAATTTTACGTTATATAATCCAAAATACTATTTTATGTACACAATTAATTTAAAAACAAAGTTTGTATCACACGTCACGTAATTAGGATTCACCATAAAAAAAAAAAAAACAAAATTTTATGAATTACACAACTTTTTAATCAACGTGGTTTATTTCATGAGTGTATCTAGCACGAGTTCCTTGAGTGTTGGCAAGACAAATGTTTAGTATGAATTTAAGAAACTTTTCGCATATGAAATAGAATCAAGTGACTAATTAATGATCAAGGGAGCGACCACAGAGGAACAAGATAAATAATATTGTTGTTTTAATATACAATGATTTCATATATTGTTGTTTTAATTAAATTTTAACATGCCATAATGTCATTTTACATTAATTTTTTACTAAGACTCGTGTAGTAAAGAGAAAAAAATAAATAAATAACGTCGGTGAAAGAGAAAATAGAAAAAAAAAAATAATGAGTAGAAAAAAAGTTATTTTGCTGGAAGGAATATGTAACAAATATAATAAACATAGAAATAGTTTTATTAAATAGAATGTAAATATAATATTTTATTTGTTCATATATTATTATTATTATATAAATATAAGAATTATTATAATTCATTGATATAAAAGAATATATTAAAATCATGATGTATTTTTTTAAAAGAACTGAAAAATATAAGTAATATATACTCAATATATATAATCGGTTATGCTTGATAATTAAATAGCCAATCATATTATAATTGAATAATGGTTTTTATGCCTTATTTTCTGGTAAGTGCGGAAAGTTTGAACTGTGAGTTTGTTTGTAGTTATTGATGTTTTGTGTAATATATTATTATTTATGTTAAAATATGAAATTTAGAGAAACAGTGAAACTGAAAAGTGGAGAGATAGATGTTGTGATAACACAGCTAAGCATTCCACATGATAGATCATGGAAGTCAACATTTGTAGAAGCTGAGATGAAACATCTTTCACCTTTATGAACTCTGATAAAACCACACATTCAGACCAAACATAAGAAAATGCATGATGCAAGAAAACCTGTGATCAATGCAACTATCTGATTCTAGCTCTTCTTTCTCTTCAAAAAGACCTCCCTCATGCACACTTCCAAAAAACACAAAACCTACCTCAATAATTTTCTTTATCTTGGAAGAGAAGCAATAAACATCCCAATGCTAATTGGATAATTTATTCAATAATTTAGGTTTAGACATGGGTTATTAATTTTTCATGATTTTTTTAACAAATATATATATATATATATATATATATATATATATATATATATATATATTACTTATTAATAATTTAATTTAAATAAAACTAGAGATAGGATTATTTCATAATATATAAATTAGTACAAACTTTTATTTTATAAACCGATTTTGTGAGTTAGGTTTAAAATCCACCTCTTACCATCAGAATCATGAGTGTTAAGACTTATTATAATGATATTTATTGTTTGTTCGACATATCATGTTATCCACTATCGAGATAATTGTTATTTGTTAGACATGTTATTTTATCTGCCATAGAATCGCTATCAAAATTCAATAATGTCTAGTTCCAGACTTCAATGAGAGAATGTATTGAAACATCGACTAGAAATAAAATGATTTTATAATATATAAGTGTGAAAACTTTTTACAAACTCATTTTGGGATATTTAAGTTAGATCTATAATTAATCTCTTAATAAATAATGTAAAAAAAAAATATAAGAAAAAAAAAATTTATCGTGCTTGTTTCTTATAACTAGTATTTTTAATCAATATACAAATATTCCTAAGGCTTTATATAATTAAAAAGTTGATTATATTTTAAATGTTTCTTTAAGTTACATATGTTTAATTTAGTTAGTTTTAATTTATTCATTTTTCATGGCTATTAAAGTAAGCACGCCACTTTCTAAAAGTTTTAAGATATCTAAAATAAATTATTCTCCATCATAAAATGAATGTAAAAGAAAAAAAATGGTAAAATGAGATTTTAAAGGATAATATATTAAAGAAAAAATTCCTATAAAATTAAAATTGAAATTATTCATTTTATAATAAGAACTAAAAATAGCAATCAAGTTTTTAAGAATGAAAAATATTTTTTTATGCAATAACAAAAACGCATTCCTTTCATATTAACTAAAAACATGTTTAAACTTTAATATTAATATTAGTATAGATTTAATATTTTATCAGTTTATTAAACTAATGTATAATGAAACATTTAAATTAACGTCATGAATTTGGATACAGGAATATATCTTGTAGGTAAGGTATACACAGATATTGAACTCTCTACCTAATATATGTTTGGGCAGATATATATATATATATATATTTAAAAATATCGGTATTTATGCCAATATTATCCATTAATTATCATCCTAATTATAAATATTGCTTAGTTTTTCAGCTTGTTAGGTTAAGTGAGTGTCTGGGAGGAATCTATAGACTAATATTGTATGAAAAAAATAGAGGCTTAATTATTACGTAACAAGTATTTCTATATTAATTTATTTTTTTGTTTTTTTAATAATTTGCTTGAGTGTTTCATTTATTAGATTATTCCATCGTTTTCATTCTCTCTCTCTCTCTCTCTCTCTCTCTCTCTCTCTATATATATATATATATATATATATATATATATATATATATATATATATATATATATATATATATATATATATATATATATATATATATATATATATATATCAAGGGGTGAGGTGCAATGCAACTCTGCATCTGTGCTTTAACACTTTCTTTTCTAAAATTACTTACAACTATTGTATTATATTATTACTACTTGCGTCTCACGTCCAATCATTACATGCAAATACAGCTGCAAATTAAACATTTTTAATTAAATACCTTTTTCGTGCGTAAATAATTAAGATATACATAGTGGAAGAAAAAGTTCATACACTGAATTTAGCTTATCTAAATTAAAGGTTAAAAAAATACACTTCAAGAACAAAGTGTTCAACCTCGTTGAATGTGAATTTATTAAAAAAATCGTATTTAATTTTCTTAGAATGCGATCAATTAATTTCGAAATGGAAGAAGAAACACATTGTGTTGTATAGATATATAAGATCATAATATACATATATACTTACATTAAAGAAATAACCTTTAATGACTTAATTGGAGAGCTAAAACTCATATAAGTAAAGTTTATGTGAAAAATTATAAGTTTTGGGTTATGAGATATATTGCTTTAAAAATTTATATGGAAATTAAATTGATTTTATATTGTAGTATATTAAGAGGTTAAATAACAATGCTATACAACCATGTATTTGTGCTTTATCACTTTACTTTCTTAAATAATTACTACTTGGAGCACCACCCCATCATCGCATGCAAATAGAGCCGCAAATTAACATCACCAACATTTTTAATTAAATACATTCTTTTGTACATATAATAATAATAATAATAATAATAATAATAATAATAATAATAATAAAGATATGGTCATTAAAATTAATATTCAATTAATAATTACAAGGATCTTTGTCGTAACTTAAGATTGAATTTGCAAGCCGAAAAAGTAAATTTAACGAGCAAACATAGAACGGTGGATATTTATTATTTAATCACAGAAATCAAATTTGAATGGAGATTATTAACAATTCTGAAAAATGATAGTTGCACATTTTTTATTCAAAGTGTAAATGTCTCTAAATATATGAAACATGATAGTCGAAACTAACTTTTTGTTTTTTAAAGCTAAAAAAACATTAAACATAAAGTTAACAAATCGGATTGTCATTAAACAAAACAATTACTTTTTTTTTACAAAATAAATTGAGAAAATAAAAAAAAAAAATTTCCTACACTTAGAATTATCCACAATATATTGTATAAGTCTCTTGAAATATAATAGAAACTTTTTAAAGATGTTTAAAAATCTTAAAACAGATAAGAAATTCTAAAAAGAATAAAAAAATAAACCCAAAATATAAAAATAAAAATAAGAATAAAATTTTGTTTTGAAAAAGGAAAATAAAGTTTGAAATGTTGTTTTTTTAGAAAGTTGATAAAAACTGTTACTACATTAATGAATAATAAAAGCTAAACATTTATGAATTTTAATGAAAAAAAAATATTCTGAAAAAATAAAAACTGTTAGTCAATATTCAAAATTAACGTTTTTATTAATTATTATTATTTTATAACATTAAATACATAATTTTTTATCGTTGATTAAATTTACTAAAAAAAATAGAAACACAAATAAAATTTATTAAACAAGAAATAAACAGAATTTTTTTTTTGTAATTTTAAAATAAATTTAGCAAATAAGAATTTTTTTTTTTTGTGAGAAAGTAGATTTATAACAAGAAAAAAAAAGTTTAAGTCTCTACGTGGAAAAAGTAAAGTGAGAGTGAGGGAGGTCCACAAGGTGAGCTTCGAACTATAAAATGGCGTAGCAGCATTCCATAAGGTGGAATCAAGCTACTGTGATTGATCATCACCAATCTCTTTCGAAGATTCACAATGACAAACTCGAAACCACTGATTCTGTGTTTCTTTCTCCAAGCCATTGTTGTTATGGTTACAATACCAGCAAGCCACTGCAGAAGCTTTCTTCCAAACAATGAAAATCTGATACAGAGCACTTGCAAGAGAACACCCAACTACAATCTCTGCCTTCAAACACTGAAGGCAAGCCCTGGAAGCTCCACTGCTGATGTCTCGGGGCTGGCTCTTATCATGGTCAAAGCGATGAAAGCCAAAGCAAACGATGCCTTGAAAATAATCCATGACTTGCAGAGGGAGGGAGCAGGACCTAAGCAGAGAAGAGCCTTGAGTTCTTGTGCTAGTAAATACAAAGCAGTTCTGATAGCTGATGTTCCACAAGCCACTGAGGCTCTGCAGAAAGGAGACCCCAAGTTTGCCGAAGATGGAGCCAATGATGCTGCTAATGAGGCTACCTACTGTGAGAGTGATTTCTCTGGGAATTCTCCACTCACCAAACAGAACAATGCTATGCACGATGTTGCTGCTGTTACTGCTGCTATTGTTAGATTGCTGCTCTAGATTTTCTACTTCCTCAAACCCTTGCTTAGTTGTATTCACTGATTGTTGCAGATGTCTTGGAACCTGCTCTTGCCTGTTATGTAAGAAAAAAAATGCTGGTATCTATTTTAAAGCTCTTATAATAAGTTATATGTAATAAAATCCAAGCCTCTCGTGATTCTCACAACTTTCCCAAACACTTGATGTGCATTGTGATCAGTATCGTAATTCCTCTTTACTCTGATTTTCATGTGAAGATTTGGATATTTTCATTTGCTTTTGCTGCTAATGGTTTTAAGAAAAGGGTTTGCTATCACAGCTACGTAAGGTGGTGGAGTCTGTATGCTCACATGGTTAGAGTCTGGACAATATTTTTAATGAGAAACAAAAGATGAGTCTTTCTACAAGTTGTACAAATGGTAAAAGTTAATTTTTTTTCAATAAAAACACGTTTTTTAGAAATATCAAGAATAATGGTGAAATTGTAAGTTAAATATTTTCTACGTATGTTTCCTTAAAAATACAGTAAACATTAAACAAGTGGGAAAAGTAATCTGAAACAAGATGAGTTAGTTTCACATTTGTTCAGCTGTTTAATCATAAGATCAAATGACAGAAAGTTGCGTTTTTGCAAGAAATTTATTCTTGTATGAATGTTAACAAAAAGAGAGAAAGCCATGAACATGATTTATGAATTATTGGGAAATGAAGATAGGCATAACTGGTATATTATTCTTGTGTATGCTTTTTTTCCCTCCCTCCTCACTAATGCGTGTCTCATTCTTCTTTAGCAATGGTGGTGGGGTAGGGTAGGAAGAAGTGATAAGGATAAGTGAAGGATATTAATTGTGAGTGTGGCTTGTCCTTTTGTGGTGATTATTGCTGTTTTAAGGTGGTTGGAGATCATGTTCCATCCAAATATCCAAACACGGCTCTTCATTATAGCATCTATTGTGGGAAGGGATCACATTTGGTCACTCTAAAGAGACAACACTCCTCATCAACCTTTCACTTTGGCCATCTTGTTACCATAATCGCTCACCACCTTGGTTCTTGTTCCAATGCCTGCCACGTAGTGTACAAAATTCTGAATTTTTATGATGTTTTAGTCTTTAATCACAAATTAGGTCTATTCCGTGCTCAAACTAATTACTGATTTATTCTAGAAAATGGTAGGAATAACTAAAATGATTTCATGTTCTCTGCTCCTAAAGCAGGACAGAGAGACCCACAACGGTGATCACTTCCGTGCACGGCACAGACTCTTAACTACAAAAACACATCATTTTTTTTTTCTCAATTTCCTAAGGCATGAAGCCACTATCTTTAATTTTTTACACTGTTGCTATAGCAACAATTTCGTTGCCAGCAGCAACTAACTGCAGAGTCGTTCTGCTAAACAAGGCCAATCTGATAGAAGAAACATGCAAGCAGACGCCCCATCAGAACCTTTGCATCCAATACCTCTCTTCTGACCCTCGCAGCGCCGATGCAGATATCGCAGGGCTAGCTCTAATCATGGTCAATGTGATCAAAACCAAAGCAAATAATGCCTTGGACAAGATCCAACAACTTCTTCAGGGAAGCCATGAACATTCTCAAAAGGAAGCACTGAGTTCTTGTGCTGGTAGATACAAGACAATTCTGGAAGCTGACGTGGCACAAGCCATTGCTGCTCTGCAGAAAGGAGATCCCAAGTTCGCAGAAGATGGTGCGAATGATGCTGCTGTTGAGGCCACCTCTTGTGAGAACGGTTTCTCTGGGAAATCGCCACTCACTAGTGAGAACAATGCCACACATGATGTTGCAGTCACAACAGGAGCTATAGTTAGACAATTGCTCTAGTTACTTACTCAAACAAATGATGCAATTTCGTATGTATAATATCATATGTACTATCCTATAATCATATATTATAGTATGTTGTTTGTATGGTGTCTAATAAAGTGCTATTAACTTGAGCGGCATCATAGGGACATACTCTCTTGTTAGTCTCATCTCTTTCAGAAACACAATTGTTTTTGCCACTTCGACAATTCTCACGATTTCTTTGTTTCCGATTTTCATTTGATTGATTAATTATTGCGAAATAATTGGCCTTGCTTGAAGGTGTACCTGATGTATAAAAGGGTCTAAGCAACATTGTTACTTTTGTTTTAATTTGAAATATTTTCTGCTACATGCTAATATTTGTGACAAACTGACGCAATGTGAAGCTGAAGCAATTAATGGCTTTAACCTGTGCTAGGAAAACTTTTACTAAAAGCCGATATTCATTAATATTTACTTCCATAGCATTAACATAGTTCGCTCCTTCTAATGATCAATTAGTATGCAACAACTATATTGCTTTTACATAGGACAATATCAGTTTTAGAACTAGAATTATTATTTTTGGTTATAAAGGAAAGGCTAAGACTAGTTAACAGTTCGGCAGTCCCTACGAATCTGGCCATTACTTGGTGATCCCAAGTTTCCCATTTTCAACATTGAATGCTTGAAGTCTTCAAAGAAAGCTAATGGGTTCTCCACATAGTTTTCCACAATCTGTCGTGTCTGATCATTTCCATTCACAAGAGTCTGGTCTGATGGGAGCAATCCCTCCCCAGAGAGAAGATTAACGAAGTATTGGTTATCAAAGGTAGCAGGTGTAGCCAAGTCAAGATGTGCAACTACGTTACCATTATCTGACCCTGAGCACAACTGTTGCAATGATGCGATGAAATCAATGTTTTCTGAGTCGCTACTACTCTGTAATCGAGAGCTGAATGTTGTGCAGCGTGCTTTCCCTATTGTGTGTGCACCTGAAAAGTGGAATGGAGAAAAGAATGGTAATCTTGCTTGTTTGTCAGTGATTGATATAGAAGAATTGTTACAGCATCTGAATAGCATATTGTAAGCTGATTAACCTGAAAGAGCAACCATGTCTTTAAGTGTAAGGCCTAAATTCTCGAACTTGGCTACCAGCACATCAACAGTGGAGTTTGGACCTGGGATGTTATTATTTGCTGCATCCTTACTAGCAGTAATGCTATCTTTCCTTCCCATTTGCACCTCCCAAATTGGACCTCCTGACTGTGACATAGTAATTCGACTTCAACTCGCTTCATGATAGTCACAAATTGAACAATTGAGCAAGAAAAATAAAAATAATAATAATAGTTACTTGTTTCATTATGTAATTATAAGATCTTTTATTTTTCTGGTGCCTATAAGATAGAAAGAGTAGTTTAACCCAAAATAAATAAATAGATAAAAACTGAGAAAGAAAGGAATGAGGTTGGGACAAGAAGGCATGCAGCAGTGACAAACCAGAAGAACTGAATCTCTTGCAGCAGTTGCCAGTATGTCAGCACAAGAGACAGTCTGTGGACAGAGTAGTTCCAGCTCAGATTTGATTTTGTCGATCACTTCAAATCCTCTAAGAGAATTCAAATTTGGCCCGGCAGTTTTCTCACCAACAAAGTCCTGTGTGTCATCCAGCAAGACTGAAGCATCACAACCCTGAAATTTCAACAAAATATTAAGCGGTTAATGGGGTTTATAGAACATTCAAAAAGATAATGTGTGGAGGAAAAAAATGTCTTGCATTGACAAAGCAATCATGGAAATGTAGCCTAAGCAGTGAGGCTGCCATTCTCGAGTCTTCAGACACTGCCCGCTCCACCCAATAGAAGATAATGGCCTCAGCCTCTGGGCAAGTGTGGCGGTATATGCCATTCCCTAATGGACAACCAGGATCACCACCATAGGCATCATTCAGGGTGGTTGCAAAGGCTGGAGTGAGCTTAAGCATCACTAGACACAATAGTACTAATTGCATGGCTATATTTTAGGGATGGTAATTATTCTAAACGTTATTATATGCTGAATAGTAAGGAAGTTATTGAATATAAATGCCTACCTCTGCTCTTCTATATATAGGAACTTACTAGCAGAATGTTGTGTGAAAGTTTAATGGAAGCTGTTAACGGGGAGTTGTTAAAGACAAAGTCAAGCATAAGTAGTTAGTCGAGTCAGTAGTGTACCAACGTAATCAAAACCAAAGAAAAGACTGAATCCCTAAGATAAAACCTATCAACTGCTTCCTAAGTCCTTGAACCCGGTCAAAAGGATGCATTGAGTGTTGGTGTGCTAATAGATACAAAGCAATTGTTGAAGCTGATGTGGTACAAGCAGTTGCAGCTCTGCAGAAAGGGCCCCCCAAGATCATCTGTTTAGGCCAACTCTTGCAAGATCATCTTCAACAATTGTTGAAGATCTTTTTTCTTCTACGATTCTTGTTGATGATTTCATCTGCGCAGAGTCATACATTCCAGTTGTGAAGTACATTCTCCCACAAGCAGCTGATGCCATAAGCCAAGGTCGATTTGGGTTTGCCAGTTACTGCATAGTTGATGCTCAGAAGGAAGTAAATGCCTGCGACAAGAAATTTTCTGGCTCATCTCAGGCACCCTTAAGTGATAGAAATGACATTATGCAGAAGNTGGTGGATGTGGCTGCAGCCATAGTTAAACTCTATTAAATGGCTGATTTTTTCTCTCCCACACCGTTTCCGAATTCTTTCACGGCGAAAATGGATCCAAAACCGAGCACGCGAGAATGGAGAGAACAGCTTCCACCAGTTGCTCTGCAGTGCTGATCTTGGCCGTTGAAACACGAATTCACATTGATCGACGATGCGTTACGAAATCGGACGGTCCATGTAAAAGCATTACTTGTTCATACTTTAATTCAATTTCATCTTAGTATATTAGGTCCTTCAATTCTTTCTTAAACTCAGTATTTTATTAATATGATTTTGTTTATGTCCTAATTTAATATTTGTTAAAATACTATTGTGTGGGCATAATTGATTATATGATTCCCTCTGCAATTAATTTGTCAGTATGCTAATGCTATATGTCCACATATTTAATCTATAAGAGTGTCTAAAAGAAAAATAGATCAGAAGGGAGCAGTTAAATATTCTGCATATATCAAGAAATCATCAACAAGAATCGTAGAAGAAGAAAGATCATAGATAATTCCGATGTCACCTGAATGTGAAACCTCAATACAAGATAGCAAGTACAGTATATAAATACAAGTTTCTGAGCTAAAAAGAAAAAAAAAAGCATGCACCATCATCATCTGATAACTTTCATTTTTACTGCCATAATATTGATTTCTGCAGAACCTGCTAGAAAAATGATAAGGTTGGGTGAAAAAATAAGTTAACATAATTTATATCATGGGTTGGGCCTTTTCTTTCTGTGGCTCAAAACAGATTTAGGGTGGTATGACCTCATTCAGTTTAAAGGTGTTTGGTTCAGTTTCCATGTAGGGGACCCTTTGGTTTGGAACCTCAAGAACAGTTCCTATTTTGTCCTCTTGTGATCCCCGCCACAAGAACAGAACACCCTGTTATAAAATTGATTGGCTCTGAAAGCAAGACTGAATGTGAACTCAAGAAAAGAACATACCCAACTACACTATAATATTGAATAATTCATATCAAACAATGGTTTTGGGATTTAAAATGTACTAGATTCTCATAAAGAATTCTTAGAAGTCTCTCACTAGATATAGGACCAGGACTGATTGGGAAAATGTTCAAACAAGTTGGGAGTTGAAAGCAATTGAAAATTGTTGAATGGAAATAAAGGGTGTTATGTGCTATTAAACTAATTAAACTACAATTGCTTTGCTTGTCATTACTAACAAGACAAAAGTGGATAACTATGATTCCTTAGTTGAAGCTATGCCAATTATACTTGGTGTTAGTTAGTGTGTGTTTGTTGAAGGGATCATTGATGACTCTCTATTTTGTAACCTTTAAAAAACAAAGAAAGTTCAAACACATGCAATCATCAAAATCTTGTCTTTAATGAAGGAAATCTCAGTAATGTCCCTTGCCCCCCTGGTTGTGTAATTTCCTAGGGAAAAGGTTTATTGATATGAAACCAACATCATCTCGAAAGATCTCTAATTTGTCATCTTACACCCTACAGAAGAAACTGTGGAACTGTTGGCACTAAAAGCCAGCTGAAAACAAGATATCCGTGATACAAGGAAGGATTTATCCTTAAAATCAAGCTGTAGATGCAATTGCAAGAGCACTGCTAGCCCATGGTTACAAAAACCGAACAGCACACCTGTGACCAATTATTGTAGATATGAAAAAGACTCATGCATTTTGTTTTATTGCTTTCGTGTGTAAATTCTCTTTCACACAGACAATCATGTTTAATATACTATTAGTATAAATAAAATGTTGCTGTTTTTTTCTGGTGTGTGAGGTGTTTTTCCCTTGGACGAGCTAGATAACTTTCACCACTTATACTGTTTTAGTAAGCTTTTCTATCTGTATGAATTTTGATGGTGTGTTGATGTTAACGATAACCTTTTTATTACTGATATATTATGACATAGGTGTTCATCAACGAGTAACTAGACTAGGTCGAAGAAGACCATGAATCTGACAAAAAGAAAAATGTTTTTTTTTTTCTGAATTTTTGCAAGGAAAGATTCAATTTTTAATCTGTCTTGTCGTGAATGACTAATCACTTTCACGCTTTACTCAAGTGGCATAAAATGCACCCAATTAAAGGAGTCCAACAATTTTTTTCTTTTTTTTTCAATTGGATGCAAACAAATCTCAAATTTTTTAATTTTTCAAGCACCAACCTAACTTTAAATAGCAGCCAAGAAAGAAGCTTGGTGATTCATTCCCCTACCAGAGAAAATGAGGAGGAGCTTACCCTCTGCGTCCTTTTTTCTGGTCCATGTTCTTCTTCTATTCTGTATTCTTCTCACACCAACTCATTCCTCTGACGGAGATGGTGACGATGATGGTGATTTGGTTGACCAGATATGCCGAAAGACTCCCTTTTATGATCTCTGCAGCTCCATCTTACACTCAAATCCCTTGGCCCCCAAAAGTGATCCAAAGGGTATGGCCCTCATAATGGTGAATGACATTCAGGCAAATGCTACTGACACACTGAGTTACATTGAAGAGTTGATCAAGCAAACCTCGGATGAACAATTGGAGCAACAACTGGCTTTCTGCGCAGAGTCATACATCCCAGTTGTGAAGTACATTCTCCCACAAGCAGCTGATGCCATAAGCCAAGGTCGATTTGGGTTTGCCAGTTACTGCATAGTTGATGCTCAGAAGGAAGTAAATGCCTGCGACAAGAAATTTTCTGGCTCATCTCAGGCACCCTTAAGTGATAGAAATGACATTATGCAGAAGNTGGTGGATGTGGCTGCAGCCATAGTTAAACTACTATTAAATGGTTGATTAATATGATTTCTTGTAGCATTTAGTAATTATTAGAGCTCTTATTCTTATTCCATGAATAAATGCTTTAGATGATTGAGTTTGTACAAATAGTGGTATGCTATAATTCTGTCTACTGAAAGATGCTCTCCATAAACCATACTTTTCATACAACCTTGGTGGTGTCACTTTTAGCATTCTGGTCCCCTTTAAATTATAAGCGATTGTTACATTGTAATATGCTTCTGTTTTAATTTATTTTGGAATATAATAAGTTCTTAACCCAATTTGAAAAAAGTACTTCTGACCAACCATGCAGCTAACCTATTTCGCCACAACCTCTAAACAGGGTTAAATAAATCTACAACAATTGAAATCAAGAGAGTGATTAATACTTACTAACTCCAATCAAGTTAAATTAGACAACCTACGGCTCCTAGGACTAAGAATATGTTTGTCTTGGATTTGACCACAGACTAAATAGCAGTAGTGTGAGTAGTTTTGGTTTTCTCCAGGGCTAGGTGGTAGCCTTTCATCAATTATCACGGTGTTGGTACAATTCCATTTGATATGAAATTGAATGAGGAGCAGCAAAATAGCATTGAATTGTTTCACTCATCCAAAGTCTCTGTAGTCATGAAATGGAAACTGTTGCAGGTGTCCACTTCCTTTGTGATGAAGATTGTTTTGTCAACTTTTTTGTTAATTTTGTTTGTCGGGTCAAGATAGAGAGAAGCAGTCACATGTGAAATCACATGCCTAGTTACTCCTCAACATGCACAATAGTAGGTAGAGTCCAAACTGCCATAATGGCTTCAACCTCAAACCAAGCTTGCAAGAGTTCACACCTATCTTGAAGTGCAAATTTATGCATTATTTTTTTCATGGTTGAAAGAGATGCAGTGAGGGAAAGTGAAATGGATTTCCAAAGGAAATGAAAATTTCATTACATGCTTTTTGTCACAATGTATCTAAATAATGATAGCAGAGTAATTTAATCTAGTTTTATTATGCTTCACTCGTCACTGTCTAAATACAACCAGTCACAACTTACTGTTTTGGCTGAATGTTGAGAAATTACTCTCTTTCAGAGGCAGTCCCTATCTTCGGTTATGTAACCGAATCTTGTAAAAACTACAATCCACGAGGCATGTGGAAATTAGGTTTTTATACTACAATTGGACTATATAATTAGTACACGTGAAATCTCAGACAAAATTAATTTTCCTTTGCATTCTTTTTTTCTTTTCTATCAGCACATTCTTGCCAGCTTCCTTGACCCTACACCATGTTATTGTATGTGATATCAGAGTTTACATTATGTTTGAAGGAGCAGCAAAACAAATAAAAACAAATAGTTATTTACGTTCAGTGTCTTCTCTGAATCTTCGTATTTATTTTACTTCGTTTTCTGAATTTTACCTCCGTTTTGGTGTTTCTGCAACCATCTTTCTTCCAAAGTGCAAGGCTATCAACTTATATTCTGATCTTTGTTTGGTTAACTTGGTTTGTCAGTTAGTAAAAAAATCTGCTTACCCAAATGCATAAGTTGATTAATATTATGTAATATAGTATTCCACTTTGTTGCATTCGATTATCACTTTTCCATATAAAAGGATTCACTTTCTCCCTCACATAAGAATTGGAAAATGATAAAAAGACAGGGTGTGATTATATATATAGCGTGAAGCTTGAAAAACAAAATCTCCTGCAACTCTGAATTTGAACGTGCATGCAACAAGCGGTTGCTGAGGAGGTAACATCCAGCAACACCATTATGCAATTTAACTCTCACCCCACCACCCATTGACTAATTGACTAATATTATACATACAGGGAAAAATTGCCCATCACATTCAGTCTCGTGATAGTTGTGAAATACAGTTTGAAACACAAGGAAAAAAAAAATCTTTGGTGAGAAGCACATGGGTACAATCCACATGACAATGACATTCTTGGTGTCACTACACTGGCATTAATTAACCAGCGTCTCTTCTCTATTTTTTGGCAGGCAAATCTGAACCAGTGAACTGCTGTACAATTCTGCAGGAACAATCAAGTAACATGATTATATTACAAGGTTGTCACACCGGTGTTGCATTCTTTATGAACAAAGTAAAGAGACAGTTCAATTCAATAACCAGTGTGCATCTCAACTTACTTGTGGTACTGAAAACCAGGTACATTTGGGTGACTTGAAGATGGATTGAGTTGGTGTTGAACATCAACCAGACCACCCTCTGTTACTCCTGCGGGCACTGGAGATCCCTGGAATGTAGTAACTGAACTTTTCCCAGAAGACATGCCTGTAAAGAGAACATGTCAAAAATCAAAGAGTGAATTTTACATTACTAAGCTCATTATTTGACAGAAATGTTTTTTAAAATGAAATCGTGTCTGTTTCCCTTCTTTCCTTTTTCCTTTAAGAGTAAAATTATTCAATAGCTGGACATTCAAACGATCCTATAGTTGAATAAAGAACAAACAGAGCAGACAATGAAAAAAGAAAAAAAAAAAAAACAAGGTGGTATTTCATAGGAGAATACTAAACAAGCATGAACTTCAAATATCTCCCTTTACAAATACTGACACGGAATTCCACTCATCGTGTAAGTTTTGCAAAACGGTTATTCATGAATTCCACAAATACAATACGGAAGTAACAATAATCACGAATTTGAAATGGCCAAGCTTAGAAAATAGAACCAAAAGACAGAGTTGGTGATGAAAGGGCAGAATCCAAAGGTAACAACAGAACAAGGCAAAACAATACCCAATCCAACAGTAAGCAGCACTTTAATCATTACAACCATGTTATAGTGCAGAAGAGTAGGGAAAAAGTGTGATATGCATGATNAGAACTACTTTGAATACAATCATTACCTTGGAGTAATATCACAATACAGAAGATAACAGTGAAAACCATAGCAAACATGCTGCTACTGGAAGATGACGAGGATGATGCCTTTGCAGCCTTCATCTTCTTCAAAGCTTTCATCCGCTCAATCCTCGCACGCTTTAACATGGCAAGTTCAGTGATCTCCCTGATTAGCTTATGGTCAGCTGCATCAAGTGATGGAGCTCGTGGAGGTCTTGGAGGTTTGGGAGCCTTNTTGTTACTGCTCTTTTTTCGTTTCTCCTTTTCTGGGGTACCATTCTCCACACATTCTACTGAGTACAACCTCCCACTCACTTTCACCATGTCCATTGAAACTACTGTTAACTTTGACTCATTGCAGCATCCACTATACCTATCCTCACCTTTTATACAAGAAATCTCAGTAAACAAAATCTTTCCTTGTTTTGTGTTACCTGGAGAAGACACATTCTTGGAGTCATCTTCAACCACTGCCAACCCACTTTCAAGATCAATTTCAGCATCATCATTGACACTCTTATGATCCATCCCAAACCCAAAATCACAAAACAAATCCAAATTTTCTCCCTGCTTGTTATACTACCTTACAAAATCAGGACACCCCCGAAATGTCCCCTGAGCTGTTTCCCTTAACTAAATCCTTGAACTCAATCCACAACACAATCACCTCCTTAACATAAAATATCACCAAAGGGATAAAAAAATAAAATAAAATAAAAATAAACCCAGTAATGGACTAGCCCTGCACCATAACAAGAAACATAATTCAATCAGTTACGAACAAGAAAAAAGTTCAAACCAGTTATCCACCAAAGAGAAATGAAGAAAAGCAGACAACTGGTGACTTAAACGAAGGAAAACAGGAGAGAAAGACATAAAGTTAAGCTTTTGAAAGTAGATTAAGTCAAGCTTTGTGGAAAAGTGAATACCTTGCTTGAGGAAAAGAGAAAGAAGGCGAGATCCAATGAGGGACAAAAAGCATGAGAAATGGAGTTCACAGCATCACAGGAAAACTACCTCACAGTGCAATTTAAAGATTTCAAATAAAATTCAAAATCTTTCTGTTTCTTTTCATTGCCAGAGCCATTTCCATGTGATGCCTTCAAAAAAAACTGCTCATTTATAGTACAAAGCGAAAATACTCGGAAGGAAGGACCAAAGCAGCACCGCGCCGACAGTTGGCAACTCTCTGTTTCACCCTCTTCCTCACATTTTCTTTTTTTCTTGTNTTTATTATTATCTGATAACTTTTTCTAAACCTTTTCAATCTGATTTCGTTTTCGTCAAACTTTGTCTCTAAAACATGCTTTTAAAATTAATGTCTGCTGTGTTACTGTTGACAGAACACGGTTTTAGTTAATATGACAGTGTTACAATTTTCTGTTTTATTTTATTTTGTTGAATATTTCAGATTATTTAAAGAATAAATATATACACTTTTTTTTATGGAAATTTTGGTTGAAGCGCGTTAATTTTAACAGACACTTTAAAATTTAAATGGATTTTACTTTATCTATCAGTGTCGGGTATGAGATGATGACACGCGTGAAAAGAAGATAAAAAAGAAAGAAAAATTATTAAAAAAATATTAATGTGATGAGTGGATAATAAAAAACGGAAAAAAAAAAGATTGACGTGTACGTAAATAAAATCAGAATAATAAATATATGAATTAGTAATTTAATTTTTATTTTCTGTTGAAGCGTTGTTCACGTTTTTGTTACCTAATGCTGATTTAGACGCAGTTGTGTTCGTTTTATGAATACTTCTTCACCGACAATTTATTTATCGAGAAAAGACTAAATTCATGAATGACAGATAGATTTTGCGTAGAAAAAGCATTCGCAATAATAAGCCTTCTTTATTTGATTATGCGTTTAATTTTAAAATGGAAAAGATTCATTTGAAAAAAACGTTACATTTATTATTTTTTAAAATAGTTTGATTAAAATTTTGATGTGATAATTTTTTTTATTGAATAATAAAATTAAATCTACGTAGAAAAATTGCTCGCAATAATAAACCTTCTAGTTTCGTATATTGCTAAATTCACCGAAAGAGCACGTTTCCAAAATACTTTTTTTAGATGATATACTATTCATAATATTTATTTAAGTAGCCGCACTGTTTGTTTTTTTACAATTAAAAATTGATATTGCAAAATTGAATTTTGGATTTCATTCTTATATATTATTCATTAAAATTGAATTAACTGAGACTAAATTCTGAACTTTTTAAAATTTTAAAAAATTTAAAGTATAAAATACTTTTAAAATGAGAAATATAGTAACAAATTTAATTAATAGTCTAAAACGTACTAATATTCAAAATTATTTTGTAATGATTTAAATAAAGCATTCAACTTAGTTAATATTGAGATTTTGTTAAAAAATATGAAATTATTTGATAATAAAAATTAAAAACTGTTCCAAATGAGAAATAGACATTACATTAATTAAAATTACCAAATTTTTACAAATGTATTAAATAGTGTAATGTTTTCAATATAAAAGTGAACACATGTTAATTGAAGAAACTATAATCAACACTTAATAAGAACAAATAACTGATAAATAATATTTAGTTTTAAGATAGGACAAAAGAAATTGAAATCATAAGTTACTAGTGAGAAACTCTAAATAGACAAAATAAAAGTACTGACAAATTTATGGATTAAAAAATTGAAAGTAAAAATATTTATTTATTTTTTAATTTGCAGGCTTATTTTTAGTTTTCTGCCGAGGCACCGTCGTCATCAAATTCTAAAATTTTTCTAATCAACAGAAAATAGAAACTTTTCATTAAAAGCAGTGGGGGGAATGAACAATAATTGATGGATTTGTAACAGTAAATTATTATTATTTTCAATAATAGTGAGATTTAGGATCTCTTTAATAAGTGAGTGGACCTTTCAACATTAATTATTAGAAGCTCCATGAATTAATAAAATCCAAATAAAAAAATAAAGATGAAAGAAAAGCATGTGAAGAAAAAAATATAGAACATAAGATCAGAGATTAAATTTAAGAATTGAAGAAGTGAATGAAAATATTCACCTGACCATAGAAACATAATAAAATAAAAAAATGTATAGTGAAGATTTCGTTGGAATATTATTATAGTTAATGAATAAGTTGAGATAAGGGGTTTTGCAGAAGCACGTGGAATTTGAACCCACGTCCAATAAGTAAGGTACAGCAGCACGTGAATTCTGATATTTTAGGATTTCTCAAGCTTATCTGTTACTCATGCCGCTATCAATAATAATATCTAAAATTGTCATTACAATAATAAATTATTATTATTATTTAGCATTTGAAATCTGAAATTGTTGTTTCCATTTGAGAATAAATATTATTTTTATTGAATAATAATATTTTTGATAACATTTTTTATAATATTTTAATATTATTTATGTGTTAGATTAATCTAAAATTTTTCGACTATTAATTATAAAATCATAATCATTGAACTAATTAAAAAATAACATATAAATGATTTTAAAATATTGTAAAAAAGATGTTAAAGTATCTTTATTTTTAATGACGTGATTGTTGTACGAGTATCAGAAAAAAGAAGGAATTTTAAGAGGTCTGAGTGGTTTCAATTTTGATTCAACGCGTTTTCTGCTGCCAAGATTGTAGTTCACGGAAGGAATCACGTTGGCATGTGGATTTTACGGTGCTGGGAAGCTACTCCAAGTACAGAGAAGAAATACAATAATACTGGATGAGTAATCCCAAAATTACTAATTGCACACCCATGATTTTTATTTCAATGGTGTCTCTCCTTCAAATTTCTTGCTTTTCAGGTGTATTATGTTTTCTTGCTTTAAGGAATTTGACTGTTACCCAATCGCGGCGGCAACTACTTGGGTGTTTAAATGCTGTTTACGTGATCAAACATTTATTTACTACCAATTACAGAAGATTACTGCAAAGCCATTCGGGAATATCATTTATTGTTTTCTGTCAACTAAAATAAATTAAAGACGAAAATAGTCTGTGTTATATGTTTAGAGGGGAATTGGGTTAAAAATATACTAAAATTTGAATATAGCAGCACCACTTGATGGCTTGGAAGCAAATACATAAAGGCCAAGATCGTTCTTCTTAATAACGCCCTTGTCTATCCTAGACTGATAGAAGCATTCCTGCAACGGATATAAAATTCAGCATTGATTACATGATAATTAGGGTTATTAAATATTAAATATATTTAAAACAAACCTTTAAATTAAGGATAAATTGTGGAACTATGTTCTCCTTCACCAAAGCAACTGCACAACCACCCCATCCAGCTCCAGTAAGCCTAGCCCCGAGAGCACCATTGTTACGACAAACATTTACAAGTTCTTCCAATTCTGGACAGCTGATTCCATGGATAAAAGAAAATATCAACTTTAATTGCCGAAAAAGGAAACCATATCTTACAAGGAAAAAATTGTTCTGTTACTTTTACGGTTGTAAAATCTGGCATGAAATATTCATGCCTTGTGACATAATCATTCCAGAGAAACCAAACAATTGACGATGCATACATTATTCTACTAAGACACAATACTCTATTTCAGTACCTGCACTCATATAAAACGCTGCAGCTATGATGACTCTCGTTCATAAGGTCACCAAGCCTCTTTAGCTTGTCCTCGTCGCTGAAAAAATTGGGTAGTTACATAAAAGCAATACATAGCTCACTTACAAAAGAATAACAACATATGCAACGTTGCAAACTGATGAGATTAGTCCTCGAGGCATTTTTGTATAAAATAAATAGAAACCCGTTAGAAGAAATTCAGAGTGGTCCTCATCCAACTCACATTCAAGACCGACTGAATAGTAGTCCAAAACACTCACCTTAGATCTGAGGATACGACATCCTTGAAAGCATGTACCCTCTTTGCTTCTGAATACACGTGAGCAGCTCTCTAGAAACAAAATATGTCAAATAAACAACAGCGTATAAAACGGATAAATGCATTGGCTGTGGCTGTTAATAATTTCCATTCGATGGAAATTCCCATTGGCTGGTGAAATACGCAAGCACGAGAAATTATTTGAAATTTTTTATTTGGAGTATGTTATCCACAAAACCTACTAAACAATTGTGCGTAAAGTAGATAATGAAGCTTAAAAAAACCTGATGCAACTTGTATTGCTTTGCAGCTTTTAAGACTTCTAAATAAGCTGCATTGTTGCCCAAAAATGAGGTAAGCTTTTCCCCAACAGCTTCTTCAATTTCTTCGGCTGTATATGGTTCTTCTTTCAAATATTCCTGTACCGAATGAAAAGTTTTTATAACAGTTAACAGGCTTGAGATTTTTATGAATACAGAAAAAATATTAAAATTCAAAGAAATCCATTAAGTTATATAAATTGTTTCTCAGATAAAACATAGTGTCACCCCGGGCAAATTCTAAGGATGGCATCATACCAGGTTCAATTACCTTTACAGCAAGTACAGGATCAGATGAGTTATGAATACCAGCAAATGTCACACATAAACCTTCAACATCAGACAGTGTGCTCACTTTTGATATTGCCTCTTTTGGATCCATTCCTAGCTTTATAGCTAGAACAATCTGAAAATTTTTGTAGCAGCAATATTTAGTGCACATGAACATGTAATGAATAAGTCCAACATGAAGCAACTACCCTTTGATGGATGCACATACACATTAATGATTAAGTCCAGCATGAAATTACCAGAAACATCTGAAATGAAGGTCTTTACTTGTTCAATTCAATAATAAAAGTAGGTAAAATAATGTTCAGACTTCAGCGTATGAAAGAAACTAAACAAGTTAATTGACCAATCAAAAAGACTATGAATGTAATGGTGACAAACAAGACATTTTGGTAGTTTACAAGAAGTCATAAAGGACGCTACCAAACTACTTATGCATTTGCATCCAGTAAATGTACCCTGACAGGTTATATAAAATAGTGCGGTAAAGATATTCTTCTCCAAATGTAGTAATTAGGGAGAGGGTCAATGATTGGAGTATACTCACAGAAGACAAACGGCACTCAAGAACCCTATTGTTGTAATTTGTCGCAGCAGTAACAGCCTTCTGAGACTCTGCCAGAGAATGAGCTATCACAAAAGTTCCACCAGCAGGAAGTTGCACATCTGTTGTACGAATTGGGTTGAAATCAATCAGCTCTGCAAAGCCAGTCTTGGCCATGACAGAGATTGCCTGTCAAGTAAAACCAAATAAAAATAAATAAACTAGCCAAGGTAAATCGTCAGAATGTTGGAAGAGAAACAAATATTGGATAGCAATACCCCATATGCAGTTGGAAGCAGATTAATGCATCTTTGATCAATTACGCAACATACTTCCACAGTGAAATGACTATGGTTTTCAAATTGTGGCCCGGATCATCCTTAAGTTGTGGAATTTAATTAAATATCTGCATTACTTCCCACCCTAAAGCAAGCTATTTTAAACATCTAGTATTTTATACACTGTTGTTCTTGAGTTTCAAAATTCATGCAGCAACACCGTATGCCCATGTTCAATTATTCACTTAAGACNTTATATTTTAGGTGTTAATTACAAACATTGATCAAGGAGTGTATCAATTAGCAAGAAGCAGTAACATAGACGGAGTGTCATCCCATAGGAGATATGGAGGAAAAGAAGATCTGTAATTGGGACATACGTTCACATAAAATTACAACAGAAAACATCTGTAATGAGAAAAGTGAAGAACCTGGTCCATTCCACCAGATTGTGTACCAATATGTCGTTCACAAGCACATGTAACTTGCGCAAGTTCTTTCTGTTAAGAGTATATGATTACATATGTCAGAAACAGAAAATAAAAACATTAAATAAACAACAACAAAATAAAATGTTTCTAAAATAAAGACATGTATTCAACAAAAGCAGTTGTAAATCATCCATTTAAAAAGGCATAATCAAGAACTATTTTAGATGTCTACAAAAAACATATAAATCTTAACACGATTGGTAAAAAAAAAAATTCACGAAAAACAAATAAATCATGAAAGCGTAGAGATTTACGAAACGTAAATTTCAATGCAGCAAATAATTTGAAATAGGAATTAGATCTGATCATCCAAGGTTGAATATGTGAAATTCCAGTAATACTATAATGTCAGTGGTATTGAACTGATACCGAATTTTGATATACCGTTAAATTATCAGTTCCAAAAATTCAACTATTTTTTTTCCTTTGTTACTTAAATGACACAAAACTCCAGCAATATCTTGTCATAATTCGGAATAATTAATAATTAATACAACAATTTTAAAATCTTACAAGCTATTATATATGGAAACAATTTATCCATTCAATGTTCCACATACACATGAGCATTCCAACCCAAAATTCATACCTTTGGGAAGTTCACATCAAAAGCAGCCATAATAGCAATTGTGGATGAGCAGACAAACGCTGCAGAGCTTGATAGCCCAGAACCTGTGAATATAAATAAATAAGTGTCGCCCTTTATCCTTTTAATTTAACACTGTCAACAGAAAAAAATTTCATTTCCAACAGAGAACCAGAGATGCCGAGCAACATTCACTTTGAGGTAAATTGGAATGTCTATAGCAGTAGCACCATTCTAATTCAAAATTAATGAACGCACCTGTTGGCACTGTTCCATCAACAAGAACATCAAGCCCAACAGGTTCACCAACATCCACTCCTTTCAGTTTTGCATAGTCATAGAAACCTTTGTACCTACAGAAATTGCATTACCAATTAATACTGAATTAAACAACAGTGCTGCACTCTTTCTTGTACAACCAAAAAAGAAACCCAATACATCTATCCATAAGCTCCTTTCATATTTAGCGGATAATTTCAAATTTCACAATACCAAAGGTAAAATATATCATTATAACAAACTTGCAAGCACTACTTTTCATAAGTTAAATAGAAATGAATAGTAACCAGTATGGACATTAGTGCAAGGTTAATTACTTGAATGACAAACAAACTGCATCATCTTGGTAGTGTTAACTGTTAAGCAAGGTTCATGAAAGAGAACATACACAGAGCACATTCATCCAAAAAAGCTTGCAGCTATCATTCCTCCAAAAACCGAAAGAATGGCAAAAGAACAAAATGTATATGAAATAAACTTACCCACAAATAAAATAATGGCCCCATTTGTGATTCTTCAAGTCGATTTCCTGCATCAAAATCACAAACAAAGAACACCAAATCAAATTATCAACAAAACAGGACGATCTTGTTGTGAAGAATATTAAACACGCATTGCCAAAGAGAATTTAAAACACAAAACGATTCATTAATCCACCTGGAGAGGATCAGCAGGATAAGTACAAACAGAATATTTTTCACCGTTCACGTTAGCAATCCTGAGAACCTTTTCCGCGTCGTTTTTCCGAATCGCCACGATCGTATCTTGCCGAATAGCCATAGGCAACACCGAATAACCCTCATAATCAATGTGCTCTCCAATCAAGTTCACTCTCCCTGCTCCGCATATTAAATTATCATAAAACACTGCCAAAACTCTAATCTCTACAATACAAACTAACAATTCAACCACAACACCGACATTAAAAAACTGAATTTAGAAATAAAAGAAAATAAAAATCTAGAAGTTCAGAGACAGAGAGGGGAAGGAACCAGGTGATCGAGCGAAGACTTGAGGATAATGACTGAAGACTTCGAAGAATTTGGACTTCAAATTATC
>NC_028357.1:47791203-47805820 GCF_000741045.1 Vigna radiata var. radiata
GGGCAACCTGCAGGATTGATTCTAAACCACTTGGTAATGGATGCACTGATATCTTTTTTATAAAAATAGGAATTCAATTAAATAAAAGATAAATATAAAAACTAAAACGAATAAAAGCTTAGGTATATAAACCAAATTACTAAGTCTAAAATTTAAGATGTGAGGTGGACTATGTGAATGGTTTTGATCTATTGTCAGTGTCCTTATGTTCAGAACAACACTCATAAAGTTTGACTTATTAAATATCAAGGTAAGAGAGTTTGAACTTAATATCAGTATTTTACATCCTTTCATGTGAAGCATTTGATCAAAAGAAGAGAAAAAATTACAATGGACCCAAAAATATACATAGATTATGCAACTTCTATTACTAAAGCATAAAGACACAGAAACTAGTTTTCTGATAGGTAATAATAGTTTTATAAGAAACAAATATGGATTAGAAGAAATTACCTTCCCACCAAATAATTATCAGTTGGCAAAATAATCAGTGATGCTCTGATCGGATTCCCCAAAGGGTGCCCCTTCTCCCTCCCAAGAAACTATGCCCCCAAAAGCAGGAATAACAAAAAGCAATGATTCCTTTGGTACCTGAATAATTAGACCAAAAAAAATAATTTAAGAGAACTTTTCTTTTGCTAAGTTTTGCTAAGTTTAGGAGACAGGAAACGCTTTAACAAGGGTTTACAATGGGTACCAATATAAAACTTTCCTCCACCGAAGTCCACTAGTAAGAACCAAACCAAAAATGAAAATATAGTATTTGAATAATCAAATAGGGTGCGTTCAACACGACTACTTCCTCTCCTTTTCTTTTAACAATTTAAGCTAGTCTAACTTTTCAACCTTTTTATACAAAACAGTCGGTGAACAGAAGTAAAAAATAACAAAAATTTCAAATTGATGAATTTTATGATTCCTATTGGACTCATATTAGTCTTGAAAGATAAAAATTACAACCGTGGCCTCTGAATATGCATTTTAGCCATCAAAAAGACTTTATAAGAGGTCCACAACCATACTTACGGCCACAATGTCGATTTTTGGAGTTTTAGTGACCACAACACAACCATAATTAAGGCTGCATCGGCTGCATTTGTTCCTAATTTCCCGGTGCAAGGAATGCAACAAGACCACAATTGTGGCTGCATCAACCGCATTTGTTTGTAAGTTTCCGAACTATAAGGTATACAACCAAACCACAACTGAGACTCTAATTCAAAACCATGGTCATCGATCAAAATCCTTATGCATAAGAACTAATTCGACCAACACTGTAAAACTATGTGATTAATTTGACATGTTAACCATCATTCACTGTCAAATCGTGCCATGGCAAATCCTAGCTGAATCACAATATTCAATGCACGAGTTTAAACATTAACTATATCGAACACACACTAACTAGATATCTTTCATCATGAGCTGGTTGGGACGCTCCAGCAAACCGGACACGAACACGGAGTATCTGCTCCTCAAAACCAAACACGCCACAAAGCAAGATAAACTAAAACCTACATAGTAATGGCAAGCGATGAAGGAACCTGTTTATGTCCTCAACGATGGGTATCGGACCGTGATTCCTCTTGTAAAAGAAATCGGGAGGGGTGACGTAGGAGGCAACCAAGGCAGAACGCGGTGGCTCCGTATTGAATGGCGTCTGAAACGGAAAAAGGAATCAGATTATAATTATCAGATTTGAATTCAAAACTTAGTTCTTGTACAAAATTATATTGGATTATTTCAAAATTCAGATCAAAAAATTTGGATGAATCTGGAAATCCAAATGCTTATTTTTTTTATAAATCTAATTTTAATTTTAAATTTATATTTTAAAAATAAAATTACTATTTCATTTAATAAATAAGTATATAAGAAACCAATATCAAGATGTCACACTTACTTGACAAAGAAAATATAATTGTGAAGCCTGTGTTATGCGACAGCTGAAGAGCAAAGACCTTCACTCCAGGCTGAAAATAAACAGGAAAAACATGATTATACTTACAAGTGTTCCTCTTTTCAATAATGCAACGGTGGGAATCACGACAAACCCCACCACGTGATCCACCAGCGCACTGGTAGCACCACCGTATTGCGAGCAACGGTAGGAATATTTGCACAAACAAAATTCAACATATTACAAATTAGATTTACCTTCGATTGCTCACTGAAATTTTGGAGAGAACGCAAAGAAGAAAGAGGAAAGATGTTTTGGGTTTATGTTGGAATTTTCAAATCAGAGAGAAAAGGTTTCATATTTATTTTGATCTGAATATATCTGAACTGATTTTCCAGATTTTAAAATCTATATAAGTAAAACAATAATCTGTTTTAAAAATATAATAAAATATGGAAAAAAAAAACAGAATACCTAATTGCGTGGCACTTGTCTCGTGTTGAAGATAAATAATAATTTTTGTGTCTATTTTTCTTTTAAAAAAATATTTTATTGAGATTTTAATTCAAAAAAGCATTTTCGAGTAAAGCAAGCAATCAGGTTAAGATTTTTTACCTTAATTGGCCACAAATTTGTTTTTTTGAAAAACTCCAATGTTGAGTTGCAGTTATGACATGTCATGTGCTGACATCGTTATCTTATCGTAAATGAAAACAACAAATACATTGAACTAATTAACTATTCTGAGAAATCATTAACGAATTAATATCTTCCTATGCTTTTCAATTCATGTGGGGCTACCAAGAGTTTCAAGATTACATCAATTATTGTTAGAATATTTTATGTAGAGTGTTCCTCAATGTTTTTAGATTCCTCCATAATCATTACAATGCAAAGGAGGAGAGTGAAAAAGGTAAGCAAAGAAAATAAAATAATTGTAAAATATTTTAATAATTTTTAAAATGTTAAACATTGTTATTATGAGACTTGTTATTAATTGATAATTAATAAATTTTAAATAATCATGATATTTACAGTGTTATGAAAATAAAAATAAAATTTAAAAATAAAATATCAACTTACTTAAAAATAAATAAAACTCTTTAACTTATTAAAAAATAATATTTTTAGATAAACAGAAAATCATAATTATCTATTCTTATTTTATTTCTATCAAATCAAAAATATTACTAAATCCAAAATAATAAAATAATAAATCTTTAAGATTTAAGTTTATCTCAACAAACATATCATTTTAATTTCTAAATGGATGTATAAAGTATAAGACTAGTTTAATTACCATCAAACATATTAATTAATTTAAATCGCTTAATTGAATTAATCATATTTAAAAATTCCTCAATATATAATTTCTAATTTTTTTATGTCGAGTATAATAGCCTTACTTAAACAGGGAAAATTAATCTTTCGAATGAAATTAATATCCTCTTCATCTTTTTTAGGTGTTATAGCATTTTTTTCACTTATTTTTTCTAGTACATATTCGCTCTACCAATTCTATTTTCATCTCACACATCTCTTTCTTCTAAAGAAAAAGGTTGTCCTCTCACTTACAAAAATATCAAAGTCTTAACTGAAGGACTTCATATTCTTCCTCAATTATAAAATAACTGTAATTTCTAAAATACAATATTGATAATTACTTTTAAGTTTATCTTTAATAATTGCAATAAATAATATTAAATAGTATTAAGAAAATAATAACTTCTTGTACCATAACTAGATAATCACAATGACATCTACTTAATACAATAATATATTATATATTTTCTATAAATATATAATATAATAAATGTTACTTAACTATCCTTTTACTTTTGATATTTCACTATCCATTTTTTATTCTTTAAATTTTATATATACTTTTCTATAATTTTTTAAAAATATGTTTTTTATAAATTTTATAATATTCTCGTTTTAATAGTAATTAGAATAATTAATTTTTTACTTTTTACAATAATAAGGGAAAAGTGTATCTGCACATCCACAAGTATTTACTTTAATAAAATTTGTTATTATTTAGTTTGAATGAAAATTTTAAAATAAAATCATTTTAAGTTTTGCCATGGACAAAGTATATTCTATCTAAAAGGGTAATCAGAGTTAGTCACTTTAATCACAAGAGGATTCTACAATTTAGAGACTGCACATTCAACAATATCATTTACCTCCAAAGAGAAGTAGCTGCTAGATAGATGCATTTCAACACTCTGGAAATATTAAGTTAAGCGATACTCTAAGTTTGGTGAAATTAAAAATATTACTGAAAAGACAGAATAAGAATACTAATTAACACAAGACCATATACAATCATCTGGCCCAAACTTTCATTGTATGGAGTTATGATCCAAACAAAAACTACCACTTAAATTGTGAGAAAGAAAATATTAGTCAGGTTTGTTGAATGTGGAAATGCCTATAAGAACCCCTTCCGTTGTCAGACGAGGCAAAATCACTACAGATTTCTGTTGCAGCAAATGTTCAAGTCATTTATAAATCCAAAAACAAGTTGCATATAAAAAAAACAACTATCTTTTAAAGTATTGCAAAAACATAACTAAATAAACCTAGAGCAAATGGAGCTATATGAAATAAACTAGTTGAGTAATTAGTAATCAAACTTTTAAGGTTGTAAACATGCACACCTATACAAACTCTGATACAGTCCACTTGGTGATTAATCCCATCACAAGCCAAACCTATCAACCTCCTCATCTTCGTCCTCGTCTATAGCATCATCATCTTCGGTATATATCCCCAAATCATCATCATCATCTGTTACCTCGTCCTCCTCCTCAACCTCGTCTTCCTCATCCATCATACTTTTACTTTTACTTTTCTGTTTGTCCTTCAAACCAGTGTTCAAAACTACAGTTTCTCCCCCAGATTTCTCCATGTCTCTCCTCAGTTTATCCATGTCGCCCCTCCTTCGGTCTTCCTCCAAACGTTGCTTCTCTTCACGTCTTTTATCAAGATCAGCCCTGAACAATGTAAGATACAATGAAGTTATTTGGCTAGCTATTTCGAGCACCCTGTTGTATATGATAAATCAACAGTAATGTATTAGTGAAAATAAGACAATACTTGTAGGTGTCCATGTATTCATCTGCACTGGCTTCGACAACCTTAAAGAAGGCTTCCATTCCTGCACCAGAAACAGCAGAAACTCCAACTGATTTCAGATTATTGTAGAATTCATCTAGCACAAGAGAAAGGCTTTGAGTTAAAGTTGATGTGTATGACTGATCTGAACTTGCTGCTGCTTGGAATGCCTCAAAATCCTCCATCCACTAGATAATGAATTTCACACCAAAAAAAATGAATCAACATATATTTGGTACAATCTATCAGGTAAGTTTGTTAGACCAGGAAAAGACAAGATAAAAAAGAAGCAACAAGGAATAGAAAGTAGGCTACAAAATCACAGAGTAGTCTTGAGGCCAACTATACAATTCGGCTTAAATAGGCAAAGGACGGAGCCCATAACCCCATAATAATGGCAATATGTCCAATCTCTATATACAATAAATTACCCAACATGAGAGGCCAAATTAATAATTACGTCCATCAATACTGTTTTCCATCTCACTGCAATTTCTCAAAATTTAAATCACTTATTGGCCTTAACTTCAATTTCATCAATTAAAAGCAATGTCAAGTTCTACTAAGCATACCGATTGATGTTAATACATTCAATGCTTGTTAAAGTCAGACATTCAATAGAAGGGTGATACAATTAAATGTGCCAACTTGAGAAATCCTTCCAAATATAACAAATCATTCATATGTGATTGATTCCATCAACTTGAATGTTTTCGTTTCTGGTTTTGAAAAATCTTCTACTGCGAAGCCAAACCAAATCATAGATAAAGCCAATGTGTCATTATGTCTCTCTTGTAGTTTAAAGTTTAAACACACGATCCAGTTCTTAAAAATCAACATACAACTTTTTTGAAAAAAGTGATTTGATGACCCTAATTTAGGGATTACAATAAACAGAGGTTCATTACGTTGTTGACAATAAAAAATAATTAAAAAGAAGTAAATGATTTATAGTATAACTGATTAGGATCATATTTCTGAATCTTTTCAACTTCGACTTATTTTTAAAGGTGTGAGAGGTATATAGAAAACCAAAATAATGATAATTATATCTTTGAGAAAAAGTTATTACTTGGTGAGAAATGCTTAAACAAACAGGCCTATAACTAAAAGTAGTATATTAATCTACTCTGCAAACAGATTGTACTAGTTAACCACAACTTGATGTTAGTGAGTGGGTAGATCAAAATAGTTTGTTAACTAAAAAAATTAAAGTGACTAATCTATCCAACACATCATTTGCAAGTCAACTAAGCACAAGAAAAATCATCAGAAACAAAAATACCTCCAATGCAAACTGATGTGCTGCTACATCAACTTTGTTGAATGTCAGGATGAGAGGTAACCTTGTCTTATAGAGGATACTACAAGCATACAACATGTTGCTCATGAAAGTTGTAGGATCTTCTGAACGAGGTGTATCAACAACATAGGCCACTACAGTGGGAAATGTGGATGCAAAAGCTTCTGTAATGATAGCACCAGAAGCAGACCAGGTAAATATTTCAATCTGACCAGGGGTGTCCACAAGAACATAGTCAAGTTGATCTGCCCGTCTCTCAATCACAGAGATTACCTGAAAATGAGGTGATTCAAAAAATTAAAAAAAAAAATGTAGTGATAATTAAAACAAATAAAGACCTATGCGAATAACTGGTCAGGTACATAGTATCTCCTTTTCCGCACCAAAAGGAAAAGTAAAACCAAAACATAAAATCAAACAAGCAAAGGGAAAACTCTCTGCCTCAATAATTAGAAACTAAGAGGGAATCATATTGCCATTACAAGCAGGCAACATCCCCATTTGTGTCACTATTGTTTTTAGAGATAGAAATTTAATTGGCGGTTGAAAGCACTGTCTAATTGTAAGTAACACTTAGTTTAAAAGCTAGTAACGAGTAAGATATGTCAAACTCGGCAGCTTCAAAAATTAACAAACCAACTTTACCTCATTAAACTTGGTGGCAAACAAGTTCATGGAAGTCAAAATTCCACCATTAGGGCCAAGGTTAAACTGCTTCATGACTTCTTTGTATTTGACTGTGTCTCTTATGTCGATGTTAGAAGCATACGGGAGGGTCATGACGGCAGGGTCAAGATTCATCACATAACCCCGGATGTTTTTTATATGTGTATGGGCAACCAACCTATGCATGAGTGTCGTTTTCCCACTCCCTAAAAACACAAACAAGGCTTGTATTTCGTTGACAAAGCATAGCATTACAAATGAAAACCAATTCCAACCAAACATGTTAAATATAAATACAAAATCACCTGCCATTCCTACAACAATAATGATGACAGGTTTTCTTCGAAAGTTAGGAAATCCATTCCCAGAAGAAGATCCTTCAATATGCATCTTGTTCATAGTCTCGGTGAGTTCTTCCTTTTCCTTTTCATTGTCTTTTACCTTCAAAACCAACCACAGGATATACTATCATCGTAATCACAATTTCTAATTTAAGTAACTAAATTAAAAATAGAGGTGAGTTAGGGTTAATACATTATAGAATATGTAGAATAATAGAATAACAATTTAACAATCCTATGATACTAGTCAGACCTAGTCGCATGAAGTCAACAACACAATCTAACTTTAAAGTGTAGCTCAATTTTCATTTATAAGTTTATTTAGTTTATTCAAATGAACTAGAAAAGGAGTGAAAATAGAGCGTATTGGTACTTGATCGGAAGAGTCATCGGAGTCCATTTGCATAGACGAGTTGTCAAGTTTCGCGCTCTCTGAACCTTTATCGACGTTCATTTCCGATTGAAACCCTAGAAATCGCGATCGCTCTATCTATTCTGGAAGAAACACAAACTCAAAAGTATGTAAGTGTAACTCCCTAAAAGTCTCTGTAAGTTCCCCTAAAGTCTATTTACAAAAGCCCTTTTATAGGGTCGAAAACGAAAGAAAAAAAAAATGAGAATCTGGAAAAGAGAAACCTTCTACAATTGGGCGACTCGGCTTTTGGTTCAGCTTTAAACTTGAGGTTCAGACTCAGCTTCCAACACCAAGGAGCTCCTCTCCCTCATGCCCTAGCTCTGGGTTTTCATCGAGAGAGAATTCTCTTCTCTGCCAAATGAGTTCCACTCAAATGACCCCAAAGCTGCAACAGTACATCAGACGACGTCGTCCTACTAATCGGAGCCAGCCCATGCATAGTGCAGCCCAATCTACTCAGCAAGCTTTTGCCCAACTGCTTCAAGGTAGCTTCAGCAGCCCAACAGCGTTGGCCCAGTAATGCTTTTAATTCCAAGGTGGCAGCAACTTGATTTTGGGTGTTTCATCCTACACCTCCAAAGGTTTCATCCTGCACCTCCAACTTTTTTAAAAATTTACTTTTAATTTTAGTAAATATCTTTTTTACTTTTTACTTTCTATTTAAAGTAAGATGTTTCATCCTGCACCTCCAACACTTAATCTTGTATTTCTAATTTTTTCAAAATTTTACTTTTTTAACTTTAGTAAATATATTTTTTACTTTTTTTTTTCTATTCAGAATAATCCCACATTTTTTAACTCTGTATCCTTTTTAAATTTTTTTCAAATGTCTTTTATTTATAATTTAATAACTCTTTAATTTAATTTAAAAATCTAATATAATTCAATATTTTTTCATATTTTAATAATTATTAAAATATAATTTATATTATTATAATAATTATATTACAAAAATTAAAATTAAAATAATTAAAATAAAACATTATTATCGGAATTAAAAATCCGATAAGTATGTTATCGGATATCAATATCCGATAAACTTTTTTTTTTAATTTTATTTTTTATTTAAAATTCAATAATGATTTAATTTTTATATGATACGTACATTACAAAAGTTAAAATAAAAATAATTATATAAAAATTGGTTTAATATATATAAATATACTAAATTATATTAAAATATTAAATAAATAAAATAGGATTTCAAAAATTTTATATTTCTTAATTATTATTATTTTTATTTTAAATTTTTTACTATTAGTACTATAATAATATAAAATATATTTTAATAGTTATTTAAGTATAAAATATATTAAATAAGATTAAATTTTTAAATTAAATTTAATAATTAATAAAGTATAAATTAAAAAATATTTGAAAACATTCCTGTCGGAAATAAAATCCGATAACTCTTTTATCGGATATCAATATCCGATGACTTTTTTTTTAAAAATTTATTTTTTATCTAAAGTTCAAAATAATTAAAATAAAATTAATAAAAAAAAATTATATAAAAATTTATTTAATATATATAAATATACTAAATTATATTAAAATATTAAATTAATAAAATAGGATTCCAAAAATTTTACGTTTATTAATTATTATTAGTTTTTTTAATATTTTTAATATTACAACTACAATAATATAAATTATATTTTAATTNTTATTTAAATGTAAAATATATTAAATATTATTAAATTTTTAAATTAAATTAAATAATTAATAAATTATAAATAAAAAACAAATTTATTAAAAACTTTTGTATATCCGATAACTTTTTCTTAAATTTTATTTTCTATTTAAAANTTAATAATAATTTAATTTAAAGGAAAAAAAATTATATTTTATTAATTATTAAAATACAAAAAAATATTAAATAATATTTGGTTTTTAAATTAAATTAAATAGTTATAAAGTTATAAATAAAAGATAAAGTTATAAAAATTTTGTTAAAAAGATGCAAAGGTAAAGATGTAAGATTACTTTAAATAGAAAGTGAAAAGTAAAAAAGATATTTACTAAGGTTAAAAGTAAATTTTTTTGAAAAAGTTGGAGGTGCAGGATGAAATCTTAGGTGTAGGATGAAACACCCCTTGATTTTTCCAGTGCAGCAGCATCAAATCAATTGTAATAGCAGCCCAATTCATCAATTAAATCAGGGGAGTTACTCCCTGTACCTCCCCAGTTCCAACCTCCACCCCCCAATTTTTTTGAACTTTTTTTTAAATACAAAATTAACCTTTATGTTTGTTTTTTTTTACCCTTTTACCCCTATTTAACCTACCCTACAGTAACCCCCCTCTTTTACAGTCTCAGATTCCTCTTCGTATTCCCCACTGTCAACACCCAATTTCGTCCGGATTGATTAAATAATAGATTTTATTTATTTATTTTATCTTATGTCATATTTCTTTCTTTTTATTTTCATTTTTAAGTTATGTTTTCATTTTACTATTTTTTATATTAGTTATTTCATTTTATTTGATTTAGTCTTTTTTCTAAAAAAAAGATAAAAAAGAAAAAAAGAATAAAAGGAGAATAAAAAAGGAAAACGAAAAAAAAGAGAAAATAAAAAAACAAAAAAAGGAAAGAAAGAAAAAAGAGAGAAAACTTAAAAGAAGAAGAAGAAAAAAAAAGAAAATAGATTTGGAGCACGGCATGCAAGGAAAAGTTTGGTAAAAACAATTTTTATTTTTTTGAATTGTAATTAAAGAAAAGGAGAAAGCATTGCCCATCACAGCAAGGCACACACTTGGTTTTTTTTTTGAAAAAAAGGGGTGCATTCATTTTGGATTTTGGGCTTAAAGATTGCGCTGTCCAGTGAGGCCCATGAGTAGAATGGAGGTCCAGAGTTGAAATAAAAAAGCGGTGGTTGAGCTTTTGGAGGAAACAGCATGCGATCTCCATGGAGAAAAGGGAGTGCCCAAGTTGAAGGGATTGGATATTATTTAATTGGGAACGTGATAAGAGATTTTACTTAACTATTAGCGTTTCCAAAGCTCGTCAGGTTCTTTTTTTATCTCGAATCTTTTTCTATCACCCATTTTTGGAAGCAAATATTGTGCTCGATCATGTCCAGTTTTATTGAATTACCGTAAGGGTAAAAGCTAAAAGCAAAGCTAGTTACCGTAGAAACAAGTGGTGCCGTAAAAGAAAAGGTATTGCACGATTGCAGGAGCCAGGAAGCAATGGAGTGTTACGCAGCCCCTCACTTTAGCCTCTGACGCAAGGTTCAAAAGTTTGAGAAAAAAGGAAAGTCAAATGCAAGGGGAATTTAAGCACGGGAAAGACATCTGCAAAAGGAAAAAAATTGAAAATTCATTGAAAAAAGAGAAAAAATAGGAGCTCGGGACTGGGGACACCTACAATATCTGACCATGGCAGCCTAAACAGAGGGGGGTCCTCACCTCCAATATCTCATGAGGGCCTGAAGCAACAAGAAAAACACCCTCTCCATCTTCAAAGAAAAAAAGAATACTAAAAAGACGGTTCACTCCGCCTAAAGAAAAAAATCCATCTTCCAACTATCAAAACCTCCAAAGCCATTTTCATAAAAAAAAAAAAGAAGAAAGAACATCCAATAATCATCTCTCACAACTACACTCTTCATTATCCTCACCAAAGATCATTCAACCGGGTTACCATAGTCATATTTCACCTACAAGAAGAAAGGAAAGCCAGCCACAAGAGGAGCTCTCAGAGTTTTAACAACAGGGAGGTAAGCAATGCTTCGTAATCGTGCTTAGGAGAGTTAGTCTGCTGCAATCCATACTTCATCTTACACTTGCTGTTGAAGATATTTCTGCCATATCTGTGTATGATTTTTGCTTGAAAATTCAAAAGGAGTGTATGTATATACCATAGTCATCTTTCCCCTTTCTATCCGATTCAGCACCTGAAAAATAGAAAAACAGAGAAGAAATCGTTTCACCATCTCCATCTATTCCTCCATAGCATTCATATCACTTCACTGATATCGCCCCACCACAAATCTCATCAATCTTGATTTATACCACTGAAACCCCCAAAGCCTTTTTCCTGCGACAAGAAAGAAATAATCCGAGACCCCATCTATCACCACCATATCCAAACCTTAACCTTTCGCTTGCAACCTTGTCACCTCACGTTGTTTTGACCAGCAACACAAATCAGATGATAAAACCATAACCCCCAATACGCTCATCTGCATCAATACGCACAACATCACAGAACCAACAACCACGAACAAACAACTAGCAAATTCTCCAGCCTCCACTCACGGTTCTAGCCCCCCGTCATCACCAAATTTTCACCATTGCGCCATCAAATGCACAGTGCAAAACAGACACACGCACAACGCCAAACACACACAGAGCAAAACTCAGAAACCATTTTCTTTTTTCTGTTTATCATTCATTCATCTACATTAAGAGTATGGCCTGGCTGGATGTTGCTCCCAAAGACGTCATTGGAGGTGGCGCGAGCAAAGGGCGAGAGGTTTTCTCTCTAGCGGTGTGAGGGTGAGACGAAAAGAGAGTCTCCGTAGAGGGCATTGTACCTACTGATGTTAAGCTTGCAGAGACTGGCTCTGAGAGTGGTGGCGGCAACGTCCAACTTCGTTGGCGATGGTGGCCTTGGACTCGAGGAAGAGGAAAGGGAGGTTCGCGCGACAGTCGGAGTCGCCGGCGATGGTGCGACGACGAACCTCGACGGTGGTGGTGCGGTGGCTGTCGGAGGAAGCACCGACGCATTTGAGAAGAAACCCCCAACCCTAGGTCAAACAACGAGAGAGAGAGAGAGAGAGAGAGGGCGAGAACGTCACGACGTCCGGCGGTTTGACGGTGGCGGTGGCCGGTTCGAAGTGGTGGCGGCAACGTCCAGGCGGCGGAAGTGAATGCCTCTAGGTTTTCCTTCGTTCAGAGGTTTTGAAGCTCCTGGGTGTTGGATGAAATGGAAGAATGAGTGAAATTGGGGAGAACCCTGATAAGTTTCTGAGTTGGGCAGCAATACCCTGGGCCTAGGTCTAGAGGGTGTGTTCTGTTTGCACCCCTGTTTTCCACACTTGCACCCAATTTCTCTTGGGCTCCTATATTGTTTCCTTGCACACTCCTTTTCGTTCCTGCACCCCCGTTACTCACCTGCGCACCTCCCATATCCATTCCACTTGGCTTGGGCTCAGCCCCATTCTGTTCCTAAAAAAAAACAAATTCTTTTCTGCACCCCCTTGTTCTCATTTTCACACTCCTTTCTTATTTTAGCACCTTTACATTTTTTTATTTTTATTTATTATCTACTTTTTTTATTTATTTATTTCATCATTTCTACTTTTTATATTATTTTATTTCAATCTTTTATTATTTTTTTATGTCTATTTACGTTTTAAATATTTTAACATTAAAAATACCAAAAATATATTTTAAGGGGTCTAACACATGTGTGATCGCACGCATCGTCCTTGTGCTAGAAAACTCTTTCTTTTCCATAAATAAAAATTAAATATATATTTTAAGGGGGCCTAGCATATGTGTGATCGCACGCAGTCCTTGTGCTAGAAAACCCTTTCTTTTCTATAAATAAAAATTAAAAATAAATAAAAATTAAAAATATATTTTTAGGGTTCTAGCACATGTGTGATCGCACGCATCGTCCTTGTGCTAGAAAATTCTTTCTTTTCTATAAGTAAAAATTAAAAATATATTTCAAGGGGTCTAGCACATGTGTGATCGCACGCATCGTCCTTGTGCTAGAAGACCTTTTCTTTTTCTTACATAAAAATTACAAAAAATACCAAAGCATCCTTTCTCAAGCAAACAATCAACTTTTCAGCCAGAACTACGTTATCCTTGATTCTCCATCAAGAGTGGAGATACGTAGGAGCAAGGCCAGTCCTTGTCAGGCTCATTTTCCCAAAAATCCAAATTTTCCAATCAATTTCTTAACAAATTTTCCAAACAATTCTCAAAACAAATTTTCCAAGTGGTTTTAAAGAACTACGTAACCCTGATTTCTCAGTCCAACTGAGAATACGTAGGAGCAAGGTCAATCATTGTCGGGCACAAAAAACACAAAAAATATTTTGTTTTCTTTAGTTTTATTTTAGGGGAAATTAAACATTTTGCAAACCATATCAAATTCGCGTATTTAATTAAAGGTACTGCCTTCGAGCAGGCGTGGTGGGGGTGCTAACACCTTCCCCACACGTAACCGACTTCCGAAACCAGAATTTGGTTTTGCAGACCTTGCCTTATCATTTTATGGTTTTTCCGTAGTTTTCCAGAATAAACTATGGTGGCGACTCCAAATCTCTTTAACTAATTTTGTTTTCTTTTTGGATCGTCGTCCCGTCGCGATTTTCCGGTTGCGACACCCACCCCCACCCCACCATTTTGAAACCTCCCTCCTCCAAACTCTGCAACTCTCCCACTCTCCCACTCCTCTCTGTTTGTGCGGCTGTTGTGCGGTTCGGTTGTGGTTGCTACGGTGCTGGTGCGGCGGCGTAGAGGGTGCTGTGCGGCGGTGTTGCGGCGGTGCAAGGCGTCGACAGGTTAGTTTCTTTTAATTTCTTCTTTTTTTTTAAACGTATGCAATGTGTAGTGTAGGATTGGGTAGTTGGTGTTTCTGTTTGAGTTTGTCATCTCTGTGTTGTATCTCTGTGTGTTGTTGTGTTTTATCTCTGTGTTGTGCTGTTGTGCGCGTTGAGGAAGAAGACAGGCACCGAAACGGATGTCGCTTTCCGTCAACGGATGTCGCTATCCGTCGACGGATGTCGCTATCCGTCGACGGATGTCGCTATCCGTCGACGGATGTCGCTATCCGTCGACGGATGTGGCTATCCGTTTCCTTTTTTTTTTAGTTTATTTTATAAGTAATTATATTTTAACTTTTTA
>NC_028357.1:47806640-47810944 GCF_000741045.1 Vigna radiata var. radiata
TATAGTATTTCACAGGGCCGGGTGAGTGCATGACTTAAATTTTAATTTTAATTTTTTTTTCAAATACAATTGATGTTAAATATTGTTGTGTAGGATCGAGGAGAGATGTTGAAATTGATCTCCCATGGTATAAAAGTTAATAAGTTAGGACCGTGCGCCGAGGGAATTCAACACATTGTGTTGAATTCCTCGTTGATGCCTCTCACACAAATATGCTACGATTACGTTGATAAGGGCTTGTTGCTCGGATTCATAGAGAGATGGCACTTTGAGACGAGCAGTTTCCATCTCCCAGTAAGGGAGATGATGATCACTCTTGATGATGTTTCCACTTAACTTCATCTCCCGGTGATGGGACAGTTATGCGATTTGGAGGAGTTGGAGTTTGAGGAGGCTCGTACAGCTCTCGTAGACCTGCTTGGCGTTGACGGTGGCACAGCTGGTGCTGAGATGGAGGATGCACGTGGTACGAAAGTTAGACTCAGCTGGCTGAGAGACATATATGTTCAGAGGTGTCAGTCGCAGGATTAGGACTATACTGCCAGAGCATATCTGTTGCATCTAGTAGGATGCACCATTTTTGCAAATAAAAGTGCTAGTTCTATACGCGTGTCTTACCTACTATTATTTAGAGACNTACACGCGTGTGGCAGATATGCTTGGGGCGTTGNTGCACTNGCCCATTTGTACGAGCANCTTGGGGATGCCAGTCTAGCTTCCACGAAGCAGATGGCTGGATATCTGACTCTTTTCCAGGTACAAACATAAACCTTGCACATTTATTTGATGTACTTATCTCCNTGTTCAAAGATAGAAAATATTTAATTGAATAATTGCATTTTTAGAGTTGGATATACGAGCATTTCCCTAGCATGGGAAGGAGGCGGTTGGTGTCTTCTTATGATGACACCACACCACGTGCGACTAGGTGGCAGAGCCTTCGGCAGAGTTCGACTCTTGCAGAAATCTGGTCGCAGTTGGATGGCCTGACATATGGTGGAGTTCTATGGCATCCATACGAGGGACATCGGGGCATTCATCCATTATTCGGAATTTGTATGTATTCTGGATGGATTCGGATTGGTGACACCCTTTCCCGTCATTTGCCTGAGCGTGTGATGAGGCAGTTTGGATTTTACCAGGAGGACCACCCACTGTCATTGCAGATGCAGATGTAGTCGCTGTTGATTTGCGTGGTTGCACTTCACAGATCATGTTATTAGGAATGTGAGACAGGCATCATACCCTTTTGAATGTGTCGATGGATACATACAGTGGTTTAGGAGGGTTTCACATCCCTGTATTATTGTTGCTCCAGCTGATGCGAGACCGGCTCTTGCGCCTACACAGCGCCCCGATGTTCCACAGGAGGCACGACGTCATCGTAGATCCTCTCCACCTTCACCATCCGGTGCCTCGGTATGTTATTTATCATTGGTTATGTTATTAAATTTTACTTAACCATGTTTATTTAATTTTTGTATATAAATATAATGCAGGCTAGGTTTAGGCGAATGGCGAGAAAGTTACAGGCGATGATATCGTGTCGTCATGTGGCCGAAGGTACAGTTGCACATCAGATGACGGTGGAATTGCTTCAAGAAGCTAATGATGGCATTGACGAATATTCCCCGACTAGGAGAGGACAGAGGCATGTGCGTGGTAGACGTTCGACGTCTAATTGATAGGAATAATCTTCTTCGGATTTATTTATGCTATTAGTCTTGAATAGGAGAGGACACAGGCATATGCCATTTTAGTTTTTGAATCTGTGTTGAAATTGATTTCCCTCAACATCTGTAGATGCGATAAACTGTTTTGTCGTGGCAGTCTCTTTATCGACTGCCATGACTATCTTAGTGGCTTCCTCTTTCAATTGCTTCTTAAACTCAGCTTGAGATTATATATAACTATATTATTTTGTTTTTATATTATCAGTATTCTTATCAATACATAGTAAGCAAAGCACAGCACGACTTTAATAAGCCAGAGAAGCTGTTGTTGAGATGGAATTGCCTGATACTGTCAATACAGCCATGTACAAGGGGAGATTATGCACTAATGGTGAAGTTAAGTCTCAGCTGGGATATGTTGAAACTGATCCATCTGGTCGATATGGTCGTGTAAGTGTTTTTCTTTGATTCTCATTTCCAATCTTACTTATTGATTTCCCATGTAGAATACGCTTATAAAGAAGATGTTGGCAAATATGAATTGGTAATGAATTAGTTGCTATTTCTCGGTCAATTAAGGCTTAATGGATGTTCAATTTGAATTCAGAATTAAAACTGATTTCTAAATTACACAAGAGTTAACTTGATTCTTATACTTTATTCCAAGGAGCAATTTAATGACAGAACCATAGTTTGTTTTTGTTGAAGTTAGTTTTATTTAAAGGCTTGGGAATAAAAGGACTTGACTTTCATGGAGATTACATATTTGAAGATAAAACAATTTTACAGTATATATATATATATATAAACAGATGTAGTCTTGAAATTATTAGTCGCATAATTAGAATATATGCATAAAATCTTATGTTATTTCATTGATTATTAAGTTCAATGAATAAAGTTGTTTCCCGTTCCTTGAAGTGATGCAAGACCATAAAACTGCTTTTGTTTAAGCTTTGAACCATAATTATGGGAAGTTTCCTGATGAAAGTAAGTAATTATTCTAACCTTTTCATGCATATCGAGATACACGCCCAATAAGTTGTCTATACCTGTATCCTTTAAAAGGGTAACTCGTGAGCAACAAACTTTTTTCAAATGACGTCTTAATCTTGTTGTGTTGTAGGATAACGAAGTTATTAATACTATCCCAACAACAACACAAATCACCCATACTATTGCTCAAAATTGTCTTCAAACTCGCATGAGCAGACTCAACCCTGAAATAAAAATACAACATCAACAAGTGGAAATAAATATTTATGTACAAAANGAATAAATAAAATAACATTACAACATACCTGTTTGTGGTTGTGTTTCCTAAATGCATTACTTTGTTTGTCCAGACCGTTACAAAATATGTCTTGTACGGAATAATCCAAGTCTCATTCACATATTCAAAGAACAAAGGCCATGAATTGCTCGCGTATTGAAGACCATTCACATACTCAGCAAACAACCTCTCTTGAGCACAATCCATCACATTTTCCCATGCACTCATCAACACATCCCAAGCCTCTTTACAACTAACTAACATTTTGCATTTAGCTAAAACATTTTTATGGATGTGGAACCGACATAACATCTTATATGACTCAGGGAATACATTTTCAATGGCATTCATCAAGGCCGAGTCTCGATCAGTGACAATGACTTTAGGACCACCCTCAGATGTTATAAATAAATCTTTTAGCTTTTCCAAAGCCCATGTGAAATTACTCTGTTTTTTAGTAGAAAAAAAAGCAAATGCTGCTGAAAAGGTTAAACCTGTACACGTCATGCCCACAATCTCAAGCAACGGAAGTCTATATCTGTTTGTTTATACGTGGAATCCATCATAAATACAATATTAAATGAGTTCAACAATTTCACCGCATCAGGATGTGCCCAAAACAGGTCAGTAATAACATTTGGGTTTAATAGGTTCGGAGGTCCCTATATTTGGAGGTTTGTTTCAATTGGGTCCTCCAATTTTTGAAGTGATCAATTAGGTCCCTAATTTTGTCAATTTGAATCAATAAAAGTCTTTCTGTTAAATGCAGTTAACGTCGTGAAGTTTTTGAACATGTGGCACGCTGACGCTTCCAGGTGGCATCATTTCAAGTGCATAGGTGGATTATAAAAGGATGAAATCCTAAATTAAAAGTGTGTATTTGAAGGTGAAATCCCTAAATTAAAAGGGATTTCACTCTTTTATAATCCACCTATGCACTTGAAATGGTGCCACCTAGAAGCGTCAGCGTGCCACATGTTCAAAAACTTCACGGCGTTAACTGTATTTAACGAAAAGACTTTTATTGATTCAAATTGACAAAATTAGGGACCTAATTAATCACTTTCAAAATTGGAGGACCCAATTGAAACAAACCCTCAAATATAGGGACCTCCGAACCTATTAAACCTAACATTTGAATCGTCGGCACACCTACTCCAATAACTGTACTTATCCCGGTCCAACAACATCATAAGCTGTTGTAGTTCAGTTCTTGACCCTCTAATTGATCGTCTATACACTTGCCTTGCGTTGTAGATTTGTTTAATGGTTGTGACATTTCGATCATTATTTTGTTTGAGGGTTAATAAAATATTTCCAGGTGTAACTTTACTCTTTGTCATATCAACCAGTAATGA
>NC_028357.1:47811967-47890726 GCF_000741045.1 Vigna radiata var. radiata
AAATTAATATAAAAAGTAAACTAATAAAAACAAATCTTAAAAAATAAAACTAATAAAATAAAAATCTAATAAAAACAAATCCTAAAAAATAAAACTAATAAAAACAAATCTTAAACAAATAAAACTAATAAAAACAAATCTTAAAAAATAAAACTAATAAAATAAAAATCTAATAAAAACAAATCTTAAAAAATAAAAGTAATAAAAACAAATCCTAAAAAATAAACTAATAAAAACAAATCTTAAAAAATAAAATTAATAAAAACACATCTTAAAAAATAAAACTAAAAAAAATAATGTAATCTAAAAACTCTAAAACGGATCTGGGAATCCGTCGACGGATGTTGACATCCGTTTAATGGAAACGGAAGTCGCCATCCGTTTTAACGGTTTTACGAAAATTTTACTAACCTGGACTCCAAGAGAATCGCTGTTGAGGTTGCATAGAACACTACCACCACCAATGCTGAGGTTGGATAGAACACCACCACACCAATGTAATGTAGAGATATAATAATTTAAGGACAAATTCTTTCAGAAGAAATCGATATCTCAATTATCACTTGAAATACAAGAAGAATGGGAGATATCTCAATTATCACTGTTGAGATTGGATAGAACACCACCACACCAATGTAATGCAGAGATATAATAATTTAAGGACAAATTCTTTCAGAAGAAATCGATATCTCAATTATCACTTGAAATACAAGAACAATGGGAGAAAGAATTTATAGAAAAATAGAACAAATAATTCGTGTGAAGAAAGCCTAAAGATGAAAGCATGAAGATAAAAAAATAAAGAATAAATAGGTTATGTGGGGGTGGGAGAATAAAATTATAAAATTGTATTTTTAAATATAAATGTTTGCTAAAGGATAAAATTGGAATAGAAAAAATAGAGAAAAGGGTAAAAATAGAATGGGGGGTGGGGGTTGGAATTGGAGAGGTGCAGGGAGTAACCCCCTTAAATCAGCAATGCAGCGTACACCACGTTGTTCAAGGCTGAGACCCAATTTAACGGTCCAATGCTTATACTCACAGTTTGCAGCATCTCAATTTCTTCCCATTAGCATCAGAGGCCCAAGATAGCGGCCCAATTATAGAATCAACACTTGCAATCTACAACAAAAAAAAAAAAGAAATCAAAAATTAAAGAAAAAAGAACGAGATTTATCAATTAAAAAAAATATATTTCTTTTCATCAAAAAGTTTTTATTAAAGAAAAAGATTAATTTCCTACTTATAAACAAATGTACTAAAAATATACTAAAATTTCTATTTTTAACTAAAATTAAACAAAATTAAAGAATTTAAAGAAAAATCTAAAACTAACCTAATTCTAAACAATTAAAAACAAAATTCACCAACAAAGACTCCTAAACACAAATAAAAGTACAAAATCTAAGAGTTATCACATACCTTCGGGCTTAATAATTTTTAAATATTTTCTTTTTTACATAATTCTGAAAATTCCTTAATCAATGTTATAAATTATTACTGGTGTCCTCTTTGTGTAAAAGCTTTTGAGTTTATATAATAACTGTTGAGACTGATAATATTTTTAAATGAGAAACTTTCAAAAGATAACTTATTTTTATTAAGAGTATCTTTAAACTTATAATCAATCAAAATAAAATACACTGAAAACACATGCTCTCTTGATAATAAAAAATAAAAAAACATTTTTTTGTTATTAAATTTGGAAAAAATAAAAATATAAGTAAATAATTTTTATAATATTGTAAGATAATTTTGAATTTTAAAAAATTATAGAATCAGAAGAATAAAATAATAAAATTATCGATTAATTTTTTTTGTCCATGTTTTCTTTTTCAATTTTAAAATTTAGTATCCACCTTTTTAAACTTGAATGATTTATTCGTTAAAAAATATTTTTCAATTTTACTCTTTTTAATAACTAGTTTTTAAAATTCAAATAATTATTTATAATAAAAAAATATATAATAAAAATTACAAATATTTTATAGTTTATTAAAAAATTTCTTGAATAAAAAAATTATAAATGTGTACAGTGAATAATTTTTATAATTTTATGAAATTAATTATTGGATTTAAAAGAGATAATTCTAAAATAAGAAAATATAAATAATAACATAAAGTATATTAATAAAGGTAAAACTCATTCACATAAATAGTTATAAAAACGAGTTCTTTTATAATAGTTATAGATAAAAAGAATTATCCTAATCCAGGTATAAAAGTTATGTGTTCTCTATTAGTAGAATATTTATTATAATCAGTGAGAACCTCGCTTTGTAAAAAGTCATTTACTAAACAGGTATGTGTTCTCTATTAGTAGAATATTTAGTATTTATTACAAATAAATACTAAACAGGTATAATTATTTGATGATTTAATGAATATTGACAATTCATATTCATACCATTGTTAAACTAGTAAAGGAAAAAATATTACACAAATATAAATATAGTAATACATATTAAAAAAATGGTTCATAAAAATATTACACAAATACAGTAATACATATTAAAAAAGATGGTTCATATTGGTTAAATGAGTATACTAATATATGTTCGATTAGTCTATTCATACATATTTTAAACAAATATATTAATATAGATCAAACAACTCAGTTTATTATTCATTTAAACGAATTTTATAATGTATATTAGACAATATGCATTATATAAGTGTCTCTATATATTGATTATAATAATCCAATAACAATACATTAATTAAAACAAATATAACAATACACATTAATATATTTTTACGATGATTTATATTTTTTAATGGGCATATTTTACACATTTTCGTATATCTTTCGGATTTATAGAGAGTTTACTATATATTTGTATACATCCTTTATCATTTACATTTTTATCATATATACTATTTATATTTTTAAAGACATGTTGCTTTCTAAATCTATAAATATTTGTTCTCAAAACTTGATTATAAAATTAAAAATAGTTATTGCTTTTTTCCTCAACCTTTATATATTTAAAAAAATAGAAATAAAGACATAAGTTTAAAATTAGTATAATGAAAAAAACAATTGAGGTGTTGTTATATCACTTATATTACATAGTAAATATATATGTTTATTTGACTTGATTAATTTCAAATTTATAAAAAAAACACTAAAAACGTGCTATCAAATTTTGTTATTGTTTTAAATTTTAATAATATGTTGTTATTATTTTGCTAAATATATTTAAAATATTAATTTAATTTATTTTATATTTTTGTTATTGTTTTAAAATTTAACGATATTTTTATGTAATAATAAATTATTAATGTATGTTAAAATATGAATCTTATTCTTATTAGAAGTCTCATATCGACTAGAGATAAAACTAATTTATAATATATAAGTAAAATGCAAACTTCACCATAAAAATCAGTTTTGTAAGGTTGAATTAGGCTTAAAATTTTCTTTTAATTTACAAATATTGTTTGAAAAAAATGGGTTTTTAAACTACAATATCTATGTGTGAATAGTAAGAGGAAAGTGATGTGTTGATATTCATTTCCATTTTAATTGTTATAGATGGATCTCGACAAAGGAGTGGTGTTAGTTTAATTTAATGAAATAAATATTATTATTGATTATTGTATTTTATCAATGTGATGTGAGTTTCACTCAAAGAAAAAAACAACTTTCTTAATTTCTCAATCTTTCATAAATCATAGTTTTTTTTTTTTTTTCGCAACTCTGCATTCACATTCGTCGTTTGAACGTCGGATATAATTTTTAGTCAATAAGTTTATTTTATTTTTTCATCTGTCACTATATTTTTTATTTTATTATTACTATTAAATTAATACTATTTATTATTATTATGATTATAAATACAATATAAAAATATTTCTTATAACTGAATTCATTAAATAATTTAATATAAACATATTTTTAACTGAAATAGTTTATTTACTTTGTCAGTAGTTTTATAATTAAAAAAATATTAAATTTAAAAAATGGTCAAAGATAAATTTAAAAAAAGTCACCTAAAAGATAAAACTGATAAAATATACATTTTAATTTTAAAAAATATATTTAAAAGATAAAATTAGAAAATAAACGTGAATAAAAAAATAAAATCAGAAAACAAACCAATACATCACGAATAATTTTTGCTTCATTTATTTCTTACCACATGTCTTCCAAAGTAACAATCCTAATTCTTAAGTATTATTCACTAACATTATAACCTTAATTTTCATATTCAAACAGAGATAGTTAGAAAAATAAAATAAAACATAAAACTTTGTTTTTCAAACTCTTAGGAAATATGTACATCCTTACAAATACAGAAAGATATATATAAAAAATAATAATGATACATAAAAAAGAAAATAAAATACATGTTAAATAAATACAAAATTACATGAAAGTAAACTATAAATGTCATTTATGTATTGATGTATCTGGAGTGATATATATATATATATATATATATATATATATATATATATATATATATATATATATATATATAAAATAATAATAATAATAATAATAATTTCAAGTTGGTTGATCTTGTTGGATCAAATGGTTAACTACTGATACAGTAACAGAGCATAAATTTTGCATGTATCGATTGGTATCTCTCAGAGGTGAAATATCCAGGTTCTTAAATTTATTATTACATGATTCAATTTCGAGATTAATAATATGAATTATTTGTTTGACAATTTTATAATCACCTTCTTCCATGGCATTCAAAGCCTCTCTCAAATGAGCATCAATTACTCTGTTGTATGAAATAAGACAATATTTTAAGGCTTTTTTTACCTCAAGATCTGGGATTTGCCAATAATCTTTATGGATATGTTCTATTGTGGAAGATGCATTATCATTCATAATATGAAGGGTTAAACGAGTAAATCCTGTCATGTCTTGTTTTGATCTATGCTGAATCGATGATCGTAGAGTCATAACACAAAGATGATAATCAGGTGATTGACCACATATTTGTTCTAATAAACCAGTATGAGACAAAATTGATTGAATTGGTGCAACCAAAAAGATGAAATAGATCACCAAGTTGATAGAAATGAAACTTGTGAAACTTGTAACTGTCATTTTTCCCCTAGATTGAATTAAACTCATGATTGTAAAAAGTTACAACAAAATTTATTCATTTTTTAGTGGTGTAACTTTTGTATTATATTTAGAAAATATTTTGACGCTTTCCTTTATACTCGTTGTCATATCAAAATTGTGGTTTAAATTAACTTAGAATCTAAAATTTTTATCTTTGTATTATATAAATCGGAGAAATATTATTTATTATATCATTAAATTTTAAGAAGAAATAACATTTATCATTTATTACAAATCTTACCACCTTTTAATATACTCTTTTGATGGTCCAACAGGTATCTAACAATATTGCACTCAGATAAATATACTTTTGATATGACGAAAAGTTTTAAATCGATTTTATTTTTTCGAAAAATAAAATTTTAAGTTTTTAAAACTAAATAAATGTTATTCTAAGTAAATATTATCTTTTAAAAAGTAAAAAATGATTGTAATTTAAAAATATTGTCTTCCCGGGTAGACAAATGGTCACATGCGTTGAAACACAGCAATTGACGAGGCTAAATGGGCCGAGATACGAAAGGAGTGAATGGGCTAGGTGGCCCATTATGGATTCCAATAAACAAACACGGGTCAAGTCTTCGTTCCTTTCTTCGTCGTCGTCTCATTCGTTATTTATTAATTATGAATTTATGATTGCTGTGCTGTGTTGGTGTAGCATATAGCATCATCGTTGCCAGAAAAGGGTGTCACTCCACCGGAGCAAAGCAAAGGAACATCAAACTTCTCTGTTCGCTTTATCTCGCTAGGGTTTTCGTTAGGGTTTCGCTCTGTTACGCCAAGCTGGAGAGGCACAGAGGAGACCGTTACAACAACAATGATTTCCACAACGACAATAACTATCGTCACTCTAATAGGGGGCGCTTCTCCGATTCTCCCATGAACTACCACAATACGCGCCGGAGTCCTTCCGGTTTCCGCTCTGGCGCTGCCCCTAACCACCGCGCCTTCGACAGTCCTCCACGTCGCTCTCCTGGAAGGGGAGGAGGATTCCGGCCGATGGGCGGGGAAGGTCCTGTGGAATTCGGATTCAACGGCCACCAGCCGCCACCGCCGCTTGTTGGTCAGAAACGAGGGTTTCCTGTCGCCGGGCGCGGAGGCGGTTCACCAGGTGTGTTTTCTTTTAGCTACTTCCCTTTCCCTCTGTCGTGTTTTGGTTGCTGAATATTGATTGTTGGATAGGTGGTTTTCGTTTTCGACGAATTTGAATTGCCGCGGCTGCGGTCATTTTTGTAATTATTGCAACTTACTGGAACGGGTCCTGCTTTTTGGGTTGTTTGTGTCCTTTTTCATATTAGTAATCAATGTCTTTTAGTTTTTGTGCAATCAATTATTTACGCCTTGTAGCATATACGTTTTGTTTCGATAAACTCATTTAGAGAAGGAAAATGAAGGGACCGTGTTAATTTTAACTAAGGAGAAATTGATTGTGACTTAAGGGAGAGATTATTTTACGAGGGAAGTTTAATTCCTTTAGTCTTATTTTTTTCTTCTTGGGTGCTTTCAATGGAGTTTATCCATAAAAAGCTATAGTCTTTAAACTATTGGTTTGCGTTAGGGTTTAAGAGTTGTAATCTGTTTGGTAAATAATTGGATATTTGCAATCCTGAAAGCTTTTTCGGTGGGGAACAGCGGCTTATTTGTTTGTTTACTTTAAAAAAGGTGCTTGGGATGCTTAAGCATGGCGGGTAATATTATTTATAATTTACTTCCGGGGGAGGGAGAAACCCCAAGAATATAGGGTGATTGACTTGATGTGTTTGTCTGAGGTGGCAACTGGTGGGTGGGATAAGGCTTGATGTTAGTTGTGTGTTTTGTCACGCTCTTGAGCTTTTTCAGTTATTCTTGTACTTCTGCAATACTGTTCTGTTATTTCTCTATGTTTGGAATAAATTATATCTGTATGACATTGCTGTAACTTAAACAATTGACATGTTGTTTTTCCCTTTCAGATCGTTTAGACGGTGGAAATTTTGCTAAGCTTTTTGTTGGGTCTGTTCCCCGAACAGCTGTTGAAGATGATGTGAGTTTATATTTTTTAATGATTTCTTATCTTCCGTACATTAAATGATATCGACTTTAGTGTAGTTTGGTTTATTAACGATTAACTATTATCTTGTTGCATTTTTTGATACCAGATTCGTCCATTGTTTGAGGAACATGGGAATGTGATCGAGGTTGCCCTCATCAAAGATAGAAAGACAGGACAACATCAAGGTATTTGTTATTTTTATATTCTGAGGCTATTTTGATTCATATACACTTTATTTCAGGTCCTTTGAGAGGCTGATGGTAGAGAAAATAAGCTCATCATCTTCTCAGTTTGTTTTTGCAACAAGTTCAGACTTGTTAGTATTGGTTCCACCTTTTTCCCCCGTCCCATCATACCTGAAGGAGCTACAACACGTAAACCTGTACGCTGCTCTTTGTATTGCAGATGGGATCTTGGAGGACCTAAAGATCCTGCTCTTGCAATTGTAGCTGCAGCAGTGGGGGCATTACCCAACATTTGATTGTAGTTGGAGTGTCAGTTACGATATCTATAGGCTTTTTACTTCAAAATTTTAGAAGTTGGTTATTGTACAAAGGGAACAGAGGATAAACTTGGATTGTTACATTTGAACGGTGTTAATCACAATGTATTTCTGAAGGTTTAATGTTTCTCATTTTGGTGAAATAATTATTGATCAAATGGCTTGGAATGTCATATTCGACTTTTTCATTTAATGAAGTGGCATGGCTATGAAGTTGGGTTGACTAAATGTGGATGATTGTTGTAACCAGTATGTTGTGTTTACTGGAATTCATACGCCATTAGCTATCTTGTGAGTGGTAGTGTCTTCTGAAGACGTGATGATGGCCATTTATTTATGTGTAAAATATAGGTAAGTAGTTCTAGTGTTGGTGATGTGATGTACGTGATTGCATTCGATGTAGCCCTTTAAAAATCCTTTTTATGTTAAGAATTGTGGCTGGTATTGGATAGCTATTTCCGTGTGTTACTGGATCCTCTGCCATGTGGGTTGATGATACTTCTTTTCGGTGCATAAAGTTTTATGCTAGGAAATATAGTTGTTCAAATGGTCATCTTGGAAAGCTTGACTCTCCATGGCTCTGAATTATCGTGTAGCATTGTGCTTTTGCCTTTATTATATTGATACTAAAGTTGGATTTGCTGTTGTGTTTTATCAGTAAGAATTTATTCCAAGATTCTACAATACGCAGTTGCAGGAGAAAAGCAGTTTTTTTTTTTTTTATATCACGATGGTGTTTAACTGTATGCATATGAATGCCATATTCCGTATCAGAAGTCATCTTTATATTATAGTGACTGTTACCACATTAGTGCGTGGGGTGAGTATTTGTCATGCTGTTGTGTGGATCTCTACAATGTGGTTGCTTTATTAAAGCCTTCACCCATGTGTGTTTTGGGGAAGTATAAACCCACGGAGAATATGATGCTAAACTCTGATAGGAGATTTGAAGTAGTAGGAGTTTGTTTGATTAACAGAAAAAGTAGATTGTGTTCTAGTCATACCCTGATATTTTCAACCTAGCTTCGTTGTAAGCTGCCCCATTGAATGCTGATTCATAAATCAGCATTATAGTGGTTATTGACATAGAAATTCAAGCAGCTTTTAGCTACATGCCATTTTTTGTTTGTGCAGACGAATTGCTCTTTACAGAATTCTTTATCACCGTTCAAATCCTTTAAAGCTTTCTAGCTGTAAGAGTACTTAAGCCGTTTGGTCTGCAAGTGGCAGTTGATTTTAGTTTTGTTTGTGAGAAATATAGAATAAAGTAAATTCTAATAAGATTGTTGAACTATCTCGTGATATCTTGATACTGGGATGATTTTGCCTCATGCTTGTGATGATATTATTATCTTGGGGATCAGCTGAAGCTTATCCGATCTTAATCTCTGCCTTATGGTTTTATGTAGGTGTTAAAGTATAGTTTGGTTATTGTTTTATCTCTTTATGAATTATAGTCTCTTGGCAGCCAAATAGTTGTGACAAAGTAAAATATTTCACTGGAGGAATCGTTCTGATTTGTTGATGAGTTAAAGACCATGACAGGACTTTTTTTAGTTGTCTGGGTTTGTAACGGCTAAGTAATTTAAAGCAAACTAGGGTTTAAAATAAAATCACATTTAGTTTTACTTTTCTATTTTTCTGCCAAATGTCTTTCTGGGTCTATATTTATTGACACCTATTGGGGGGTGTTGTATTATTTAATGAAACTGGTATAAAGTATCTTTGTCATGCAGGTTGTTGTTTTATAAAATATTCTACTGCAGAAGAAGCTGATCAGGCAATTAGAGCACTGCATAATCAACATACTCTTCCTGGAGTGAGTTGTGCTTACAAATCCTAGATTGTAAATTGTCAGGACAACGTATAGTTATTTTCTAATGCATGTATCTTATTATTTAGGGTGTTGGTCCTATACAAGTGCGATATGCTGACGGTGAACGGGAACGCCTTGGTAAAAATTTATATTTATTGACATTGTTATGGTTGCAAAGTCTTACCCATATGTATATCTTTCAGAAGGATTCTTTTTAAAAAATATTGCTATTGTATCCATGATCATGATAGTTGTAATTCATCCCATGTATTGTTTCACATTTTGTTTTTCCAAAATACATTTACAACTGCTAAATAGTTGATGTAGGAGAAACATTAGCAATATTGTTAGTCTGTTCTGGGGGGAGAATTTATGCATGGATTTGCCTTTGTATCTGTGACTGCATCATTGTTATTAGCATCTAATGATTGTGCTAACTGCTTCGTGGTCATGCAACTTAATTTATATAATAGGTGCAGTTGAGTACAAGTTATTTGTGGGCTCTCTGAACAAGCAGGCTCCCGTAAAGGAAGTTGAGGAAGTATGTTTCTTTCTGTTGTTGAACTTTACGTTAGAGGCTGTTATACTATTTTCAATGGACCTTTTTTGTTGGTGATTCGAAAGGGGAACTTTGGTACAAGGGAAAATATATGTTGTTAGTAAATTGCTAGTATTGTTATATGGTTAATGTTAACATGAAACTAATATGGGGTGTTTACTTTCTCTTGCACCAGATTTTCTCAAAATATGGTCGGGTTGAAGATGTGTATCTTATGCGTGATGAGAAGAAACAAAGTCGTGGTATGTTCCCTACCAATATCTGATATTATCTGTAAACCAGCTAGGGGATGGGTGTGGATCCATAGGGGCAAGGGGTTGGTTTCTGTACTTCTCTGTTAAATAATTCTTATGGGAAGTATGATTTCGTTGGTGCAATGAGTAGTTTTTACTGTTCTCATCGTCTGAAAGCATTCTATTTTATTTTTCTTGGATTACTTTTTTGTGTCTTTGTATGTTTGTGTTTGATTTGATGCAATACTGAACAAATAATATTTTCCCATATTGTTTGAAGGATGTGGTTTTGTCAAATACTCACACAGAGATATGGCTCTGGCAGCTATTAATGCACTTGATGGACTCTACACAATGAGAGTATGGAAGAAAAATAATTTTCTCATTTCAATAATTCTTATGAATGCATTCTGGTTAATCTTGTACTTTTGTGCATAGGGTTGTGAGCAACCACTAATTGTCCGGTTTGCTGATCCTAAAAGGCCTCGCCAAGGAGATTCCAGGTCTGTACTTTCTAATTTGACAATCCTTAAGTATAAAAGTCCATTCCAAGGCTAATTATAATTAATTAAACCAATCATTGAACCATGGACTTTTTAAATTTGACCAATAAGTTGACCTGTGCTATCTGATGTTAACATGAAATCAAGCCCAGGCCAGAAGTATTCTTTTTGATTGACAATTTCAATTTGAATGCTCTGGTACGTTTGCTTTCAGCAGTCTGGTTAGTCCACATTTTAAGGAGGAACTGTTCAAATCGAAGTGGTCTAAAACAAGGCTTGTTTGTTATATAAGTTGACATAAGGGATTTTTCCATGTTCCTTGTATCTTACACCTAGAAATTCATTCTTCCTTGACACTAACTTTTTGTTACTCTGTGTTGGGAAGGAATTTTTCTTTTTATTTTGTACTTAATTATATAAGGAGCTTAGACACAAGAAAATTCTTGACACGTGTGCATAGAATATGAATCAGCTGTTGTATGCAGATGCAAAATATAAGCTTGTTCTGACCATGTGGCTTTTAGATTTGCTATGATTCAAATGCATATTATGCACATATGAACATGGGAATTTTAAAATTATGCTTGGTTTGCTTCAGGGGTCAGGCCTTTGGAGGCCCAGGATTTGGTCCTAGATTTGATGCACCAGGCTCAAGGTATCCTCCCACCTTTACTCTTTCCTTTTACCACTTGCTTCCTCTAATGAACTTTTCAGTTAAGACTTGTTATGACGATTTCTTCTGTAATTCCTTCTGCAGACTTCCGTCCAATGTTACAGATCCTATGGGCGATCGAATGCCTCTCCCTAATGCTTGGCGACCAATGCAACCCCCAAATATGGGGCCATCCACTAATGCTGGTGTTCATGGCATGGGGCCACCAATGCTTCCAAGATCTGGTGAAATGGCATTGCCTACAAATGCAGTAAGTACAATTTTTTATTCACCCTAAATCCCAATTTCCAATGCAAAATACCTCCCCGGTTCTTTTTTAAGATATTCTTCGGAATTCTTTTTGTTGTTTTAGTTTTGCTTCTTCTGTGGATGGTATGCGTTCTTGCTCCTAAACTGTTAGCCCTTTGCAAAAACTCTGGAACCTCATTCTTGGTTCTTGCTATTGATGAGTCTCTGCATCCTGTCTTGCCACCTCCCACCTTTTCATGTGTGTGGTGTTCCATATGGGTTGCCCTAGATTGAAGATAATAGGATGGGTCTTAGGGTCTTTTATTCTCTTATGTCATAAATATGCAGAAATATATTAAATTAAATTATCAATACAAGTACAAAAAACAGAATAGTGGTCATCCCACTACCCTTATCCTGCTATAGTACTTTTGTTGGCGGCCGCCGGATTGCCTTTTACTACTTTGACATAGTATTAGGTTAAAATACAAAGAACTTCACTAAATGGGAACTAGGGCCTGCTAAAGGGAGAGTGAAACCAACATCATTTACTGATTGTATTTCACCCAACCATTGGGTGTTGTAAATAGTGTGTTGCTAGTGTTTTTTCTATAATATATTTAACTTCGATGTTTCACCTTTATTTTTATTTATTTATTTTTCTAGTACCTTAATGTTGCTATTCACAACATTCACGGCATGTTGCTTATACCTAACTTCAACTAATATAGGGCGGTCCTATGACTGGTTTGGGAGGCCCCATAGATGGTCGTTTTCAAGTTCAGTCTATGCCATCAATGTCACAACAGGTATACTTGTGTATTAAGATTGAAATCGATTAATAATTAGGGTTACTTCCCTTTTGGCATCTTGAAACAAGTAATTTTGTTTTGCTGTCAGAATTTCAATCAGCCCATGCCACAAATTCCACCACAGAATCAACAAATATCACCCTTGCAGAAACCTATTCAATCATCACAGGAGGTGCCATCATCCCATCAGTTGTACCCTCAAGCACCAGTTCCCTACCCACAAACATCTGTTAGACAGCATGGCCAGCCACATCTTCCTCCTTCTGCTGGTCCTCTTCAATCTCAGCAGATACGTGGAGTAAGTGGACAGTTTCCAACTTCTCAACCGCAAACTCAACCAAATGCTATGTCTGCTGCATTTCCTCAGCCTCCTCTTGACACCAGCATGCAATCTAATACTGCATTAGCTACAAATCAACAGCAAGTTCCTCCCTCCGTGCCACAACAGCCTATTCAGCAATCCCCTTCTCCCTTAGCCCAGATGCTGTCGCAACAGACACAGACTTTGCAAGCAAGCTTTCATTCATCTCAGCAGGCCTTCTCCCAGCTTCAACAACAACTGCAGATGATGCAGCCTTCTAGTCAAGCATTATCATTGCAGCAAAATGCAGAAGCTACTAAAAAGCATGTATGTTTGGTTAAAATCTATGTTTTAAGAAGTTTTTAATTTGAATTTTATTAGCTGTTCCATTTGATCTCTATTGCTCCATTTGCTTTGATCGGACTGATGCTGTGTGAAGTTTGGTTCTGATTAGTTGTATTAAAAAATATCAGTTTTTTCACTTTTAGTATTCCTTAAATTGATTTGATTAGACTTAGATTTTTTGGTGTCAAAATGGACTAGTTGTAGATATAAAATACTTTTTTCGTTGTTTTGTTATAGTGCTAGGATTTGTCATTATTTTTCTGGTGTGTTAGAGGTTGATGTCAAAGTAACGATTATGTGGCAATTTTATATTGATGTAGTCTCAATGGGTTGGGACTGTAGCACAACCAGTGGCCAGCACTCATGCAACTGCACCTGCTGCAGACGCCCCTTCATCCAAACTTGCTACTTCAGCCTTACCAGCAATAAACCATAACTCGGCTCTTGCCAAATGTAATTGGACAGAACATATATCTCCTGAGGGCTTCAAGTACTACTATAATAGTGTCACTGGTGAAAGTCGGGTAGGAATTTATTTTGAATTGCCATTATTTTATTATAATTATAGCTGTGGAGCTGACCTGTACTGGGAACTACAGTGGGAGAAACCTGAGGAGTTGACGTTATATGAACAGCAACAGCAAAGGGTATCTGTTCAGCAGTCTCACACTCAGTCACAACCTTCGGTACTACCTGCCCAGCAAATTCCTCAGTTCCAACAGGTTCAGCCTCAGAGTCATCTCCAAGGACAAGTTCTTCACCAGCAACAAGCACAACAGCCTCCTTTGTCCTCTTCAGTAAGCATCTCTGACATTAACATACATTGAAAGGTGATTTTGTGTTACTGACTCCTTTTCCCATATTCTCTTCTAGTTCCAGCCATATGGCGTTACAGGCCCTCAAAATGTTCAGGTAACACTACTTTTGTCAAAATTTTTGTTTAATGACAATAAAAGCTTTGCATTATGTGCCTCTTCGTCTATACTTGTATACCGCTCATTATATTATCATCCAAGTGTCTCATTTTTGTTGTGTATGATTGAAAATTGTTTGGCTTTTAGGATGTTGGTTATAAACAGTTACAGCCAACTGTTATTTCAGCTGGTGATCCAGGACGTTACTCACAGGTATGTTATGTTATATGTTTCACTTGACATACTTTTGTTCCAATTTATTATGCAGCCTTATGTGTTATCATAATTCCTGATTCAATTTCAGGGTGTTCATTCTACACAAGAATTGATGTGGAAAAATAAGCCTTCAGGTACATGACACAATGCATATGAAGAATGTCAGATTTTGTGGTTAATTTAATGTGAATGTTGGAGACATGGATTATTAATAATTTTATAATAATTTAAATGGTAACATCCAGGAGTATGAAGATGAGGCGGCACATTTAAGAGCTTATCAGATGCTTAAAGGCAGAGAGGGCCACAACCCCCTTCATTTTGATCCGTTGTGTGAAATGTAACAATTTATTTTGGCCCTCATTGTTGAGGTTTCAGTATCAGTTACTGTCGATGTGGGATTCTAAAACATGCCTTGCCCTCATCTTCCTGTACCATAAATTATTTGCTAAATATATATTTTAACTCCCAACCATTAATTTTATAGACAAGTCTTACAATTAGAGTTTATCAGTTATTACTTCCAAAATACTATCTATTATATGATAATTCCATTTCCATGCTTATATATTATTTCTAATCATAACTAAAATAAATGATTGTGGACTTAATTTGGTCATAAATTAATGCAATAATCTCAGAAAATGTTGAAACAAATACTCTTATTAATAAAAATTTAGGATGTAAAAAAGATTAAGTCAATTATTGTTTAACCTACAACAAAATTCGTTATAACAAGGAGAATAATATAAAATCATGGACATTTGATATCGGTATTTTATAAGATATTGTTTTGATATAGATATTTTATAAAAAGTAATCAATAAATAATTTTTATTTAGTATTTTCTAAATTGTTTGTTTTAAAAATAACATCGATTATTATGTTATAAGAAAAAGATTTCAAAAAATTGAATTGAAATTTAATATTTTTAAATATTTTTTTTTTACTAATATTATCCAATGATAATGTGTAACAAAAAAAAAAAATTGCCAAGTTTCTCTGATTGACAGTGTGTTGATCTAAGATATAATATATTTTTGAAAAAATTCATCATTTTAATTACTTAACAAAAAATAATATACTATCCTTTTTTTTTTTTGAAAAATGTATGTCAACTAAATTAATTAATATGTATACTTTTAGTTGAATGTATATACGTGAGAAAAAAAATTAAATTTTCTCCGTTTTCTTATTTTATTAAGGATTATAGAATTTAGTTTTGTTTAACCATATAATTATTTACCGATATTTTTATAGTAATAAACTTGTTATTTTGAAGAGGTTTTTGTTTTTATCGGAATATATAAACGGGTTTAATTTTACAACTTAAAAATTATAAGGAAATTTACTTCATTTATTTAAAATTTAATTTTATACACCAACAATAAATATTATAATACAACATTACAGAAATAAAATCCAACATATAAAAAGAATAAAATAATAATAATAAAGTAAATTTAGACACAAATTTTTCATTTTTTTAATATTAATTTATATTACATTATTATAAATAATATTCATCACAATAACAATAATTATTATATTATAATAAATAAAATATCTTTTCATGATAAAATTATTCTTACTATTATTATATTATAGTAAATGAAATATTTTTTCATAATAAAATTACGCTTACAAAAATGAGTCAGAAAATAAAAATTATTATAAAAACAATTATTAAAGTAGGATTTTGCATAATAAAAAGTATATAAAAACATTAAAACATTAAAAAAAAGTAAAAATAACCAAATTGTAACTTCATTTGATACACCATTAAACAAAATTGCATAAAAAAATATAATTAAATATATGATAAAATAGAAAGTACCTTAGAGATATAACAGAAATTTTCAGATATTGAATTAATTAAATTGTTGAGAGATAATAACAATTGTTTTAAGTAAAATAAGATTTCTTTAAAAGAAACAAAAATTAAAGATCTAATAAATAAATGGCTTATATGACTAAACACTTCAAATTCACAATCAAACATTTTTATGTGAAAAAATTAAATAAGAAAAAAATGTATTAAAAAAAGATGAAAATAATCAAAAGTCAGACCTAAAATTTATTAGATTCACTTTAATTGATAATTCACCTTTTGAACATAACTTCATAGATATTGTGATAAAAAAAAAAATACTTTGAAGATGTGAGTGAATTTTGCATATATAAAAGAAGTTAAACAATTAGAATAGATATAAAAGAAATGTTTAAAAAAAGAATACAAAACTAAAGACTAGGAAAATTATATATATATATATATATATATATATATATATATATATATATATATATATATATATATATATATATATATATATATTAAGTCTTTTGTAAGTAACATGTCTATTGAATCACTTTACATTTAAAGAAAAAAAAAACTCATATAATGTGGATTGATAGTTATTTTAATCATTTTTTAAAAAATGTCAATAAAAAATATTCTAATTTTTTTTACATATTATTCAATCCCTTACAAGTAAATATTTGTATTTGAAAAGAAAAACTAACGTTTAAGTTAATATGATTTAAGTAACCAATTTATATGTATAAGGATGATGAAGGTAATCCTTTATATAACTTACTATTTGGACCCTCATCTGGTTCAACTTACCATAACATGCTTTTATTTTAAAAATATTTAAATATATACTGTAATAAATATCGTATTATAATGTTAGATTGACATATTATTACCCAATGCTTTCAAGATTACTCTAGCTTATATGATATGATATGTTTTCTACTTATATATGTTAGTTGCATCCATCCATCAAGATGATAGTGCTTCTATATATAACAGTAGAACAACTTGTTTCTATGTTTAAGATTAAAAAAATTTAAATTTATGTTTTCTACTTATACTCAACTTTTTAACTCAATTCAGTATCAATATTTTTTTAAAACCGTCATTCTTCTTCTTTTCCAAAATATAGTTGAATTCAATTTATTTACCAATAAATATAAATAAATTACAAAAACTGTTATATTATTACAAATATTATCAAAGTTATAAAATTGATTTAAGTAGACATATCAAGTTAAATTTACATTTTGAACATTTTGTTTTTCTCGGCGAGAATTTTCTTATAGTCAATAGTCAACTTGATTGTTAGAACAGATTAGATGGACATAACATTTTGATCAAATCTTTTTTAAAAAATATATATGTTTAAAATAGGTATATTTTTAAATTTAAGTTAAAGTATAAAATTTAATTTAATGTTTAAGTTAAAATATAAAATTTATTTTAATATTTAAGTGAAGAGATTTGATATATAAATTCTAAAAAATTAATTTAACATAAATATATAAATAAATTCAAAAGTTGTAATTGGCTTACTAATTTTGTTTCATTTTAGACAGGATGATATTGCTCTATTTTAAAAAAGAGTTAAAAAATAAATAAAAAAATTAAATTAAATACAAGACACTCTAACATGGACATATAATACTAATATTATCACATAGCGTGCCATATAATATTGATGTTGCCAGATGATATGACACAGTCTTAAAATATAAAAAAAAATACTAAAAATACAAAAACGACATAAACATTCTTTATACAAATATAATGAAAAAGACTAAATTAAATCAACAAAACAAAATATGATATTTAATTAAACAAAATAATTAAAGAAATAAATGAACAAAAGAAACCAAATTAAATAAAAGTAGAGCAAAGTAATATTAATAAAAGTTTATAATCATCATTAATCTTGTAGAAGCATAATGTAACACCCATCCCTAAATTACTTAACTATGAAGTTTATAGGTTAGACTACCGAAAAGCAAATGCATTTGTTGATACGAGTAGCCAAATTAATTCTTTTAAGTTATAGTTCAACTGTATAATTTCATATATATACAGTTTTTAAATTCTTCTCATTTCGGTGTATGTTTGATTCTTCCATGTGCCCCTTCCATTGAAAACCAGTCTGCTAGGAGTCGCTCCTTGTTCGTGCCTCTTGCATCAATGATCACTCACCGTCTTCGTCAGTGCCCTTACACACCCTTCCACAACCCATTTTCCAAAGTTTATATAAGAGAACTATCATTCATTTTTTTTTTTTGTTAATATAGGCTTAATACCTCAATTGGTCCTCTAATTTGTCAACTAATCTCATTTTGGTCCTCTATTTTGCAACAGTCTCAATTTAGTCACAAATTTTGCAAATATGAACACATTACATTCCATCCGTTAAGTCTTAGCAAACGGCGTTAAGTGTTGGAATGAGAATGTGTTGAGGTGTTATTTTTTATTTTACGTGGCAATTGGGATTTAGTAATTTAGGGATTTAGGGGTATTAAAAAATCAGAGCAACTGATAATTGAGAATTAGGGGTTCGAGAAATTGAGTTTGGGGATTTCTTGAAGTGCTTGCGAGAGGAAGCCAGAGACATTGACGCATTTCATTGTTGGAGAAGACGAGGTGAATGAAGCATCTTCCAACTTGGATAAGAAACAAATTTTAATTTTTCCAACACAGCTGCTTGGTTTTCTCACCTCTACATGGGATACTGCATTGTTTGAAACCTTCTTCTGGGTTTGTGGTCTTCCTGCAACAGTTTTTTGTAATANGAAGTTGTCTGGTCTTGGATTACACCGGTTTTCCAATCTTGCACGAGTGGAGGAAGAACTAGAAATTTCAATATGTTCATCTGCAGTTGAGTCACAAGAGGATGTCTCTACTGCCCAGAAATCATCTTGAATGATACTTTCCTTTTAACGCACAATCTGTCATAAACAAAAAAAGATACACTGTTTAGAATTTGAGCAATTTATCTTTACCAGATTAGAGACAACTTCAGCATATGTGCCACTGCTTGCATTGTATACCCTTCTCAATGACTTTGGTTGGGTGGAACGATTGACAAAACAATGTCTTCTTTCTTCATTGATGACAAGCTCTTCATCATCAACCCATATTGAATTTACGAACTCATCTTCATCATCAGTATCTAGAAATGGAATTTGCGCATTGGAGCTTTCATTTCCAAAACAACCATCGAGTGGTGAGGGGTTTGGGAACAATTCTCCCAGATCAATACCAACTGGAGACTGTTGTTCTGGGGGGAAGAAAATATCTTCTGGAAAGTCTGGATCCACAATCAACTCTGATTTTTTAATACCCCAAAATCCCAAAATCCCTAAATCCCAAAGTCTGGAGGTATTAAGCCGTTAATATATTTCCCTCCATAATATTATCTTTGTCTTTTAATGGTATGATATTCTCTTGACCTTCAAATTTGATAGATTGATATTAAGCAACACACTAATTGAATAATAAAATAAGACTCTAAAACTTTGCATCATTGATTTGCACCGCAACCAAGAATTAAACTTAAGATAGGTCATTACTTATTCCAAATTGTTTGACTTACTCTAAAATAGAAGAATGGAGTTTAAAAAGAGCCAAGATTATTTTTGCAAAGACTTTTAGGAACAAGAAAAATAAATAATACAATATATTTTTATTGATTTATCTAATTCAGGTTATGAGGATTCTTGCTTAATTAAACAATTCAAGAGGTTTCACTAAAAATAAAAAGATAAAAAGGTTATCTCTTCTCCCAAAAAGGACACTAAAATTTTTGTAAGTTTGATAAGACTATTGTATATACTTTTGTATTGTTCTTCTTCTTCAGCTCTTTATATAAATTTTCCAAGATGATTATTGTAGCTTGTATAGGACTTGATTTTCTATTTGTCTTCAATGTATATCTCCAGTATTTTTTATCCATACAGCTTGATATGAAAAAATGATAGGATTCTTAAACAGAATTTCTATAGTTTCTTTGCTTAAGAAAATAATTCAAACAAATTCTTATGTATGTCAGTTGAGTTTTATTAAACCAAAATTGCATAAATTTCTTTGTTTTCTTATCAAACTAATTATTAAACAATTGATTACAAAAATGTCCTTAATTATAGATTTTATAGTTGTTGGAAAAATTAATTTGAGTGATTTTAATAGGTATTTATTTGTGGTTTTGACCCACTTAAATTACTAAAAGAAGAATCTTTAAGTGATTTTAATTTAAATGTGTTTTCAGTTATTACACTGACAAGAAATTCCATATGTAAGTAAAAGGTTTAAATAAAGTTATTGATCAAAATATATGTTAATATATATTAAACATTTTCCTTAGAAACCTAAATATGTGAAAACCATTTATTAAAAGGATATTTAATCTATTAAAACAACACTGTCTATTTCAAACTTGGTAAAAACATTAAAAAGAATTCTCTGCATAATTTATGCAAGACGAAAGATAGAGAGATCACATATAACATATTAACATAAACTACAACTAAATCCCTATATTAGATACACAATAATATATCATCATTAAACATCCATTATCTTGCAAATGAGTCAATACCACAAGTATTTCAAGCTTGAATTTGTGTACTAACAAATTATTTCAAGCTTTATATATTCTTTTTTATTTGAATTCTATCCATTATTAATCTCTGAACAAAAGCTACCTTTTGAGGGAGGAAGAATTTTCTACAGCCATTTTGAAGACTTCAATTTTAGTGTTGTATTTTTCCACATTTAACCATTCTTAGCCATTTTACCATCTCCTCTTGGTATAATTACTTTCAATATACAATAACATGAAACCAACCTCTACTTCACTACAACTTTCATTCTATCTCCCAACTACTTTCACATTTCAACCTTGGTGTACTAGATTTCGCTATAGGCCAAGTATCTCTATACATTTTTTATAAACTCTTTATATAATTTTTTTTTTAAATTATGTTATATTACTAATCTTTTCTCCGTATCTTTTTACTTATGAAAGTAATTTTAAATACCAACTTCATAAACAAGTATAAAATACGAACTAATTAAAGTTGTTGAAAATCTAAATGTGAATTTAAATTTCATATTAAATAAAAATGACAAAATAAAATATCATATAAGAATGAATACCCATTAATTTATTACTTTAAAATTGTGTTGAACAATGTTAATTTCTTATATAGTCCTAGATTTCATTAGTATTATATATTTATGATAAAATGTTTTTTAACACTTATGATATTAATTATATTATAAACAAATTATATAATGCTATATAAATTCTATATTCTTCATCATCAAGTATGCATATTGAACTAAAAAAACTTACATTACGTCATTGGTGAGCAAAAAAAAAGTCTGTCTTATCATTCAGTTACCCATTACAAACACATCTAAAAATACATTAGAAATTATGTTAACTGCTCGAATTCTCAATTGCGGAGTTCTTATTGAAGAGTTTGATTAAGTGAAAGTTAAATGTATATATTAGGTGAAGCGCTTTTACAATGTATAAAAACAGTGTCAGCAAAGAATAATAGCCCATAGCCCATAGTTTCTGTAAAAAAAAAATAGGTTAAAACCATTTAGGTGTTCCTATTTTTGTAAGGTATTTCCAATTTGGTCCACTTTTTTTAAACCTTCCCAATTGAGTCCTTATAATTGTTAATTTGAAACAAATTAGCTCATACCGTTAAAAATTGTTAACTGTGTTAAAATTGTGCAGAGGTGAGTAGATGACGTGGTTAAAATTCTCCTTTTGAAGTGTTAAAATTGTGCAGAGGTGTTAAATTTGTGCAGAGGAGAACGGGAACAATTTAAACACCTCTGCACAATTTTAACACCTTAAAAGGAGAATTTTAACCACGTCATCTACCCACCTCTATACAATTTTAACACCATTAACGATTTTTAACGGCAAGGACTAATTTGTTTGAAATTAACACTTATAAAGACTCAATTGGAAAGATTTAAAAGAAGAGGACCAAATTGAAAATATCTTACGAAAATAGGAACGCCTAGATGGTTTTAACCAAAAAAAATACTATAAACATCCATTTTGAGCTTTTTTTCTTCTTTCCCAAAACATCTATTTATTTAATTTAGAATTTAATACAAGAAAAATTTTTATCTGTCTTCAATACATAAATCATTGTTAATATGCTTATTACAATTTATGATTTCTAACCTAATATATATAATTCGAACTACCAATGGGAGATTGGCACCAAAATATTCAAATGATTCAGAATCATCAACCTTTTTGTCTAATCTCTTGCTCGGAACTGATGGTTATCCATCCTCCCTTGTTTGGGGAATTTTTTTAATTTTTTTAATTATTTATTTTTTGGAATCATAAATAGATAAAGTGACAATGAGGCTTCCAAAGTATAAGAGTTTTCCATGAAGAAGTTAACTCCTCGGTTGCCACATTTTTAACACACATTTCTTTTGTCCGACATATTCCTAAACTTGCAAAACAAGAAAGGAATAAAGAAATTATTATAGGGTGAGTAAATCACCCAATTTTGAAACTTATCTTAATGGGTGTTCATGGATTATGATAAGCTAACCAAATATACCCGTTAATTTAACTAAAATATAAATCCAAAAAAGTTTGTTCATTTGGATTTCTTGTTGGTATCGTTATTCCCATTTCTAAAAAATGGTTCAAATCAGCTCTAAGGATCTGATTCTGTTTGATTTTGATGAACATATACATAGCAGTATGAGGGTATGATGAAGATGTGAGAACACAGTTTTCATGGAAAATGTAGTCTAGTGTTGATGTTATTGTAAAGATTGTACTGAGTTTGGATTCAATTGATTGAGATGCTTGCAACGAATCATATGGGTTGGATGCAAATGACTAAACCTCTTTTCACTTCATTGATTCGATTTCCATATAGCATCAAATTAATTCCCACTGCAACACTTGGATTACGAGTAGATACCCTTTTGCAATTCCATAACATAAACTTTTCATTTATATCACAAAAATATTTTTCTTCATTGCTTCAATCAGAGAATATTCATTCACCAACGACATCGTGGAAAAATGGAATTTCTGTATACATTTTCTTTAAAGTGCTTTTTTTATTTTTTATTTTCTTCTTTCTTATCTGCTATTTTGTCCATACTACCACTTGCATGCCTATTAAAAAACAATGGTTTTAATTAGATTGCAATGATTTTTCAATCAACAATATATAGTTGCAAACATGACATGGTTCTAGAAAGTAGAAACCTTAAAATGTAACCTGGAATAGATCAAAAGAAACGGTAGTTTCAACTGTAATATTTCAAAACCATTCACATGTTAGACTTCCACCAAACCTTAATTTCTTTTTCAGCTCCCACTGTATCTATCTTTGTCATGTTTTAATTAAGGTATTCCTGTCAAATAAATTTTTAGTATGAATCAAAGGAACAGAGTGAGAGAATATTTTACTAACAAGTTTCGAGTATATATACCTGCAAAGTACTTCTAGTTTATGCAAGAGCTTATAGAGCAGATCAATCTAAAATATTCTCACACTTTTGGAAAAATATTTAAAATCATCATTATATTAAATTCACTTTAAACCTGAAAGAAAATAATAAAAAAAAAAAAAACCAAGAGTGTCACAAATTATAACCCTTAATTTTAGGTATGATCAAGAAGTGAAGATTAAAAAACCTAAAGCAGTCATTACAAAAGATAAAACTTAAAAACTTCAACAACCTAAACTAACATGCATGAACTTGACTGAATCATGGCTTCTTTCCAGATCAATTACTAAAAATATTTAGATGAAAATATATAATATGGTGATTTTACCGATTAAAATCTTATACATTATTGGTCATACATGGTGGAGAGATGGAATTAATGTGTTTTTTAATAAAATCTTGATACACCAGTTCATGCAGTGTTTGTAAAGAATCTTGTTGTATGATTTATCTTTTTCCTTCATCATAACTGGACGGTTACAAACAATTAGCACATTGCTATCCCCAGCCTCCACAAAAAATATTCTTGTCTTTCTTTCTTTTTGGGAAAGAATTTCGATCAGTTCAATATAAATAATTTTTTCAAACATTGAATATCACTGGAATTTAACTCGCCATTTAATGAATTGGAATTTGAAACAGTACAGAGAATTAGATAAGCCAGCATAAATTGATTACACTACAACATATTTATTTCACAAAGAAGATAATTAATTAATTATATGATTCCAATAAGATAAAAGCTGTGACAGATATCAGAACCACATAAAAAACTAACTCTAACAACAATTATATGAACTTTTGTTAATCTAAAATGGGAGAAACTCCTCAGATTATTCTTCTTCAAATAAATAATTAATCTAAGAACTTAAAATTTATGTGTGTTAGTAGGTGATAGAAAGTAATTAAAGTGTAATGTTTGAATTGATGTAATGGTAAGTAGATGATTTGGAAGCAGGGATAGGGTTAGTGGGTTGTTATAGTATTAGAAAACTTGTAAACTATGGTAGAACAATATATATGTGTGTAATGCTTTTGTCCACACCAATATCTCACATCATCCATGTTTTGGTATATGAAGAAGAAACAATCCATGCTCTAGCCATTTCCCTCCCAGGAAACACACATCATCATTGAATGGCTGAAGCCCATCTTTGTATATAGCTTATAGGGGAAGATGATGAGAAAAGCCATCATACACAAAAAGCTAAAGGGTACTGCTAGAGTAATAATGTTGCAACTTTTTCCATACCTCATCTCATGCATCCTGTCAACTCATACATAGTTTTCATCTTTCTTTCTTAAATTTCCCTCATCATAGGTACACTTCCCTGCTCCATTGCTTCTTAACTTACATTCTTGCCTTTCCCTTTCCCACATAAAGTCTCTCTCCCATAAGTATCTCACTGCCTTCCTAAACCATTTCATCACATGTCTCTAATTCAACAAATTAAGGAAAAACCCTAACCCTAAAACCCTTCCCCCTTTTCCACCGCCAAAAATCACTTCCCACCACAGGATAATAATCACTGCCACCAACCTAATAATAAAAAATAAAAACAAAAAAAGCCATGCCAATTCAAAATACCTCATTATCGAATATACATTTCTAGTTATAATATATATAATATAAAGAAGGAAAGAAGAAAAGAAGAAAAAGTTGAATAGCAAAATCAGAATATATCTAAAATCTCGAACCTCCAAAATGTTTCATACATATATATATATGAGCACAAGCCAGTTGAAGTGAGATTTCTCTATGGTAACCTCTTAAACACAAAACATCCCAAGAGGCCACAGAGGTTTTCACTTTTCATCATATGTTCAGTTAGTTAGCTAGATAACCAACCTTACATATACATAATATAACATAGTAGCAAGATATTAATATAATATAATTAATATACAGGCAAATAATTAAAATTAAAATGAAGTAATTAATGTCAAAAGTTCTATGATGAAATAGTACTACTACTACTACTACATGTCTGACGATGATGATGACCTAGACACGATCTCCCCTCTCTTCACTCATCATCTGCGTTGGCACCATGTCCTGAAGAAGCCCATTGAAGAAATCCTGAGGACCTCCCACCCTAGATAGCGCAAAACCTCGCAGATTCTCTTGGCTCTGAAGGAACCCACTCAACGACGACGTATTGACGTAGTCGTTTACGCAAGTAGCTGAGTTAACAACATTCAGAGGTGATGATGAAGACGAGGTGCTGGTGGTTGTGGAGTTGTATAACATTGCTACTTGAGCTTGAGCTTGAGCTTGTGCTTGTGCTTGTGCTTGGTCATGACGAAACTGTTGGTGCTGTTGTTGTTGCAGCATGAAGAGTCCGGTGGTGGGTCCGAACGCACTTGGTTCGGAGTGCAAGAACCCGAGGCTAGCCCGTGAAGTGGCAGGACAAGGGTGCGTATGTTGCCCCTCGTAGGTTGTCACCACCACCGTAGGGTCCTCCGAGGAACGCTCCACGCGCTTCTTCACGCCGCATGCCGCGGTGGTGCAACGATAGTAGCTCCTGTTGTTGATTATTTTGCGTGCACCGCAAGAAATATTTTAATTATAAAGTCGCAATCCAAAGCAGCGCATACATAATAAAACGAGAGAACAAAATAATTCTAGAGGAGAAGAACAAATCAATGTTACTTAAATCAAGATTTGATAAATGAAATCTACATGTACAATATTAGTTAATTAATTAATTAATTAATTAATTATTGGTGTTACCTGGGATGAGGGCTGTTTTTGACGGCTTTCTGACCGTACTTGCGCCACCTATAGCCATCGTCGAGGTGATCCACTTCACTCTTTGTTTTGAACGCAAATCTTGGTTCTCTTGGCTTCTTTTGGTGCTTCTTTTTCGGCTTCGGCCTAACCATGGAAATTTAGTAAAGCAAATAATCAACATCTTTCTTTTATTTTCTTTTATTTTCTCGTGTTTATTTATATAACAAACAAACACAACAAATCAAAATCTGAAGAAGATGAGATAGGAAAGAAATGACAGTATAACGAAAACCCATTTTAAGTTCAATGAACATACACAGACGAAACTCCGTCAATTCTCAGCACTCAGCAACCCTGTCTGTCTTTGCAACTGTAACAAACTCTATCCTCGTTTAATCTTATTATTACTTTTTATTATTTCACACAAGCACATTCAGTGACAGAGAATTAATTCCATTATTTTTTTATGAAACAGATTAAAATTGAGAAACTAAATCATTTTCGTTCATCGCTATTATTATTAATATTACTTTCATCACCATCATTACTCACTGATTCTTAGACTTGTCTTGATCTTGGTCTTCTCCTTTTCCTGCTGCATCTGTTGCCGTTTCATCCTCCTCCGCTTCGTCTTCATTTCCAGTTGCTTTGTTGGCGGCGGCCGCTGCGGCCTCATTCGAGGAGGAGGAAATCGAGGAGTAGTTGGGAGACGGAGGAGTGTTGAGGACCTCGGAGCCGTCGGGGACATTGGAGCTGGCCGGGGAGGGAAGCGCGTGGGTGATTTGGGTGGGGGCTGGTGGCGGTGGTGGTGAGGTGACGGCGGTGTTTTGGGGCCAGTCGAATAAGGAAGGGGTATAATCAGGGACAGCCAGCAAGTCCATGAAGGGAAAGTTTGAAGCTTTTGGATCGTGAGGCAAGGATGAAGATGGTGGTGGAGGAAGAGGTGGCATGATGTCGAAGATGGTGGAGAAAGCAGGGGAGAAAGGGAAGGACATGGTCATGGTCATGTTGGGAATCTCGTCGGAAAATGCCACAGAATTTGCCATGGTGGATGATGACTTTGAGTTCGCTTCTTTCTCTCTCTTCTCCTCCATTGCTTTTAATCTATCGTAGGTGCTATATATCAACAAAAACCTTTGCACATATTCCTCATTTTCCCCTTCCTTTCTCTCTCCCTTTTTGCTTAACAATATTTCTCAAAAACCCCTAAACAATCTTCCCCCTTTATTTTTTTTATTTTTTCTTTTTTAGCCTTTTTTTATTCTGACTGTCCAATGCTCTCACACACTCATCTCTAACGTTTTAGTCAATCTTTTTACCACAATTAATACTTAATTCAAAAATATTATTTTTTTAAACCTAAAACGTTTACTTACAGACCATGTCTTGTAAGCTTTTGACCAGGAGTTTTATTTCATCATCAGATTTATATATATCAATGGAAAGAAACTGAAGTATCATTAAAGAATTAATCTCCAATTATTTAATTATGTCATATTCCAATTTTCAATAAAGATTAATAATTAATAAGGGGGTTTTCTTTAAATAAAATATACATAAAAAAAAAAATTGGGTGTGTGAATGGAGTTTGATTTGGTTGGGTTGAGATGGGGTAGGGAATTTGGAGAACAGGTTGGCTGGGAGAGGTTTCCCACCTAGGGACTGACCGACACGTGGCGGTTTTCCTTCTCACAGTGGATTGCGATAACATTTACTGCGAAAGAGGAGCAGCGGTGGGTCCCAGCGTACGCGTATATTTGACTGGCAACCGGAATTAGTGTGAACGGGAGAGTGTACACGTGGGATGTAAGTAAAAGGAGATTAGGGTCTGATGTTAGCATGTGATGGTGCTGTCCTCTTTCGTTTCCCTTTTTTATTTTTTTTTTCTTTTAATATTTCTTAAAATAATATTATCTACATTTTTTGTTTTTCAAAATCATTTATCTTCACTGCATTTTATTTAGTATGAATAACTACAATAATATTGTAAACTATGGTTAATATAATGTTCTGTTCTCATTGTGTCAAAAATTCAAAGTTACAGTCACTCTTGATTTAACGGATTTAAGGAAAACTGTGTTAGGAGAAAAAATAAATATATTTTTGAAAACTTTCTAAATATTGTATTGATAACTCTCCTTAACTATTTTTATCACATAATGAATTGTACAAAGAATAGTTATAATTAGATAATCATTGAATTAAAACCATTATTAATTTAAGTCTGCATATTTATTACAAACTGATGGATATATTTTACTTTACATCAAATGATTCAGATGAAATTAAATTATTTATTGATTTTGAATTATTGAAACTTTAAATCTTTAATCATCTATTGATAAAAATTCAACCATTAAATTTTTTTCATTAATGGACATTCAATTCATCTATGAAATAGATCATTTTAGAAGTTAAAATATATTTTTTAAAATTAAAAAAGTTCAGTTTTTTACCACAGATTTTAAAAATATTTTTTGAAAAATTCTAGAAAACAACGTATTTGATAAAGACGTTATGAAAAAAATGTTGAATTCATTTTTATTTATTATCAATAGGAGTATAAGTTGAATTTTTAAATCATAATGATATTTTGACACCAATTTTTTGACATCATTTTGATACTGCACACGTGTCAAAATGTGGTTGGACAATTTCAAATTAAAAAAGAAACTTTTGATTTTTCTCTTTCAAATATTTTCTTGTCTTAGCTTTTTAATTTGAAATCGTCTAACCATATTTTGACACGTGTGCAGTATCAAATTGATGTTAAAATATCATTTTCTTTTTTAAATATAATGGACAAATCACTAGACGTTAATAAAATTAAACGGATAAATTTTATCTACTTCAATCCTTTTTTTTTTCATATTTTCTAATGGATGGTTAATATGAACTTACTTAGGAATAAAAGAAGTGTTTTGAAAAAAAACAAAGCTAAAAAAATTTATTACTCTAAAAAATTATTCATCCTATGGATTCCGCTAGTTAGGTTGCATTAGTAATCACGAGAGTCTGCACTGAAAAAAATCGTTGTTAATTTTCTTAATTGATATCTTAAAAATATTAATGACCCCTTTATTCTTCTATGTACTTTTTAAGATTATTTTGTAAAAACAAAAGAGTTGTACATTTTTTATTTTAATAAAATAGTTGTATAGTTTCTTATTTTATTCATTTCTCTTTTCATTTAAAACAACAAATATATGTATAAACCATTTAAAAGTTATTATAAGAATAAAGAGTACAACAAAAACAATGATAAATATCTTTTGAATTTTAGAGAAAAAAATATTTTTTTCTAGAATGAAAGAAAAAGAAAAAAAACTGATGGAGTATGATTTATAGCTTAACGTATATGTTTAACAACAACGTCTTTGTTGAGAGGTCTCTTATATTATTTTTATTCACACTTATGATGATCCCAATATTTGTATAAAAAATAGTTAAAATAATTAATCGATTACAATGTTTAAGAAAAATATTAAAATTAAAATTTGTATTACTTTCTTATAGAAAAAAAACATAAGAAAAATGAAAAAATATATCGTAACAACTTAAACAGAAAAATAAAATAAAAATATTTATATTAAAGGTGACCTTTTATAAAAGAGAAGGTAAATATAATTACACATTTCACTTTATTTATATTTATTTATGTTCCCATCATTCTTAATGAAAGGTTTAAGAAATTTAAGGTTTGTCTTAAAACGTTAAATTTTTAATGAAAGATTTAAGAGATTGAGGATTTGTCTGAAAACATTAAGATCTATCACTATAAATGTATTGTGTATTTTAGAAATTGAAATTTTTTAATAATAAATATTTGTAAATAAAAAAGTATATGTATTTTATTTTATAGGGTTAAATATGTTTTTAGTCCCTATATTTTGTGGCGATTTTGGTTTTAGTCATTCTTTCAAACTAAGGTACAATTTAGTCTTTCAACTTTAGAAAATTCTGGTTGTAGTCCTTTTTACAAATTTTTTTTAACTTTATTTGCTGTTTCAAACGCGTTTCTCAGTTAACATTGAAACAAAAATGTGTCAAACAGTATAAACAATCCAAATACTATAATGAAAAGTGTTTGAAACCGTAAATAAAGTTAAAAAAATTTGGTAAAAATGATTAAAACTATAATTTTATAAAGTTGAAAGACTAAATTGTACTTTAATTTGAGTGAGAGACTAAAACTAAAATGCCCTAAAGTATAGGGACTAAAGACGTATTTAACCTTATTTTATATAATATATGTGTTCATATAAGAGTTGATGATTTACAGCACTGAAAAAACGCGTATGTGTGCTTTATGACAAAACAGAAATTAATAAAAGTAGACAAAGATCGTTTAATTGCGTCAAATATTCATTTAATTCTAAATCGATTTTATTGTAGTTTAATATAAAAATGGTTTTTAAAATGACTATTAAAATATTTAATTGTTTTATAAACTTAAATGATATTATAGATAAATTTAATTTGGAGTTCGCTTTAGTCACCTATATCTGACTGGTGAAAAACCAACCACACGTCTTGTTTTATATCTTACGGAAAAGAAGAAGGGATTTCATGCTTAATTATAATTTTTTAACTTTTATATATTTTTTATAAATCTGCAAATTTTGATTTCTATATTCTTTTAGACATCATCTTAGTTAATTAATTTTGTATTATTCGTAATTTTAGTTATTATTTTTTTGTTCAAACAATTTTAGACATCATCAGTGACAATTTTTTTTTCAATTATCTGCAATTCTTTTATCATTTTGGACTTTTTTTCAAGTTAGAGAAATAAAAAACACTTGTGACTTTTTTACATTATCGAAAAATTAGCAATTAATTGTTACAAAATATAATTGGATAATGGTTCGATAAGGTTTTAAATTTAAAAATTGAACAAAACTACAAATTATTAAAGTTTAAGAGATAAAAACAACAATGAACTTCAGTATAGAATACGAACAGTTAAAAGTTAAAAAAAAAAATATTGAACAAAAATTAGAAACCACATTTGTAAACTTTACAAAAATATAGGACTAGAGTTAATATATCTAATTTGAATATAGACAAATAAATTTTCTGGTATTTAAAGGTAGATACTGAAATCCAAACTTAAGAGGTTGTAATCATTAAAACATATGTTTTAGGAATTAATATCCAGTTGATAACATTTTCAAAATCTGGCTAAAATGCAATACCCAATTTGTAACACATAAAATACAATTCGACACGATAATTAAAAGTCAATAATAGGAAAAGATAGTAATCATTATTGATAACTCAAAATTCAAATCAGTAATGATGCTTCATATCATTAATTTTTCCTTATTATTTCTTTTTCTTTTTCATCTTTACTTATTACATATCTCACTCTCTTTCTGTTTATTTATTTCGTCTTATTGTTCTAAAATCTACTTACATTTTAAAAAAATTATATTATCAAACATTTCTATTTTCTAAAGGCAAGTAAGAAAACACATTTTTTAAAATATACTTATTTTGAAAGTAAAATTCAAAAGACAATAATGGTTGAATAGTGGAAAAATATTTTGGGAAATAGAATTAAAAATAAAGCAGAGAGTCTTTATAGGATGAGATAGAAAGGAGCAGCAAGATCTATAAATTAGATTATATTTAAATCAAACATTGGACTGAGTCAAAGAACGAATATTTTTAATTGTCAGAGAAAACAATAATTAAACATAAAGGCATTCCTGTGAAAAGGAGTCTTCTTCGTGCAGACAACGCTTACGTTAGAAGGTTAAATCTAGCAAATGGAAAAAAAAGAAAAATTAAAAGTTAAAACGAATTAACATGGAACACTTACAACAACGTTGTGAGTTGTGACTTGTTTAAGACCGTCGTCGTCTCATCATATAGAAGCTTCGGCACGTGCTTTCCATGACATCATTTCCACGTCACCCTTTCCTCATAAAAACTAGCTCCATTTATATAAGTACCAAAGTTTATAAATAATTTTATTTACTAAATGCGTGTTTAATTGAATTTTTATTTATAAAATGTAGAGACACTCGAATATTAGTTTTTCGTTTTAGAGGCGCACTGTTGAGAATCATAAATGCTCTTCAAAAATTTAATGGGCCTCTCAGTTAGGTGAATGATTGTTATTTTTATTTCAGTATAAAAAACGAAATCACATTATTTTGACTATTATTTTAAAAGGCGTGAGATGTAAATAAAAGATTTTTGTGAAAAAGTATAATGTGCGGTGGAAGTACACGTGGCAGCATGAGATTGTGCGTAGCTCTTACGTGTTTGATGGACGGGTGGAATTGAGCGAAACCCAGATCGAAAGGAAACGTACTTTACGCGGTTTTGGTATATTCTATCATTGCTTCAAACACACTCTTCACAACCCATATATGCCTTAATCTTCTTTTTGCATTACTATACTCTCCATTTTTTAACCTTACCTCTTTGTATTTTTCTTCTTTTTTTTTTCTTAATTTTATATCTTATCAAAGTTTTCAATCTCTTTTATGTCCATAAACTAACACTTTTTTAATCATTCACACCATTCCTTTCTTTCTTTTTATTTTTCAATGCCATTTTCACAAAACTAGTGTTGTGATTTGTTTTCTTGGGATAATATAAGATAAGAAAGCGTGTATTTATCATCCACTGCGTGATTACCGTAAGCAACATTCTTTTATCCTCTCTCATTTATAAATTAATATTAATTTTCATTTTACTTTTCTAAAATATATTATTGTTTACTTTTTCCGTAAATTACCATACATGTATAAAGACAAGACGTACATGAGTGTTGTCTTTAAACAATGAATTCTAACGGTATTGGTTTGACATGTTGGGTGGAGGGTGGGAAGGTGGCTGCACCGTGCCTTTGGGCGGCGCGTGGTTTGTTGATTGTGTATAAACGGTTGTTTGTTTGGATTTTACATCACATTGGAACAACCGACATAGGATTTAAAGTTCTGTTTGCGGTGTTTGACCGCGGTTTCTATAAGATACCGTCCAAAATGTCGCTATAAAGGATAATCCCAAACAAAACATTATATGAAAGCGCTTCTGTGTGCGTAATGCCAATCGTCAACCTTTTCGATATTTTCTTCTCCTTGTTCAACTACACAAATACAAGAGAAAGCAAACATCTTTAATCATATTCGCAATTTATTATTTTAAAAATGATATTATTATTTTTTTTTAGCAGTACAAAACTGCTGACCGATGAAAAGGAAAAAATATTTAACAAAGATTTTCATTCCATTTTACTCATCCCACTTTTCGGCTGAGAATTAAAAAATGTGTGAATTTCGTATCATTATTTTTGTATTAATTTGTTTTTTCCTTCTAAATATATTTTTTCCTTTTCCCCCTCCTTTTCCTTACGTATTTACATGCCCCATACATAAAAGCTATTGTGTTGACTTAGGTTGATGAAACTTGGAACATGTAGTTGTAGTTTAATCATACATGCATATTGGAATGTTTCTTTTAACCAGTGTTGATGTGTAAATATTACTGTATTAATATACAGTATTAATAATTGATTATTAAATTTGATTATTTAAAAGATATATTACGTTAATAATTAATTAACGAGTTTGTCTGTCGCAAGTCATATAAATATACGTTTGATATATGAATAAAAATACATTGATCTATTTTAATAAAAGAAAATTATTTTAAAAAACATATCAAATTTGAGAATTAAAGTATTTTTTACAAGTTAACAATCCATCAAAATGGTTTGTATTTTCGAAAAAAATTAGACGATCAAAAGAAAGTAATAGAAAAAAAAAATTATCAATCCTGATACCAATTCAACTAAAACAATTATTATTAGAGAGAATTAGCATAAACCCTATTATACAAAACTTCGTTCTCTCAATCTTAAAACTTCCAACTGCCATTATCCTTATTCTATGACCGACCATTGTGTAATTGAAGTGCACACAATGTTTTTTCATTATAAAAAACGTTGGAGAATATTTGATGATTTAGGTTCTGTGATTCCTCTACTGAGGTTCATGTAACTTGCCTAAAGCTATTGATGAGAATGCTATTTTAGAAACGGTTTATTCATTGAACAACATTATATTCTTATTTGAATATTGATCGGACTGTAGCAAATGTGAAAGCAAAACTGGTTAATTTTTTTTTAATGCCTATGATTCGAATATATTTTATCTGTCAGAATCTTTTTCCAAACATCTTAACCAAACCCATTTGTGATTTAATAATATAAAGCTGTGTTCTAGATGTGTGTCACCATCCATGATTTCCACACTAGATTATATCATATTATTCCATTTTCCTTCCAGATATTTTCAGTAACAATTTATTATAATTAAGGTGCCTCATATATATTATTAATCCTATAAAACTTAATTTAATATTTGATTTAGATGATCTCGAAATCTACAATATTTTTAAACATTTTCTTCCAATGAGGTTTATTCTCGTCTTGAATGTATCTTATTTGTTTTCATGGTCAACTCAACAACTTTTGACCAAAACTCATATAGAAGAAATCAGTACGAAAACTAATTCAAACAAAGCTAATATATATTGAATTAAATAATTGTACAGAAAGAGTTCAAAACAGACGTACGTCATGTTATTTTAAGTGGGGGCATCCATTTTAATTTGATTTAGAAAACTCACATCAATTTAGTTTCAGGATGGAAAGGTCGTGCATGCTTTCTTTTTAGGGTTATATATATCCCTTAAAAAGACTAATTCATTCACATAAGTGTATTGATATAAATAACTATTTCCTTTGAGATCTAATTAACTTTTAATTCTATTTTTAAATAAGAATTTATTAAATATTATTGGGTATTCAATTAAATATCTAATTAACTTTTAATTAAATTTTTGTTGTTTAATTTTTTTCTTTAAATTAGATAACATGGTGATTATTTATCTCATCATTTGTCGTTTAATATTAATGTGGTGATATTATTTTATTAATCACAATACGTGAAAACAAAATATCATGATAAGAAAACAAAATAAGAATCATATTACTTCACTAAAAAAAAGTAAAAACTAAATTGAAAATAATATATAATAAACAACAAAAGTCTATTAAAAAATCGATTAAAAATACTCAACTTTTATAAAAAAGAAAATGTATAACTCAATTAAATCTTACGTTAAATATGATAATTCTTATGGTGATAATGCACGTCAATTAGTTTCCTTTTAGTCTAATTCATATTTCACCTAAAAATAACATGTTAAAATTACAAGTTAATAGATTTGGTGGATCATAATTGCGAGTTTGCAAGTCAGTGTAAACTAAGAAAATATTGAAAGTTATTTACAATCTTTTAATCTTAACTTTTAATATCTTATTACTAATAAAATAATTACAAAGAAACCATCTTAAAGATTAATTATTTATCATTTATTACAAGTAAATAACGAAATATATTGTAAAAAATAGACATTAAAATGAATTATGAAATATTAGAAAAATTAAAGAAATAAAAAACTATTTAGAATGAGGAACTTGATTATCTAGCTAATCTCATACTTATATAGTGGATTGCAAACCAATATGCATGATCCACATTATTATCTTATTATATTTATTTGATTTTGTTGATGCTAATTTTATTACTAATTTCCAGATATTCTTGCAAGACTAGATTTAATTATTAAGTATGTCATGTCATGCTTTTAATTAAGCCATTTAGTTTGCATTTGCATAAAGTTAAATATATTTATCTGGGCTACAATGTGATGTCATGCAGAATTCTGATTCTTCTACAAATTATTATAAATTTGATCATTCAAATCTTTAAAATTAAATAATCTAAGTTTACTATTAAAATGTAATTATCAAATTATTAATAGAAAATATTACATATTTATTGGTAATCATAGTATAAATTAGTTATGTAAGATATTAAAAGTAAAGGGTTTAATAGATTTTAGACATGACATACTTATTTATATATATATATATATATATATAATAATAGGATTGTGGGAAAAAATTAATTTACAAAATTAAAAAAACTAAATATATAATTACAATTTTATGGAGAACAAAATTTGATAATCACAAAATTACAGTAACCCAAATTAGATTAGAGACATTTTATTTATTTTGTGAATGCTATTCTTTAAAATTTATTTAAAAACTAATGTGTGATTTTTGTATTTGAGTCAAGAAAGGAAAAGGAAAATAAAAATTGCTCTAAGAGCCTATAAAATAGTGTATTAGAAGTAACGAAGTGTTTTAAATTATGAGATTCACATATTTTAATATTAAAAGTTCAAATGTATAAATAAAATTTCAGTTAATAAAATTCATTAGGTAGAAATATATTATTTCTTTAAAACCTATTAGTTAAGAGTTATTTGTCATCTCTTTAAGTTTTCTTATTTCTTGTTCATTTTGTTTGAAGACCAAAAAATGTTAAAGTGATCACTAAAGTGAGGTCTTCAAGTCTATCTAATCAGTTTTTGCAGAAGAGTAAGTTAGTTTCTAATATTTTTTTTCTAATTTGTATGTTTTCTTATGAAAGTGGTTTTTGTTCCTTATATGTGTCATTTAAGTCTTCTATAAGACTTTCTACTTATTAATAGTAATGGTATATTCTTTTGTTGTTTTTATGATTTATAAAAACAAATAAAGTTTACTGAGTCATTGGAGTTATTCTATTATTTTTGGAGTAATTTGTTTTTTTTAAGGTAAAAGAAACTAACTACCACTTTTTTAAGTTATATTTCTTTAGATCATAATTAAGTCAACACTAATTAAAAACTCATCGAAAATATATAAATAAATATTTGATATTCAGACAATTGATTACTTTTACTGTCTATTTTAATATCAAAATGTTTTTCCCAAATAATATCTGTTGTAATTAAACGACAGATAAAAGAATAAAGATAAGATTGTGATATAAGTTTGGAGGTTGGCCACTCTGAAAGAGACTTAACCTCTGTTTCATAAATTTATAATTCTGAAAATGTAATTAGATAAACGGTAAAAAGTATTTGTTAGTTTATAAATAAGGTTGAAAATAGATTTGTTGGAGACAATTATTTGAAAATGGATTTAATTGTAAAAAAAAATAAATGTAAATTGGTGCAGAAGAAAAGACATTATAGAAATTGTAGAAATGAGAAGAGGGTAGCGGTGATTGCGGCGCCTCTTGTAATGGAATATTTTGTATTTCGATATCTTTCTCTTTTCCATAACAGAAAAAGAAATATTACACTTTCTGTTTTCTTTTAAATTTTTCTAATACCCTCACAGCTCAAGCTGTCCAATAATTTAAGCTTTCAATTTCAATTACTGTTAAAATACTGACACGGCTTCTTCAGTTGGAATGGGATGTTGGGAAGTCAAAGTCAACAGATATAGGTTTTAATATTATTGGTGTTATTAAAGAATGGTTAATGGAAGATGAAAAATAAAAGAAGAAGAACGCGTAGAGCAGAAAGTGACAAATGATATATATCGTATTGCGTGCACGTCTCTGCAATTTTCTGAGAGTTCATTCATCTCTGTGCCTTTTCAAGCCATGCCCATGCTGGAAACCACGAACCCCATCAACGCCTACAACGTAAAAATCCTCTATACTTTTCTTTTCACATAACACTTCAAAATTCAACTCTAAGTCAACAATTAATTAAAATAACATGCTTCAGAATTTTAATATTTATTCTCTTCAATATTTTAGGTTAAAAATATTCTTTTTATGAGTTAGACTTATGTTTTATTTGTATTTTAATATTTTTTAGTTAACCGTAAAGTTTAATTAGTAATATCAAAATTAATGATTAATCTTGATGACAAATTTATATAATTAAAAATAACGACTCATAAATTTATTATCTTAATGTTTTGTATTACAAAGAATGTTAATATTTTATTTAGGTTGAAACCAATTTTCATTTGTGTTATATCTTAATTATCACTTTAAAATCTTATGAATAAGTAATAAAAACAAAAAAAAAATATGAATTTAATCACATCAAATAACAGTATATATATATATATATATATATATATATATATATATATATATATATATTATATATACATACATATTTCAGTTTATAAAAGAGGAGAGGTAATGAATTCAATTCTTTCCACTGACAAAATATTAATAATTAACATTTATCCATAAAAAAGAAATTGAATTATATTTAAATTATCACATTCTTTAAAAGAATTTGAGATTTATAATTGTCATCCAATTTTATTTATATTCATATTTAGAACAAAATAAATTATTTATAAATTAAAGAGAAAAAATGGAACGCAAATTTTGAAATTCAGAAACCAAATTAAAACAAAAAATGGAGTACCCACATACTAAATATCCACCGTGGGGTAGAATAAAAATATTATAACTTATGGTATTAAAAAAAAAAAAAGATACCATACATAGATGTGGAAGAATCACAATAACTGCTTTTGAAATAACAAGTATTGAAAAATATTAAAATAGGTTAAAAATTAAAAAAAAAAATCCTTTTCGAAAATAGGTTAAAGTAAACTAAATAATTTTATTGAAAAGAAACTAAGTACAGATAGTGACCTAACCATTTATAGCATATTTTAAACTGAGCTGTTTACTAGGGTTATTTATTTTATTTTTCAATTATAACATGAAGCCTTATATTTTTAATTTACTATCTTGTGTTTAAAGAGTGTGTAAGAAACTTTTAATTCCGTCTGCTTTTGCATACAAATCTTCAAAAATAGAAAATAGATTGTAATTAAATAGTGAAACAGGGAATGAAAGTAAAAGTAAGAAGTTTTCTTAAACCTTCAGCAGATATAAATTATTAAAGTTGAATAATTAATGGAGATGTCGACATTAAACCATGCTAACTTTGGTTCTTCTTCAAGTATAGGCCATGCATTATACAGTAATTCGTGTATAAGATTCGTTTCTGGAAAGTCATTTACTCATATTTCAATTTGATGTTTGCACAGTCAGTTTTGAAACATTGTACTAAAATTCATTACTGAATTACGACACAGATGGTCAATAATAATAATAATAATAATAATAATAATAATAATAATAATAATAATAAAGCATGACAAATTGCCCATTTCCTAATTTAAATAAAAAATAAAAAATGAGGAGGTAGGAATATAGATTATTTATAAAGATGTGTTGAGAACATTAGGAATAAACAAATACTGGTATATGGGAGGTTACTTTATACCCCACTGTCGTTGCGTATTATGAGTTAATGTTCGGTGTGTTCTTTATCGGTATTCAAACAAGGTACGCCAAATAATATGATTGTTGATTACAACTTAAGAAAGATTCCACTGTTTTCTTTTTACACTAAAAAAGCATATTGTGTCACTTCGTGTCTCAATTATTTGCAAGATATACATGCCTGTTTTTTTTTTTTTTTTTTTTCTCTACACCCTAAATATGTGGGTGTTCTTAATTGCAAACTTTCGATAAAATATAATTCCGAGTAATATCTTAACTTGGATGTATGTATTATTGGTACGTATGCGACTCTTTTTTGTTTTCTTTTTTCCCTGTAATGAGAATGCATTTAATCTGATAAGAATAGTTAGTGTTTCAGAATAAGCCACGCTAATCAGATTGTCGTTCTCAACAATTTCCTGTAATAGTAATGAAAGTGATATAATTATGAAGCATATGCCCTTCAAAATCTCTTTTTAGATATGAAATTTTGTTTATTGAGTAAGATACCCTGATGCAGGATTTATCAATAAAAAATATATAGATCTGTAGTTTGACTGTAACTTCTGCATAAATACAAACATGAACTTCTCAAACTTACAAATTTAACCAATCTATATAGTATTTCCAATTTTGAAACTTGATCAACCTCTTCGTTTCACGACCCACTTGAAGAATGAATGGTACTTACTACCGAGATTTAACTAAACTGGGTTTGGAGTTTTTGTGATAAAATTTCTCAGTGTCTCAAACCTCAATCACATTAGGACTAATTCAAAGTCTTGTTATTGCCATAATCGGGTTGTTGTGGACTACACTAGAACATTTATGAAGGCTAAACAGCTGAATATGAAGGGCAGAATGAATGGGAAAAACGGCACAAAAAGATAAATAAGAAACGGTGGAAAATTGATGGTGAGAAGGGGAAGGTGGTGGGTGAGTTTTTGTGAAGGATTGGACCATCACCAAATGGGCCAAGGTCCCGTCTAATAAGGTCAACCACACCTATGCCTTGCATGGTTCTTTGACAGAGATAGAATTGACCCTAACCATTATATATTTTTAAGGTACAAGAGCCTCACCAACCAAAAGCTCTAGAAAAGTTTTTGGTTCATAAGGTGTGACATATCATTGGCCCACGAAGCCTTTGTCAACTTTCTTACCCTATAAATATAATAATATATACCTGACAAACTATTCATTCAAGAGTTGGCTTCAAGCCATAAAAGCAAAGTAAATCACACCCACACAGAATCTAGGATAGACTTCACGGCTTAAATAATAATACCAGTAGGTGACAAACTTGGACCGGCACTAACTTTTAAACAACCAGTTTTCAACGTATCTAGTGTAGACACAACTCAAACTATAAACACAATGCCTTCATAAAGGACGTGTTTGATCATGAAATATATGTTTAAGAAGTTTATAAACATGTAAATAAGCTTGAATTTATTGTTGAGGTTGATATGCACCTAAATTGTTTTCAGATTTAGTGCAGTTAGCCTCTTGTTACGTAAGTTTCAGTGTCTCGATCATGAGATGAGCCTCTATAATTACGCACGGAAATGAATGTGGACAAAGCATACTTTGTAATGTGTTTATCTTCTGTTGCATGAAAGTTTAGGGTTAAGTCACGTCTTCCTCAACAATAACAACAATAATAATGATGGCAACAGTAATACCAATGAAAAGAAGCTGAGGCAACGGTGCAGATATTCGGCGAAAAGTTTTGTATCTGCCACTGGAAAACAAAAAGAAAAGGAAAAAAAAAAGAAAAAAAAAAGGCTGATACAGCTTTTGACTTGTGAGAACATTTCAGCGTTGTTTATGGGTCCCCATGTGAAGAGTCTATGCCCATGAAATTAATTAGCCAGCAAACCATATAATATTCAACCATGTGTCAAGCTAGAACCCAACAACGAATCCTGTTTAGGCACATGAATAACAGTGCCACTTTACCTAACTCAACCATTCAAAACATAAGATCATTAAAACTAAGATTCTGGTTTAACCTCTTTCCTATGACGTCGTTGCTTTCCACAATTTGTATTATTAGACCACTTCTATAGTCTAGACCATAATCTCTTACAATATTGGACTGCATGACTTTTTCCTTCATTTTTGCATGATTTTACTAACATATTTCGTTCAGCCTATGATTCTGTGGGGCCTTCTTTACTACCCTGCAGGCCCAGATTTTGAATTCATATAACAGTTTCCTCATACGAATAAGATTTACACCAGCACTACAAATTAAACAAAAGGTATGCCGGTGAGACTGGATATGAAGTGTTTCCGAACGTTATAGATACCGGTATATTAAACCAACATGTATGGATTCCCTAAGTTTAGAAGCATGAATGAAATTTGGTTTGCTAATCTTGAACGGTTAGGAACCAGCTTGTAGAATTCGCTGTTGATGAGTATTCCAATCATACACGCGAGCAATTGTAATTTGATCAAATATAGGAGGGGGAAATGACCCAGAACAACTATTCGTTGATTTTGCAAAACTTTTTAAATGTATAAGTAAACCAGGAAGTATCACGCTCGTTACAGATGCGATGATTTTAACGCTGGAAATTTTCTAGTTCAAAATGAAAATGAGTATCAACATCATTCTAACTAAAAACCTTCTAATCCTTTGGACTAAACCGGTATTGGGCATGATTCTTCCTAGCAAAGGTCTATTCCATCAGCGAAATGTGCAGAACGGTGTAGGAATCTAGCAAGTGGTTGAATTTGAAAGAAAAGCAGTGAACTGAACACAATGTATTTGTATGCCCCTCTAATATCCATGTTGATTGCTGGGAAAGAAATTAGTCACGGCATCAATGTTATGTTGGTATCCGGGTATGCACATAAAAGCAGACTGTCAATCACCAGTTGGAGATGATGAAAAGAATGCTAAGGTATAAGCATTTGACCAATATCATTGAAGATAAAGAATATTTTCCTTCATATGTTACAAACTTCATAACATAAAAATACAGAGATCCATACAACTAAAATGTTGAAACAAGCGGCAACACTGCACACTCAAGGCAGGAATATGATAACAACCAGAGATAAAGAGGAGATAGAACCAAAGAAAACTGAAATCAATTTTAAAGTAGGTTCAGTAACAGGATGAATCATCTTACAGTATGTATCAGGAAAATAACGGTGGATTGGAGCAGAGCTCCCTTATGGATAGAATATAAGTGAAAATGCCATGACATTCCTACTGAGAATGAACCAACTTCTTTTCTCAACTCCATACCGATTGTTAATTTGTCAATGCCTCTTCCAAATACTAATTCTCTACCACACTTTGCACGATTACCACTCAGTCCTCCTTCCTCTTCAACACAGCCACATGGTAATTCTGTTACTCCCCTACCCATTACCTTTTTCTCTCCCCTCCTTGCTCTTGCCACTACCTTTCCCCTTCTCCTCTCACACACCCATAAACTTGATTGGCGCCCACTTTCCTTCACGATCCACATCCGTATCCCTCTCTATGCCTCTTCTTGTCTACACTTCTTATGGGTCTATCATAATATCTATCCCTAAATGTTAATCTGTATTGACCATGGGTATCAATGAGCAAACATTAAAAATCCACAAGGTAAACATGATTTAGAACTTAATGGTTTGTCTGTAAACATGGTTGCTGTTTGATCCATGCAGCCAATCCTTCGTAATGGGAAAAGACTTGATTGTTTTTGTAAGGAACTATGGAACATCTACAATATCCCACCCTTTCCATTTCTTACGAGTTTAAAAAATGAAGTTGAATCTCACTTGGATCAACAAATAGAACTATTTACAGTTATATTCCACAACCCAAGCTGGCAATTGCTTCATGGAAGACAGCTAAACTGGATGCGTACATTACCCACCAACCTCTGCACATCTAATCAATGCGAGTCATGCATGCACTGGGAACAAGTACATATTGATTCTTCCTGGGTAGGGATGAACCAGATACGTAACATACCAATTTTCATAAGGGTACGAGGCTTGACTACTGTTCCAGTATGCCTAGTTTGGCAGGTTGGTACCACACAGGGCAGCTGTGCACTTTCCCCACCCCGTCCTTTTTATATACCCTCTTTACTCAAGGAGAGTTTTGGAACCAGGAGGAAGCCTTGAGGGTGTAATAAGAATACATCAAGCATTGTACACACGGTGGGGGGATATCCACATGCTTAGAATAAGAGGCACACATTTTCATTTCAGCTGCCTGATAAAAGATAATTTGGCTATTCATATCTAAAACTTTTTTCCTCAGCATAAAATACAAGTATCTTTTACTTGAGCAACCACTACAGCCATATGATATCTACTTTATGGAAAAACAGGGTCCAAATAAACCTCACCAGTACCCCTCTTTTCTTGCAATGTAGCACCAACATGTAAGCACTTCTCAATATTCGGTATTTTTGCCTGACAGACACAACAAAACAAATTGAGTAGTAAGTGCAGATGGAGAGAAAACGGTAACACAAAATACAAATTTTTACACTTAGAAATTACTTATTCAAGTAGACATTCTTATTTCTATGATTTAAGTCAGGTAAGAACCTAGAACTATGAAGCCAATGCCTTCAGGAAAAGAAAAAGCAGTTGCCAAAAATTAAAGCTAGATAGTTTTTCAGCTTATGTTCATGATAGGGACTAGGATATTATTGCTACTTAGAAAACCAATACAAACACGTACTTTTACAAAATTTTACACTTCGAAGTTACTGATTCAAGTAGAAATTCTTATCGTTATGATTTAAGAATCTAGTAGTATGAAGTCTATGCTGTTAGGAAAAGACAATGCAGTTGCCTGAAATTGAAGTTAGAGGATTTTCCAGTTTATATTTATGGTAGGGACTTGGACACTATGGGGTACTTTAATCCCACATAGAACAGTATTGGATGCTCAGGAGCAATTAGGTGTCTGGTTCCCCTAACATTGCTCTTGCAGACTTATAGTAGTCAACATGTTACTCCTTGGCAGTGGTTGTAGCTTAAAACAAAATTAAATTTACATTTTTTTCTAGCCCTATCCAAAATTTCACCACCCATATATAGCAAGAAAAATTAAGTCCACATCGTGGCAAACTGTAATCTATAGATTCTATAAGGCAATGAAACCTTAAGATCCCTTTGCTTAGCAAAAAAGTTTCATTTCAATCAACTCCTATGGCTGGAAGCCTGCAGTACTAAGTTGTCAGTGGTTCATAAAATTTTATGAAATAGAAAAGAAATTTCGCTGACTGCATGGCAGATACTCGTGTATACAGCATATTTAGGAGCAAAACTGAGTTTTTAGTTATGCAAGTATGTATTCAACATTCAAGGAAACAGAAACCTACTCTTTTTGTAGAACTAACGCATACTGTTAATACAGAAAGATTTAGGATGACCTATACTTAATTAATGGCTCAGTAAAAAAAAGACACCGAACTGTTATCTTATTTAGACGACCATGACGCAACAGATATGTACAATAATGACGATGGACAGAAAATCAAGGAAATAGGAAGAACCTAGTAATTGTACAATAACTAACATTCAGAGCTATATAACCTGAAACTGTTTCCACTGACCAATTTTATAATAAATAAGAATATGAAGAAAAATACACGAAAGTGCGCAGTTGGTGAACCAAAAATGAGAAATTAAGCACAAAAGAGTCACGTCAGATGCAGTATAAATTCACATTAAAAAACAGCATGACACAATAATTTTTGAGAATTTCACACATTTGCAAAAATCAATTCAGGGTCAAGCAGCAGATAGAACATCCTTTATAAAACTAAATAAAATAAAATAAAAAAAAAAAAAAAAAGTTCTACAGAATCTAGAAGTCCTCTGAAGCCAAAGAAATGAAGTTCACATTTACAATAACAATTGCAGAAATATAAAATGAATAGTGCATTGATTATTGGGGGAAAGAATAAACCTTCGTTGTAGAAAAGTAAGAGGGTTGGTATCAAGGCCTGATTGACCTCTCCTGAGGGTGAATAAGCAGCAACTGGCACCAGTAGCAGCCATTGCCGTTGAGTTGTTCCTCATCTCAACACTCATAAATTTGAAAATATAATGCCAAAACTCGTTCTTTTTGGGTCTTTTTCTGTTTCCGTAAAATTCCGTCTCTAAGACTCACCCTCTTGCAATCTCCTCCTTCAAAGGGAAGTGAAAAACACTTGGGAGTTTGGATTTGTTTGAAAAACTTCTGTCAAGGAAAATAAAAAAAAAAAAAAAAAAAAACAAGAGTAAAATAAAAATAATTGTATTCTACTTTTTTACTTTGTTTATTATATAAAAATAATATAATTAGACAAATTATTTATCATACATGGTACTAAAATTATATTGTAAAAGAATAAGATGATCAAATATTCTAATTTGGTTTTGCTTTAGAGTCTCTTGTTTCCGTTCCTTTTTGTTTCTTTATTATATTTTTTTCATTCTTTATATTAATATTTTTTATTTTGGAAAATTGACATTGTAAATTTAAATATTATTAAGAGTAAAATATGAAAGCAATTTAAATACATTTCAATCCCAATTGTAGTTTGTGGGAAGTAATGAGGAAGGTGCAGGAAGAAAAGGTAATGGTCCAGTTACGGGTTCACTATGGGTCTGTTTACTTAATGGGCCTGGGTATATTTTTGTGTAAAAAAAATCTTTACATTGGGACCTTTTGGGCCCTTTGAAAGTTTACTTAGGTGATTAAGAAAAGGGTTAGCAAAAGTAGGTACATTGTAAATTTGTTATTGTTACATGAAGGTGAGTCACCCAACACACTGAAAAATCAAAGATAGATTGAACGGGTGGGGTGGGTGGTGGGTCATTGAATCCAATTCCACATGATGTCTCTCACCTTTCAAAACAACCTTAAGTCTCTAATAATCTATGTCTTACATTTCCATTATAAGGAATCTGTGAATCACCCTCTCCATGTTTTGTTATGTCTCTCGTTTTCATAAGAGCATTAGAATGGAAGCAATTTCCTCCTGAAGCCATGTTTGTAGTTTGGTCCTTGAAAACGATGATCCATCGATAAAGCTTGTGATCAAAGCATTAATTTGTCCATAAGAAATCGGCCATGAGAGAAAGATAAGAAGCAAAGAAGTAGAAAATGGTGATTTATTTAGAATGATAAGATTGAAAAACGATGGCAATCAATTAGTGGGGGCTATTGATTATGAAGTTCATCAAATAAGTTATAAGTCTTATCCTACCTCTAAAAAAGATGCGTGACTCACTATCTACTTCATCACTCCACTAATCAGAATATATAATATAGGACTATGTAGTGGTCATCATGTGAGGGACAATGACATTTTTTTAGTATATTGCTAAACAATTGTGTCTTCTTGTTTTGTTTCCCATTTGTGTTGCGTTTGTACAAGATCAAATATCTCAAACCGATGGTACTTGTAATTTTTTTATTGCTTTTTGGTGTTTGAACTGCTTTAGAGAAAGAAAAAATATTATAACTTCATTCAACTTTTCACGCCGTTCTAGCTTATCTTTGACATTCCGATCTTTTTCTTTTATGTAATGTTATGTTCTATCTGTTGTGAGAAGAGAATTAATGTATCACTGTTACGTTGTTTTAAGTTTATATAGTTGGTAGTGAGAGGGGAAGATAATTGAATTATAATAATTATATAATTTTTATAAATTAATATTTAATGACATGAAAATTAATAAGTTAAAGAAATTATTTGAATTATAATTACATTTTTAATGTTTTTAATGCATGAATTATTTATTATTAAATATTTGGATTTAGTGAGTTAACATTAGAAGTAAGGTAAACAAGGTTGCCTGGTTTAAATAATATTTATATTAAATAATATTATAAAAACTATTTTACAGACAGTGGTAAATATTTAATAAGGACGATACATATTGTTTATGAAAAAAGTTAATTGTTTTACTTATTATACGTACTATCAAGATTATATATTTTGTTGAATTGGAATTATTAAATTTTTTATTGTTAGAATTATAAACTATATTTACTATATTTTTTAAAATTTTGTGATTATGATTTTCACTTGTAACGATAATGTATATATGTCTATATATATATAAGAAGGAGAGATTACGCCTGCATTATTCAAGAGTAGTAGTTGAATGCGAGAATTTGCTGACAGAAAAAACGTTGGTATGCATTTATATAATAGATTATTTGAGTTCTTCCTAATTAGTATGAAATTTTTTTTAATTAAAAAAATATCTAAAATTTTTAGAGGATTCTAAATACATAACTTATAAATTTACTATTCTATAATTATTTATGTAATAATTTAATTACATATAATATTCAATCTCTATATAAACGAAATAAATATTTATATTCACCATGGTTATTCATCCGTATCCGAAAATTTAGAGTGTGTAATTGGATTTCAAATAAAATTCAAAAGACTTTTTATAAGAAAAGTCCTTTAGTATTAAGATTTCAAAATTCTTTAAGAACAACACCTATTTTGTTGATATTTTAAAAGACTAAAATAAAACATTTGAAATTTCAAACCATACAAATTTCAATAAATTGGTTTGTTAATCGAATATTTATGTTTTTTTTGTGTGACGTTTTATTAGCACGTATTTTATATTAATCAATCTCACTAGAATATGTGAGACATTTATATTTTCACTCAATTTTCATTACAGTAATACAGTCATGTATAGAGTTGGCAAAAAAATATGGGGCACGAGTATTTGTGACTAAAATCCGCGGCGGATTGAAATTTATTATTCATGAATAGTGAGTATTTTAATACTTGTTTCTAAATAGGTCGGATATAAGTAGTATACTACCCGACTCGTGAATATCCGTTACCGACAAAAAATGATAAAAAAAAACAATTTATATATATTTTTAATTAAAATTAATTAAAAATATAATAAATTATATTTTATTAGGTTAAATTTAATTTAATTAAATTTTAATTTATATTTAGTTTAATTTATATTATATTATTTATATATTTTTGTAATTTTATTTAATTTTTATTTTAGAATGTATAAAATATATATTTTTTTATTTTTTTGAGTATCCGCGGATACCTGCAAATTTTAAAATACCGGTGTATATTTTTTAAACGGGTACCCGAAGTAACAGATTAAATAACAGGTAGGATTTCATCTGACAGGTCGAGTTGCAGGTATGAACTAGCTGTGCTCGACCCGACCCGTTGTCATCTCTAATCATGTATTACTATTTTCAAATTGTTTTGAATTTTTATTTTGTAAAGTCAATTTCTTGATTGTTGTTATAAATATTACATATGAAAGTTCGATCAACATAATTTGTTTCTATATTTTTTTCTACGACTTATATTTAAACATTAACAATAGATACATAATAGATTATTTATGTGAATTACCTTAAATTGCATAATACATGATACATTATGTATTTTTGTTTACTTACTAGAAAAAGATAAGTTAAAAGAGTGTTGTTACAAGCAATAATAATTAAAAAATAAATACACCAAAACTAATTTTGAATTTTTCATTAAATATAAAAAAATATATCAGAAAAAGTATAAAAAAATAATATAAGGAAATTGGTTAAGTGTTGAATGAATTGAAAGATGATTGATGTTTTGGATGGATCCTTGGGTGGGAGACCACAAAGCTACTGATTGCAAATTAGTGTAATTGGTTAGAGGCACAGGTATATGTCACATGCTCACCATTAATTATTTTATGCTTTCTGGGCCCCACCTTCTTTCATTAATTATCTCATCTCCTAATGTCATATCCTAATTAAATCCAACTTCATATTCTTTGGATATTTTTCAAATTTCATATTTCATGAAAATTCATTAAATTTTATTACTTTAATTAAATTTTAAATTTTTCTGAAATTTCCGTTTTTTTTAATTTACTTTCTTTTTAAAAATGTTAGAAATTTTTAATTAAATTATGTATCAGTTAAGGAATATTTTGTAATGTTACTTATTTTCATGGTTAAAAGATGTGTGATTGATTGTGTACTTAATACAAGATCAATTGATAACAAGAAACCGTCAATCATAACAATATAATATTAACAACAACAAAACATTATATCTTTTAACATAAAAATAAATAATATTAACAAATATTGAACACAACTTTAATTTAAAAAAATCCAAAATTATTTTAAATATATTGGTTGGATTCTTCAAAATTTAAATCCAATTTCATCACAATAACCTTTAGTGGATTTTCACTAAATTTTTTAACAGGTCATTTTAATACTAATAACAAGTGGATTTCCACAATAACAAGTTAGTTTTTAATTATCTATTATTAATATAATACTAATAAAAAAGTAATGATAACATAAATATACGTAAAAATAATTATTTGATTTGAGGTACATCATAATAAATCATTTAAAATAAACGCATTGTTAAATTTCGTTATTTATTTTTATAAAGAAAAAAGTATTATTATATAATAAAAAAACTAGTGAATTTGAGTGAGTGCTAGAATAAAGAAAAAAATGAAATTGTTTAGATTAAAGCAAAAATAACAAAAAATATAAAATATAAAAGCTGGTGAATAATATAATTGATATAATAAATTTAAAGGGAATTATAGAATAATATTTATAAAATAAGAAATTTAATCTTATCGTTACATTATTTTTAAAATGAATATTAAATCTTAATAAAAGTTGCATTTATGTTGCAAAACTAGTTTTATCATAAATATTTTAATAATATACATTATTTTTATCATTGTTTTCAATTATTTATTATTATATAATAAGTATAAATAGTGAAATATTGATAACACAAATATACATAATGGTAATTAGTTGATTTAAGGTGCATCATAATAAATCATTTACTAATCACATCATAAATAAGAGAAAAAAAATGAAATTGTCTACATTAAAGAAAAGATTAAAAACCACAGGAAGCAAAATTATAATTTTTTAATGATTTAATTGATATAATAAATTTAGAAAGAACTATAAAATAATAAAATTACTTTTATCATTACATTGTTTTAAATAAATATTAAATATTTTAAGTTTATTGAGATAATATTAAGATTTTTGAAGAAATAAACATATAAATTATTCTTTATATTGATAATTTCTCATACATATTTTCATAATTTCATCAAAATGTATACAAGAGGATTCAATGAAAAAAGATACATTTAAACTGTGATGTTGAATTCTAAGTACTGTGAGACTATTGATTATGCAACAAACTCAGTATAAAAAATTGAAAAAAAAAGTGTATTTAAATTGATTTTAAAATAGACTCTCAAATAACATGTAATTATTAAATGTATAGTAAGTTTCACTTTATAATTAAGGAATTTTTGGTCCCTAAAGTGCCACTTAAATAATATAACAGTAATAATAATAATGTATATTGACATTTTATGTTAAAAAATAAAATAAATATAATGAAAATGTTATTGTTTTAAATTATTAAATAAGTGAATTTTTGTTTATAATGTAAACATATATCACCACCCATGTTCGAACGAATTATAAATTGAGTTTTCATTTTTATCAACAAATAAATGGAGTGCAGGTATTTTTTTACAAATTTGTCCCCTTTTCCCATTATATTAATCTAAAAGAACTGATGATATTGAATGAATATTTAGTTTATAACATTGTTATTACTCGATGACACGTTGACATATTCCATCAAGTCACACTACACATCTTCTCGAAATGATTGTTGATATATCATAATTAAAGTATTTATAATATTTCAATCACATATATTGTATTCAAATATAGTTAATAAAAACATAAAAAAAAATGTTACAAAATTTAAACGAATCCATATTTATCGTAGAAGAAATATTTTAAACCAAAAATTTAATATTAATAAAACTGTTTAATAAATCCATCTTAGTTTACAAGTTATCATGTAAGAAGTTATATTCACTTCCTTATCATTTTTTACAATTTCAATATTTACTTTAGCCTAATTTTTTTTTTAAAAAAAAAAAAAAANTATATATATATATTATATATATATATATATATATATATATATATATATAATTACTTTTAGATGGCATCATCATTAACTAGTATTTAGGTGGAGTTCTATTTTGGATCTCACCTTGAAATCTACTTTTGAATGATGATCACTCTACACTAAAGAGTTGGTATTTTAGTTTCTCAGTGATAAGTGTGTTGAATAAAGTGTGTGCTGGAGTAGGACCTATAATATACAATTACGAATAATGCTTTCAATGAAAGTAAGGTTATCTTGTTCTTAAATAAAGATAAAGTAATATTATCTTTTTAAAAAATCCTATTTAATTTAAACTCTTCCAAATACAAATCAATGTCAATGTAAAACTCTTATTAATAATATACATCATAGTGGAATGTGATAGTTTAACTATTATTAGAGTTATGAAGTTTATCATCGTAATATAATCTGAAATCTTCATCAGTATTAGAACACATCGTGGCATAAAAAGGTTTATTAGTAGTCAAAAGTCTCATGTCAAAATGCTATGATTTTCTGCCTTATAATAACTGTTCCACTATTAGGTAAATAATTAGCTAATAGAATATATCTTCAGCAGAAGAAAACTTATGGAGGCAAGAAGAGCTAAGCCCACAAGGAAAGGACAACACAAAGGGAATCGATTTTTTTTTTTTTCTTTTTTACTTTGTTATTACTTATTCATATTTTCGTTTTGATGAATATGTTTCCACAATGATAATAACATCTGTGTTGGAAGTTGGTGACACGAGTTTGATTAAGGAAACGCCAGATTCATTGGTGAGTGACCATTGCCGTTTGCTTTGTAAATGGTCATACTTTTATGTTAGTGCTGGATGTGGACACACAACAAAGACCTATTTCCATTTCTACGGAGTTTTTGTCAAGAATCTATCGTTTTCTTCCTTTCTCGGTTACTAATTTTCAGAATCATGTATTGAATTACCCTCCATAATCTGAAAAGCCAAAAGGGGGAAAATTTCAATATTTTTGGGTGGTCCTCTTACAATGAACCCAAGCAAGCCACTCTAGGATTCTAACAAGGGATGTGGGGTGGTGAGTGCTTCCACTGAAAACGATGAAAGTAGAGCATTCGTGTGTCTTAATGGCTCTGAGCCACAGAAAGAGAGAGAGAGAGATATTAGTGAAGGAGTTTAAAGAAAGTGACATGTTGAGTCCTTGATAGGGCATTGCCTGATCTAAAAGGGGATGTGAGGCTTTAAGCTGAGCATCTGAGATAGGCACGCCTCGGCCAGATTGAAATTATTTTCCCCTTCTGACCAACTTTTTTGTTATGAGATCCATGGCTTGTTATTGGAAGGTGTGGGAAGAAACCAAGAAACGAAAAAGAAGGAAGGGGAAGAGAAGTAGATGTTGTGAAATGTTAGTGGGGTCGTGTAAGGTGTGGGCGACAAGTCACATGGCATGTTAGGCCATTCTGCTCTCTCCAATAACCATGTTTTTTGGAGCTTTCGTCAAAAGTTTGGAGAAGTGGAGTTGGCCATTCACTCCATTCACTTTAATTTAAAAGCCTTATTGCTCGATGCTCGTCTCAGATAAAGACCAATAAATTCAAAAGTAGGAGAGACTTCAAATTCATTGCAATAACCTTTGCCATTCAATAGTAACCCCAAACAAATATGCATCTGATGTCACAATGTTTTTGTCTCGTATCCACCTTAGCACCCAATATAGCATCTATCCAAATTACCCACCACTAACTCCACTTCAAAACATAAAAGCCTACTGTATTAATTCAGATCCAAACAGAGTAGTTTTTTTTTTTTACCCTACGTCGTACACCACATATTCCTTTCCTATACAAAAAAACTGATATTTTTTGCAAGCTTCACACCATTAAATCACATGCTTAATCATGGATCCGGTTCCTAATATCACAATTTGGGCAAAGAATGGATTCTATGACTGTTGTTTTTGAAGAAAATTCCTCCATACTTTTTTCTATTAGTTCAATTCCATTGGTGAATGCGTGGTTGAAACGAACAGTGGAGATTGCTTCGATTGACCTGATAATTAATCTATTTAGATTTATCCATTTGCAGCAGAAACAAACAAGATTCACATCAATGTGTAAACTAACGTTGGATTACAAGAGGTGGATGTGGTTGGTGCGGTGATAGTTAAAAGGGATGTTCACATTCTCCGAGATTAAAGTGGGACAAAAATAGATAGATACATAGATTGATAAATATGTACTTAGCAAATTAAGTGGAGAGAAAAGGAGACAAATAATAGTAACAGTTTAAAAAATGGACAGACACGTGAGGTGACATACATTATGAGGAAGAAGAAGAAGACGAAGAAGAAGAAGAAGCGGCGGAGAGAAGGTTAAAGAGAGCGTTCATGGCTCGAACCTGCATCTCAAGCGCGGGTATGTAATCGATGGCTTCTTCCAGAACAACCGGTAACGGTTCTTTCCGGCAACCGGGAACCAACCGTCCCAGGAACCTAACTTTCCTCTGCACACTCGCTCCACCCTTCGCCTTCAGCCGGTGAACGCTCACGCGAGCCCTCTTTGACCGGCCAGGGGACGTCGCCGCCACTCTCTGTCTCTTGTGTTTCGTGAACTTGAGCTTGAGCCTGTTGGTGAGGATGGCTCGGCTCCAGCGCGTCCTTCCCTTGGCCGTCACGGCCAGGACTCTGTCGGCGGCTTCGCGCACGGCTTTGCCTTTTGGCGACGCGGAGCCGAGGTTGACTCTGGCTAAGGCTTGGCGCAGCTTGGAGGAGTAGATTTGTTGCTGCGCTTGGGATTTCCACCTGGGCTGCTTCTCGTCCTCTCTTTCCTGTGTTTTCTTCTTCTTTCTTCTCTTGGCGTCACGTGACCGCTCCGTGCTCGCTGTTGGCGGGTTTGTGATCATTGACGATGATGCCATCTGAAGAATGTTGAATTCTTAAAACGATTCTCTCACGGAAATATATTAGAATGTTGAAAGAGTATTACGAAGAAGATGAACGGGAAAAGGATAGAAGGGAACGGAACGGGGTGGGTGAGGTGTTCCGTTAGTGTGTTCCCTTGAGTTGAGTTGAAGGGAGAGAGGGACGGTGGAGTAGAGATATAAAGGGATCACAATCGCGATGGAGAGAGACTGCCAAACCACGCGTCCTAATTTTATTTATTTATTTATTTAAAAAAATAGAAGAATCATTGTTTTATTTATGTTGGGCTGCTTAAACATACTGGACTGGGTTTAACTTTCGGCACTTGTCTGAATGCCAGCCCAGCCAGCCTGTAAAGCCTATTTTTTTTCCCAAATCAAAATTATAAAATTCATAAATGTTGCTATCATATTTGTAAACTGGTGACCATTCTCTGTTTATAAATTATTCACCTTTTTTATACTTTGTAAAAGTCACAAATTTCATTTCTAAATTTTGTACGTTATTTTATTTTCAATTACTCAATTTTCGTTGTCTTCAATCCTGAAGACATATAACAACTACTACTATCTTTAATCATGTAATAAAAAGCTAATAAATATATTACAACATTATCGCCATTTTTTGTTAGTTTGCATTCTAAACTGATTGTACTATATTATTTTAGTTTAATTATTGCTTTTAGTTTAAAGAGATTTGTATTTTATAAACATCCTTTGTCGTCTTTTGCAATATCACAAGTTCTCTTATAGTTGAATAGGCAAGTCTAACGTAACTACTTTATTTGTTTTTGTTTATATTTATATGAATATCTTTGTATTGGTTTTTTCATATAGTGTTTTCTTCTTTTTCTAAATATTTCTTTTACTGTGTTTACATTTTCGTTATGTTTAACTTTAATGAAAATCTTCAGTATAAACAAAAGAACCTTCGAAAAAAAAATGTATATAAAGTGGAACATAAGGCAGTTAAGAAAGAAAAAAAGTGGAGACATAAAGGTTATGTTGTGGTGAATGTTTTTGGTTGAGTGAAAATAGATTTTGGAGCGCATGAGAATATTTTTGACATATTTGGGATAAAAGCTCATGCCATCTAATCTGTAGCATGTCTATCTCATAGTTGAAGATAACAGCAGAAAAATCCAGCGAGGTTGAGAGCGAAAGGACCCTTCTTCGAGATGGCAAAGGTGGTCCATCAGACACTTTATGCACAACAGTGAGACATGCATATAAAAAAGGGCAAACGGATTATGCCAAACGGTTGGAACAATTACGAAATCTTTTGGATAAAAACTACAGTTCATCGTATATTACTTAACATGTAATAAAGTTATTATGGTTGAAGCTATACATTGGAAGAGAGATGGAATACATGGGTTTGATGATGATGATGGGTTAGCAGTGAGCAACTGGATCCGCGTTGGATGGGTGCATGCATGATGGTGGCTTTCCATTGAGCTATTCCGTGCAATGATTGTCGGGTATGTGTGAGAGTGTGTCCATTATAACATTAACAATAAACAAAAGAGGGATGCATCATGTGGTGTGCTGTTTCTCTCCCACTTTTCCATCTCCAAATTCTTTTGTTTTTTTCTTGCCAGAGATTTTGGATTTTTATTCTTGTCTCACACCACATTTTTATACTTATTTAACAATATAATTCTCAATCATTCATGTTTAGCTGATGATAAGCAGGCCTCAACTCTTGGTGCTTGCAAAGTTAATGGCCCTACTTCATTGGATCATGGCTCGCGACTCGAGGGATACTTAACCAAAGACAAAGCTACACAACACACTTGATAAAATTGTCAATCCTAAGAGAATTAAGGGTAAAAACTAAAAAGTAGTTTGTGTTTATAGTAATGGCAAGGCAATCATGAGCACACTGCTCCTCGTTCTTGTTAAAATCATGGTAGCATGTGTCTGACCACAGTCAACAGGGGATAATGTACATAACTATTTTGAAAACCTAAATCACCACAAGGCATTATGATGTGCCAGCAGGTTGCCTCACTTGTGTGAGACACAATAACACAGCCACCATCTAAAGACAAAATAATTAAGATTAATTACAAATTATTCTTAGCTAAATTTCCTTTGTGTTTTGTTTCAGTTTCTGGGACAAAGGTTTTTCTTCTGTTTCGTTTTTAATGTTCGGTCCAATTTGAGAATTACTTACATAAGTGTGAAGATTTAATAATATTAACAATAAATCTATTTTCAATAATTAATTTTTGTGTAGTTGTTTGGCAGTGTTTGGTTATGTCGATTCATTGTTGGGAAACTTCATTACCTTTTTCTGGTAAATAGAATATGGTAAAACATTTCAATATTATCGGGAATGTGTACTAAACTTTGAATAGCTGAAACCTAAACTTAAAGTTTACTTCAATACGAGGTGTTTTAACTTGTTTGTATTAAGGCGGCAACATTAGGCAGTGATGTAATAATAAGATCAACACAACAAATAAACAAAAATAAGAAAAAAGTTTTTTTAACAATTTCTTTTTAACAATTTTTTGACAGGATTAGTCTGTTTTAAATACTTTTTTAGAATAAATTTAAACAGACTAATAAAATGATGATATGTGTTTTATTATAAAAAAAATTTAAAAAAAATTGTTAAAATATCATTATCTCAAAAATAAATATGCTTAACGACGAGGCACTGCAAGGCCCTTAAAATATTTAAGGCTATTGGGCCTCTGAAAAGATCCCAGGCCCATTCGTATTGGGCACATGGCCAAGAGAGGGGTCCCTTCCCTTAGCTTCAGAAATTCATTTCTCCATTTTTTCTTCTCTCTCAAGAACATAAAAACCTTGCCCTAACTCAAGCACTCACTTCTCTCTAAAATTCCAGTAGATTCCACCGTTTAAAACTTGATTTGAGGCCACCAAACTGCTCCTGAAAGGAAGGGCTTCCAACTGAACCGAACGTTTCTCAAACTTCCCTGGGTGAGCAAATTTTTTTCCCTGTTTCCACTGTTCTTGATTTAGGATTTACAAGATTTCTGATTTTAAGTACATTACGAAAATTCCTTTTCAATCTCTCTACATTCTAGCTCTAAGAGCTCTTTTCTATCACCATTTTTGGTGATTTGTAGGTTTCTCCCTCTGTGTCCTAATTTCTAAGAGCACTCTAGAAGTGAGCTACTTTCTTCTTTTCCAGGTAAGGGGAGCTATTATATAAAATATGTAATTCTCTTTGTATTTATTCTTGAACTGATACAAGTGTATGTGACTGTGAATCTGTTTTATTGATTATTTGATTGTTTTATGTGACTGTGAAGTGCTATGAAAAAGGGGTGCCTGTTGGAATTGTTATGTCTTATACTGCTTTCGTTTGAGGCTCTGTAATTGGTTTTGATGAGCCTAATCTGTTTCTTGTCATTGTCATACTGATTGGTTGATTTAAATGAGTATGGGACTGAACTGGCTCGGTTTGGTTAAATGGGCAGTGAAATTTTGATATATTGAAGTTGTCTTGGGTTTTTGGAAATCCTGTTGCTCTATTATTTTGATGAGGGACTTGGGCTGTGTAGAACTAGNTCTGTGAGTGGAAGTGAGGCACTGGTTTAAGGGAAGGGGAGGTCTAGAAAACAGTACAGTGATCATAACACCTTAAGAGAGTCAAACTCAGAGTGTTTAGGATGCCTTCTTTGTTGGTAGGATAGAGGGAACCTAAAAACCAGAGCTGGCACGTCACTGATCATAGAGCAGCCCTGGCCTGGTCCAGTACGTTGTGACTAGTCATACGTGTTGGTGACGAAGGTGAGTCCGCTGCGGTGGACATCTGTTCCCACTCCGTTGACCAATTGGGGTATGAGAAGGTGGGAGAGAGTAGAACCCTTAGGCAAAGGATTAGTGGCTTAAATTGATTTTATTTGTTATGGGAGGAGGGAACTAGCATAGTGAATTTGTGTGTCTGAGGTATCAGGGGTGTTTGGGCTGTTTAATTAACTTAGATTAGTGAAATGGAACCTGTGTGAGGCATAAAATTGAGCTAGAACACATTAAAAANGGAAGAATTGAAGTAGGACTCCTAAGTCTTAGGAATGAATGTTTTAGAGTTAAATTCACACCTAGGTCAGCTTAGAATCACTATAGGAATAGTTTAAATTGGTTAAACATGTTTTCTTTCAATATTAGTGTTGTATAATTCAAATTGAACAAGTGGATATGTCTAAGAGGTACCAAAACCAGAAAAATCAGGTTGCTGTCAAAAACTGATAAGAATAATCGATTATCTCACTTGGTAATCGATTATTCTAGTCAGAATGTCATATTTTCTTCAGAGTTCTCNTAAATAATCNATTNTCACATGTGATAATCGATTATCCTATGTAATAATCGATTATCATGTGTAATAATCGATTATTGTTGTCACAAAGTCATCCAGGACAGTTTTAGGTGGTTTTCGGGGTTCNGGGTATCATTTTTGGACGTTCCTTAGGTCGTTCTGGGGGTTTTTGACCCTTCCGGAACTATTGGTGATGGTTTCAAAGTTGTTTCGCATGTCTAAGTATGAGTTTAAGGGGTATTGGGTTATTTAGTGGTTCTCCTTGAACTGTTATTGACTGTTAATGTATATGAGATGATTGCTATTGGTGGGGTATTAATTGAGGTTCTTGTTACTGTTATGTGGAGCTTGACTGAGTAATTGTATGGTGGTGCAAACATATAAGTTCTCAATATTTAAGTTATAATTCAAGTTGTATAACATGTTCTATAAGTTCAAGATCTCTTGGTGAGATCTTTAGTGTTTTAAAATGAAAGTAGGGGCTCAGCCTTGGGAGTCATTCTGACGCTTCAATGGTCAATCAAACTCACTTAGAGAGATTGAACCATGTGGTGAGAAGTAGCAGGAGGTCCTTAGTCTTGGGGGCTCCCAGTATGCCTCAAGGCGCGGAACGGACTAACCTCGTGAGTGTGGCAGGGTGGGGAACCCAAGTTTCATAAGTCACCACGGGTGCACGACTCGCCATAGCCCGACTCTCATTTTAAAGTCCGGACGAGTCAAGTCTAGAAATTCACATGCTTAGGTTGTATTATTAAACTGTTTGTTAAGAATTATTATTGTATGATACATGCTTAATCTCAGTTGTATGATTTTATATAATTAGCTCACCCTTGTTTGTTTGTTGGTTGATTTGTATGTGTGTGTTTTTCCTGTTACGATGATCATCCATTTATGGATGTGAGCAGAGGAGAATGAGGTATGTGTGGAGGACGTCCTGGAGGAGAACGAAGACGTTGCTGCTGTTTAGCTTTTAGGACTTTCTTATGCTATTTTTTTTATGTCCTGTATTTTGAGACACTTTTATTTCCAAGTTTTTTTTTTAATTTCCTCTAAATTTCCTGGATTACTGTAATCCTAACTTTAGTACTCTAAATACTCTCTAACTGCTTTCTTTATCATAGATGATGACGTCTTTAATTTATATGCATGACGTATATTATTGGGATGTCACAGGCACAACCAAGATCCAAAAAAGAAGAAGAAACATGTACATAGCTGACAATTATGTTTCAGTAAGCTGATGTGTCACAAAAACTACCAAGCCATGCTAACTAGGCTCCTAATGACCTCCATGGGATCCAAGGTCCCAAAGTGTCCTTATACATTAAAAGTTATTAACTTTCTTTCTGCACCATCATAATTTTTTTTTCCATCCAAAAATTAATATTTGATTTCTAGATTAGGTCATTTGAAAATTAAAAATGATTTATAAATTTGTTTTTTTCCTTAAAAAATCTGAAAGTTATTTATTTTTTAAAACAAAAGATAATCCGAAAGCTATATTTTCGGGAAAAAATAACTTTTGGATTGTATTTTTTTTTAAATAATCCAGAACGAACAAAATAGAGAAATAAATAATGAACGTGCAGGAAACAATTACGAGGTACAGGAAGAAATTAAATCTGGGCCAAAACAGAGAGTAATTGTCTATTAAACCTAAAAAAGATAAAGAAAAACAAATTCTTCATACACCTCCGTATTTTTCGTTCTGCACCCCATACATATGAAAACTCTTGGAATCGTGCAGTTTGAAAGTAAAAAAAAAAAAAGGATTATAATCTAGAAGTAACTTTTTTTTCTTAAGAAAATACTTCTAATTACAAAAACTAGAAAAAAAAAGGACTTTCAGATAAATTTATAAGAAAAGATTTTTAGATATCTAGAAGTCAAAAGTGATTACTGTATTGTGGAATATGGAAGTAAAAAAATGACTTCTAAATGTAATCCAAAACTAAAAATGACTTTTAGATCATGCAATGTCAAATATAATTTTTTTTTTAACATTCTTCAATTTTTAGAAGTTACTTTTACCTTTTGGATTTTACACATAAGAAATCCTTTAAAAAAAATTTAATCATTTATAACATTCCTATTTAAACATAGGGTTTTCTTAATTAAGTTTTTGTATTGTAAAATTTTTCAATTAAGTCTCTAAATGTGAAAAATTGAATCAATTAAAGGTTTGTCGTTAGACAACGTTAAAATTGAGTGTGCATGGCAGGATGACATGGACCTGGTAGTGTAAGTCAACTAACATGGCAGTGTATGATTAATTAATTGAGTTAAAATTGATTTACAAATTAAATTTTATTGAAATAAAATGATTCAAAAAAGCAATGTTTAAATAAAAAATAGTTAACAACACGTTTTAACTGAATGAAGAACTTTTTAATTATTTGGGAAAATTTGAGAAATTAAGAGGGATTTGAATAAAACCCTTTGGAAGACTGGAATCCAAAATGAAACATGTGGCGAGAACAAAAAGTTTATGATATTTTTGAAATAAAAAAATATTGGAAAAGTGTAGAATATTCTAGAATAAAAAAAAAGGCTTAATATATTCTTTGGTCCTCGTATTTGTGTGAAAATCTCAGTTCGGTCCTCAAATTTTGAACTGTCTCAATTGGGTCATAATTTTTGTAAAAATGCACACATTTTACCCCAACCGTTAACTGATCTCAAACGACGTTAAGTTTAGCGAACGTGGTATGCTGACATGTTGGCTTAATCCCTTATTGGTCCTCGTATTTGTGTGAAAATCTCAGTTCGGTCCTTAAGTGTTGAACTGTCTCAATTGGGTCATAATTTTTGTAAAAATACACACATTTTACCCCAATCGTTAACTGATCTCAAACGACGTTAAGTTTAGCTGACGTGGTAGCCAGAGGACATGCTGATGTGTATTATTTAATTATATGAATTAACTTTTAAAATAAACAGTGTTTCACGTGGCACAATGCCTATTGTTTGGTTTGTTTGAATTAGGGATTTTATTCATCTCTCTGAGAAACAGGGATTTTACATAGATTATCTCGTCGACTCAAAAAATAAAGTCACCGTTAACTGATCTCAAACGACGTTAAGTTTAGCGGACGTGGTATGCTGACATGTTAGCTTAATCCCTTCTTGGTCCTCGTATTTGTGTGAAAATCTCAGTTCGGTCCTTAAGTGTTGAACTGTCTCAATTGGGTCATGATTTTTGTAAAAATACACACATTTTACCCCAATCGTTAACTGATCTCAAACGGCGTTAAGTTTAGCTGACGTGGTAGCCAGAGGACATGCTGACGTGTATTATTTAATTATATGAATTATTTTTTAAAATAAACAGTGTTTCACGTGGCACAATGCCTATTGTTTGGTTTATTTGAATTAGGGATTTTATTCATCTCTCTAAGAAACAGGGATTTTACATAGATTATCTCGTCGGCTCAAAAAATAAAGTCACCGGAAAACTCGCGTAACCAGTGCAATCAGTCTCACAGCCTTTTCTGCAAATGAACCAACTCGGTAACCTATAGGTTCATCACCAGCCTTTAAGCTATTTATTGCACTGATAGCAGAAGACAACTGTTGCACAGTGAGATCAGTTAGCGATTGGGGTAAAATGTGTGCATTTTTTAAATAATTATGACCCAATTGAGACAGTTCAAAACTTGAGGACCGAACTAAGATTTTCACACAAATACGAGGACCAAGAAGGGATTAAGCCAACACATCAGCATACCACGTCAGCTAAACTTAACGTCGTTTGAGATCAGTTAACAGTTGGGGTAAAATGTGTGCATTTTTACAAAAATTATGACCCAATTGTGACAGTTCAAAACTTGAGGATCGAACTGAGATTTTCACACAAATACAAGAAACAAGGGAGATATTAAGCCTAAAAAAAAATACTGAAAGATATTAGAGGACTTGGGGTGGTAGAGAAAGTGACACCCAAGTACTAAAAAGTAAAAAGTAGATAAGGGGAAATAGCCACGAATATAACTTGTAGTGTAGATTCAGATTCGGCCCATATTAATGGGCTTGGCCCACAGATTAGCCCAACAAGTGAGAAGATTGGCGCGAAAGTTTTCCCGCCAAACGGAGTTACCCTACAAAACAGCGGTTTGCAAGAATAAATTTACAAAGGAAAATAAGAGAAGAATCAACAACTGTGTAGAGTGGGAGAGAAAGAAGCATGGAACCAGGAAACCCTTCGTCGCCGGATCCCGAATCCCCAACCTCTCCTTCCGTTGGTTTCAACACCGACCAGATTCCTCACACCCACACCAGCCGAGCCTCCGAGGACGACGAGGCTTCCGTTGACCCCGACATCGTACGTGATGATCTAGAGGAACAACCCGAGGAAGAGGAAGATGGAGAGGATCTCTTCAACGACAATTTCATGGAGTCAGTCTCTTTCTTTTTATTTTTTCCTTCCACAACGTTATTCTTTTTTGTACTTACAACTTTTCGCTGCTTGGGTGAATGAACAGTGACTATCGGAGAATGGATGAGGCTGACCAGTTCGAAGCTTTCGGGCTGGACAACTCCTTTGAAGACGACAGAGACTTTGATCAAATGATGGAGGATCGAAGGGCTGCGGAGATGGAAATGGACGCACGTGAGGGTCGCACTACGAATCGCAACAAGCTTCCTCAGCTTCTCCACGACCAAGGTAAATTGCTTGTAATTGGATGAAAATTGTTTCTTTGCTATACATCAAAGAGTTGAAATGTCGCAAGTTGATTTTATGAATTGAATTTAAGCTAGATTGTTATAAATGGGGCTAAAACAAATTTCTTACAATGAAATAGTCCAAAGCAACCCATTGCTCCCCAAAATACATTTTCAACATGCCATAGGGAGAAAAGAAAACTGATGTTTTTTTTTACATCAAGAAGACTAATTGTATTACGCGTGAAATGGATATTCGTTTGGATGAGCAAGAGATTGAATATCAGTCTCGATCAAGCATGGGTTCCTGGTTGATAAACATACGATGCAAATGAATTTCCACTTATTATTGGTCTATTTCACAAACTTTATAAACTGAGGGACTAAATTAACCGTTATCTATTAGCCTTCTTAACTGTTTATTGTTAGCTGTAGAAAATATATGGTGTTGATTAGTGATTTCTATTTCAGATACGGATGATGACAGTCACAGGCCTTCTAAAAGGGCTCGAGCTGATTTCAGAGCTTCTTTACCGAGTGATGATGAACTGCAAAGTTCACCTGGAAGGTCACGAGGGCACTCAAGGGAGGATGCCCATATGACTGATCAAACCGAGGACGATCGAGATGATGTACTGTTTACTTTGAGATTTTTTTTCTTTCATTAATATTCCGGAGTTTCGCACCATTGATTTATTTTACAATTAACCTGGGTACATGGAATGTAGGATGAATTTGATGACGGGTATGAGATGTATCAAGTTCAAGGAACACTCAGGGAGTGGGTTACAAGAGATGAAGTGCGCCGCTTCATAGCCAGGAAATTCAAGGACTTCTTACTTACGTATGTTAATCCGAAGAATGAACACCGGGACAAGGAATATGTGTGGTTGATAAATGATATGGTGTCAGGTAATATATTTTCTACAGTGTTTATGTATTGTACTTGGGTTAGCGAGATATGTCATTTTTACATGAGTTTAGTCATCGTTTCTATTATGCAGCTAGTAAGTGCAGTTTGGAGATTGATTATAAACAATTTATCTATGTTCATCCCAACATCGCTATTTGGCTGGCTGATGCGCCTCAGTCTGTCTTAGAAGTAATGGAAGATGTTACCAAGAGCGTTGTCTTTGATTTGCACCCAAATTACAGAAATATACACCAAAAGATTTACGTACGCATTACCAACTTGCCAGTTTACGATCAGATTCGAAATATAAGGTAGCATAAAAAATAAACTGACGTTTTACTTCATTCTCATATATTTTTTTTCACTTGGAAAAACTTTGAATTGGCTTCGATGGAGCAGACAAATCCACCTGAATACAATGATCCGAATTGGGGGAGTAGTAACTAGGCGCTCCGGAGTTTTTCCCCAGTTGCAGCAGGTGAAGTATGACTGTAACAAATGTGGGGCAATTTTGGGGCCCTTTTTCCAGAATTCCTATTCAGAGGTGAAAGTTGGATCCTGTCCTGAGTGCCAATCAAAAGGACCCTTCACTGTCAACGTTGAACAGGTACATACTTTCTGTATCCAAATTAGGAAAAGGATGAGAGTGAGGATGTCTAAATTAAATCTTTGAATGCTCATATCCTGCGGAATACTGATCTTCATTTCGATTGGACCAAATGGTTACTAGATGGTTAACCCCTGATATGTTGCAAAATAATTTCACGTTCGTTAAATTTGAAAGACAAGAGGATAAATAAGCTTATTTTTCCTTTTCGCGCTTGTTGTAGACAATTTATAGGAACTTTCAGAAGCTTACACTCCAAGAAAGTCCAGGAATAGTTCCTGCAGGTCGACTTCCAAGATACAAGGAAGTGATATTATTGAATGATCTTATTGACTGCGCTCGGCCTGGCGAAGAGATTGTATCATCTTTTACCTGGACTCTGCTTATTCTGGTCTTGGTTGTTATAGGATGATTCTTATAAATTTTTTTGTGCTGTGTTTCTTCAGGAGGTCACTGGTGTTTATACCAATAATTTTGACTTATCCCTAAACACAAAAAATGGGTTTCCAGTATTTGCCACTGTTGTTGAGGCAAATTATGTTACAAAAAAGCAAGACCTGTTTTCTGCTTACAAACTTACACAGGAAGACATAGCAGACATTGAAAATTTGGCCAAAGACCCTCGAATCGGAGAAAGGGTATGTACCTGAGAGAGATTATTTGTTTGTGCCTCTTTTTCAGTTGGAATATTGTTCCATAATGTGTCGCCAATTGATTTAATTTCAGATTATGAAGTCCATTGCTCCATCAATCTATGGTCACGATGACATAAAAACTGCAATCGCTTTAGCTATGTTTGGAGGTCAAGAAAAAAATGTTGAAGGAAAGCATCGGCTTCGAGGAGACATAAATGTTCTTCTTCTGGGTGATCCAGGAACAGCGAAGTCTCAATTTCTCAAGTATAATTTATCAAGTTTATTTGGTTGATGTCTTTCTACTGGTAACTGTGTTCAATAAATTAACGTTTCAAAATATACTTCAAGGTACGTTGAAAAAACTGGACAGAGAGCTGTTTACACTACTGGCAAAGGGGCTTCAGCTGTGGGTCTCACAGCTGCTGTTCACAGGGATCCAATCACACGGGAGTGGACTCTTGAGGGAGGAGCCCTTGTTCTAGCCGACAGAGGAATTTGTCTTATTGACGAGTTTGACAAAATGAATGACCAAGATAGGTTAGGAAATAGTCTCTTACAATTGCTTGAAATTTTTTAATTTCATTATTAATCTGCACCCTCACGAACTATCCTTGACAGACTAAGTTATGTATTTGTTACCAGGGTGAGTATCCATGAAGCCATGGAGCAGCAGAGTATTAGCATATCAAAAGCTGGAATTGTTACATCTCTTCAGGCACGCTGTTCTGTAATTGCTGCAGCGAATCCTGTTGGAGGAAGGTAAGCAAATATTTTATGGTTGCTTCCACCTGGCTCAGAGTTTGTGCTGTTCATCAGGCTAATGTTCCAACTTCTATCTCATACTGTTTGAAAGATATTGGATGTACTACGAGTATTGCAAGGTTCTGTTCCATTTTTCAAGTATCTAAACATAGTATTAACTTTTGCTTTTTTTCATTTGCAGATATGATTCCTCGAAAACATTCTCTCAGAATGTTGAATTGACAGATCCTATTATTTCTCGTTTTGATGTCCTCTGCGTTGTGAAGGTTATATTTAAATTCACTGCTTCTTTCTCTACCTCCTCGTTTGAACGTATTTATTGAGGGCGTTCTTCATTTTACAGGATGTTGTTGATCCCGTCACTGATGAAATGCTTGCAACTTTTGTCGTCGACAGTCACTTCAAGTCACAACCCAAGGGTGCTAACCAAGGTGATAAGTCCTTTAGTGAGTCCCAAGATGTCAACGCATCCGCTGTGCCAGCTGATCCAGAGGTCTTTCCCAAGAACCTGCCTGTGTTTTGTATCTTTAAGGGAAACTTCAATATGACTTCTGTGTCTTGACTTTTGAGAGTTATTTGGCTTTCTTGCAGATACTTTCTCAAGAACTACTGAAGAAGTACATTACATATGCGAAGTTGAATATTTTTCCAAGGTTACAGGATGCGGATATGGATAAACTGTCTCATGTATATGCGGAATTGCGGAGGGAATCTTCTGTAATACCCTGTCTTAAACTGTTTTTCCAACCTAGATTGTAGCTGTTGTTTGTATTCTATTCGTTGACATGCTTCTCTTGTTTTCTTGTATAGCACGGACAAGGAGTCCCTATCGCCGTAAGGCACATCGAATCCATGATACGGATGTCTGAAGCTCACGCCAGAATGCATCTCAGACAACATGTTACACAAGAGGATGTGGACATGGCAATTCGTGTTCTACTTGAATCATTCATTTCCACACAGAAGTTTGGGGTTCAGAAGGCTCTTCAAAAGGTATAAAGAAATATTCTGAATCTACTTTGGAATTGTCCTAAATCCTTATATTCCGTGGCATCATATTTTGTTACGAATGAATTTTCAACTTTTAGCCTTTTCTTTTATATTCGTACTAGTACCAATTTGCAATTATTTTTCAATTTGAAATGAATTGAATTTGTACTGAACAAATATAACCTTGAGCCCTCCCCTTAAAGAATGTGTTTGCTTTTCCCCAGAGCTTTAGAAAGTACATGACTTTCAAGAAGGACTATAATGAACTGCTGCTTTATATTCTGCGCGAGCTTGTAAAGAATGCTCTGCATTTCGAAGAAATTGTCACCGGGTCTACTTCAGGGTTAACTTACGTAGATGTTAAAGTAGATGATCTGTACAATAAGGTAAAGAAAATTTGTCCTTTGAGTATTGTTACCAACGGCAGTAATCAATGATTTGACTTTATTTGACATTGCGCAGGCTCAAGAGCATGACATCTACGATCTCAAACCATTCTTCAATAGCAGCCAGTTTTCAAGGGCCAATTTTGTGTTGGATGAAGAACGGAAAGTGATCAGGCATCGCCTTGTTTGAATATTTGATCATTTTTAACCATTGAATGAGCAGTAACTTGTGCAATGTTAACTCGCCGTTATAATCACTGGTGTTGCTAAAAGCTTTATAGTTAAAGATTATTTAACTGTTGTTAGTTGGGTGAGGTCAATTCCCAATACCAAACCGCCAAGACCGGCGAGAAGAAGGGCAGTCATTACTCTTCATACGCCGCTCACTGCACAAATTTATAATTTCAATCCATCTCATCATTTTCAAACCTCTATTTTCCATTTCGATACATTTAAATTTCTTATTCTTTATAATGTTCAGAAATGCTCTCCATTCCCTTTAGCCAGTGAATGTTACATTTGACTCTTTATTTGTATTTCTTCCAAACAACACAATAAAGGGCCAAATAAAAATAAGTATTTCTCATCAAAACACTTCACTTTTCACTTGGGAAAGGAACCTCTTTATTAAAAAATAAAATATTTTAATGTTTGAGATGAAAACTAATTACAATGAATATATATTTAATTCTTTTGAACTTGAGAAACAAATGCAACCATTAAAAAAGGTTCCTCGGTAGTATATTGTGCAGGCAAACAGTTGTTGAAATGTTTGTAAAAGGTACAGACTTTAATAAAATAGACAGAAAACAGCACGTGCTTCAGACAAGCTTGGACTCGGTTAACATTTAAAATAGAAAACAAAGAAGAAGAAGAAGAATAAGCTAAAGAGAAAAAGATGAAGTAAAGAAGAGCAACCTTTTACACACTTGGGCAGATTTGAGATTCCCGGCATGAGGAGTGACCAAAGTTAGATAACAATAACAATAACAAACAGTGGATTTTTTTTTTTCTTAAATTTTTTATTTCTTAGTTTTAAGTAAAAATTAAAATTATTTTTTTAAAATTTGTGTAAATTTGTTTTCATTAAATTTATTTAAGGTTTTTAAATGTATTTATTAATTAATATGAAAAATATATATTAAATGATGTAACTCACTCAAATATATTATGAATAATATATTTAAAATGTTAAATAAATTTAACAAAATTTAATTAAAAAAAATTAAATTTATATATCTTTAAAATTGAATAAATAAATTATATCAAAATTTTGAAGATAAACTAATTTTAAATTTCATTTAAAATTAATGAATCAAAATATATTTATTTATTTTCATCTGAAAGAATAAATTTTCAACGACACTTCCAAACTTTTTTTAAGTTATGCTTTGTGTTACTTCAACAATTGATTTTATTTTTAATTTTTTAATTTTTTATTCATAAAACAATAACTAGAGTAAATAATTAGATGGCTTAATGTGGGATGGATATTTGTCAAGTTTTAAGAAATACCATTCTATCGTAACTTTAAAATATATTGATTTTAATGTATTAAAAATTATAATATATTTTAAAATATCAATCAATATATATATATATATATATATATATATATATTGTGTGACATCCCATAAATTATATGGTACAATATAATATAACAGGATATTATCATTATAATATGACAGAGCAGTATGAAGATATATTTAGAAATTATAATCAGTACAGTCATCCAAAATGAGCTGTAAACTTAAAACTTTACATACAAAGGAAGTCTCTCNTAATAGTATAAAAATGTCTAACATAAAACCTGGAAAAGTAAATACTACAACAGGATTATAAAGTCTCTCAAAATATATATAGATCTAAGGACAGTAATCAGAAACTAAGTAAATACAAATAAACTAAAACGTTCCTCAAAATATAGTAAAGGGATCTAATAAAAAGGGTCCTAAGAGGTAGTGGTTGGATCCTCTGTCTCCAAAGCTTGCTTTAGGGAAACATCCTTTGACTCTGCTCACATCCAAAGGATTGGATGATCATCGCAAGGGGGAGGGCAAGCACATACAACAAACACAATGCAAGGGTAAGCTAGTATAAAAAAGCATGTTATAAATCAAGTATATCAAGCATGTAATGACAATAATACAACACAAACTATAACTGAATGCATTTTATTGATACCAAGGACAGACCACGTGATTTGATTGTCCGGACTAGTATGAAATGTCGAGTTCCAGGGGTTTGTGCACTTGTGGTGGCCCTACTGCTTTGCAAAGCCATTGCCGAGGGGTTTCACCCGACCACACACAAGTGTAAGTCCAACCAAACTCATCTTGGCCCATATAAAATGGAGACACCCAAGACTAGGACCTCCTCCTATTCTCACCACATAACTCATCACTCTCTAATTGAGCATGGATGGTCATTAGAATGTCAAGGTAAACCCCATCCTGAACTCCGACCATTCATACGGTCAATCACAACAACTACAGGGCACCACCATGTAACCTCCCTTGAGGATCATGGAATTACGTCCAATAACCATACTTTTAAATTTTGACACACCACTCATGATTTTCAACGTTCATACACTTGTACATAATTATACACTGTTATTTGAATCTATACAAGATAATATATAATTCATACATACTCCAACATTACATACTTTTGCAGAAAGACCACTTATTAACACAAATTTCTTTATAACCTTTAATTACCAATACTTAAGTAATTCAAATGGCTTGGAGACCCTTACCAATGGATCCGGAAGGGTCAAAAACCCCCAGAACGACCTAAAGAACGTCCACCCAAAACGTCAAAAACATAAAAATACTCATCCTGTCGCAGAAAATTCGCTGAGCGAAAATCCTGCTGTTCGCTGAGCGAATTTCTGCTGGAAAACCCAATTAATTTTGGGTTCTCGTTGTGCGAGAACCCTCGCTCAGCGATTCTGCACTTCTGCAGATTCCCAATTCTGCAGATTTGCAGAACTCAACCCTTCCTATTTTGTTTTAGGCACTTAGATGAACTTCCAATGATCTTAACTCGACCTATATGATGATTGAAACTTGCTCATGTGGTCCTAACCCTTCCTAATACAATTTCTTAACTGTTATGCATTAATTCCCTTCCTAAAACTTCAATTTCATGAACTAANNAAGCTAAATCTAATTTTACTAATTACAAGTCACTTTGAACCAGTTAATCTGTCCCTATAAGTCATATATGACTTACCTAATTGTACTAAACTGACCAAAACAACATACAATCACAGAGTCAAATTCTTNCTACTCTAGTTCCTTAAATTTAGCCTAAATTGTCTAATTCACCTAGCTTTCTACCTATGAATGCATACAACATAATTTAACTCATTCCATCAATTCCAATTCAACATTTTTTTATCATATAAAACCAGATCATAAGTAATCACTTTCAAGATTAAATCCATAAATCAACAGTACAATGCCTCATACCCTCGTTTCACCCAAATTCATCCTAAGACAGTATAATTGATCAAGAACTTTCATGTTACCACTGTTTCACAGATTTCAAACAACATTTATAGCACATGCAGATTCAAATGGATAAGACAAAACATGAATTTCTAGCTTCCCTTACCTGGACAATTTAACTCTTCAACCTCTGAACAGGATCAACAACACTTGAGACGCAAATGAGAGTTTTTCTAAGATTACCTAAAATCAAGAAAATTAGAGGTAGAAGAGGGTTTTAGAACCCATTATGAGCTATAAATTTGGGGAAAACAACAAATTGAGCTACATGCAACAAAGTTGTTTACATGATCACAGCTCAGAGATGAAAGAAAGGAAGAGGAATGCTTACCAGATGGAAGTACCACATTGTTTGGTGGAATTCAAAACTCACAACACCAGGATTTTCTCAAGCTCCTCCTCATTTTGAAAGAAATGATTCTGTGAGGAAAGTCTAGAGAGATTGGAAAAATTGAAGAACAAGATTTTCAGAGAGAGAGCCTGTTTAAGAAAATGGGTTCTTACATATTGAAACAAATTATTAGCATAACTTATATATTGGTTTATAAATGAACTATTTTTGGACTTTTTTTTTGTGTGTGTGGTGTGGAAAATGGTAATTAGATTTGAGTGTTTATCATTAATTTAGTATGTTATTCTGTTTCGTCATCAATTATTTGTGATAAAATTATTTTTTTATTTTTCTTTCTATTCTTTTTTTATAGCTTTGAAATTTGAAATGAAAAAGTTTCTATATCTTAAATGGGGAAGATATAAATAACAACGATCAGATAAAAAATATATTAAAATATTTTAAAAGAATATTATAATACATATAATATAATATAAATAAATATAAATTAATTATAATTTTAATTAAATTTAAATTAATAAAATATAAATTATATTTTAATTTTAATTTTTATTGAATATTATGATACTTAAATTTAACTTATTTATAAATAAATATTAAAATATTTTTTATTCATTATTTATAAATAATAAATACTCACAAATATTAATATCTTTTTAAAAAATAGATAATCATGCATTAAGATTAAAAATGAATTAGGATGCGATATATATTTTGTTCATGTGATAAATGTATAAGAATGTTTTTTATATATCCTCCAATATAAAAGTATAATTTCCAATTATACAGTTTAAACTGAATTTCTATTTTATAAAAATAATAATTTTTGAACTCAGAAATAGGATGGCACGAAATCTAGCTGGCAAAACAAAGAAAATGACAAGACACAACAGTGCTTGTAGGCATTGATGTTTACTGTTAAATAAATGTCAGAAATGAGACTTTGTATTTAATGTCTTTGTCGATACCCAATCAGTACATAGTGCAACACTTCATATTCCCAAAGTACTTTTGGAACGTGGCATATGTCCTTTCTCACCCTCAAAAAATACCCACAAATAACTCAAGCTATTAATAAAACTTTAAATTTATTCCTCGTATCTATTTTAAATCATTTATTGTTTCTCTTAAAATATAAATAAATAAATAATATTATCTGTCATAAATCTCAAATATAATTTATAAATGAAGGTATTAATTTATTATAACTTGAAATTATTATATAAATCATGAGTTTAAAACAATTCCTACTTTAATCAGAATAACTATTTCATTTTATACGTAGAAAATATATTTTTTGGTAAATTATTAAAATATTAACAAATAAATTTTACTTTTTTACAAAGAAAAGATTTTCAAGTCAGAATACTATACATTTCAGTATAATCTAAAATTACACTATAATTATTCATAATGTATTTTTTATTTCATGTTTATAATATAAATTACATTGATTTTAATTATTTATTTATTTGACAAATATTTCTCAAGACTCTTTTTAAAAAATATAACAACTATACGTTTTGTATCTAGGGAGCATATTTTTAGTAGTAATTTATTAAATTATTAATAAGAAATAAATTTAAATTTTACAGATAGTAAAGCCAAAGTTAATTACAAAACAATGTTTATTAGGCTCCATTATTATTTCCACCGTATATTTAAAATAGAATAATTATTTAAAATTATATATAGAGAATCTATTTTTAGTTATTTATTACCGGTCCAAATTTTGGTAAGGAGAGGAAAGTCAAATGAAAGTACCATAAATAAAACAGTACTGTCTAAATAATTATTTTCTTCATCCTTACTTTTGAAAGGATTTTGTTTGTCTATTATCGTTTACAAAATTTGAAATAATGTATATATATTTAGGCAGATGCTATATATTTACTTTTTAAACTATTAATTAATGTTGAAATATTTTATATTTATTGATTTTTGCTACAATCTCTTAATAGAAAAAGAGAAAAAGGCGATTCCATATATACGTCCTTTTCAATTAACTTGCATTCCATTTCCTACTACTTTTCTATTGTGCCAATAGACAATATAGAAAAAAAAAACATATTTATACGGAACGAATAAAAAGTAAGTTAGAATAAAGAAAGCCAGGAATTTTTTTTTATGAGAAAAGGATACAAAAAACCTTGTCTTTAATTATATATATATTTATAATAAAATAACATTAATATTTTAATTATATTTATTTTATATTAAAATAACATTAATAGTTATATTGACTCCATATGCAATAGTACACATGCAACACTGCTGGCAACACAAATAAAGTTATAGAAAATTATGAACAGAAACCCAGGAAAAATGTGAAATGGCCTTTAGCAAAACTTTTATTTTGTATTCATTCGTTCGCACAATTTCACGAACATGTTCTCGGTTAAACAAATCAATCAATTAGCCGCGGCCGAATCAAGAGCTAATATACGAAGCAAACCATCGAACGTCACGCCGCCATTCTTGTCGCCGCCGCCGAGGCGTATCATCGCGTTGATGTCTTCGTCGGTGGCCGGAAAACCCGCCCAGGCCATATACGTCTTGAGGTCGTGGTGGCTGAGCTTGCCGTCGCCGTCCTTGTCCATGACCCTGAATACGTCCTCCATGGCTCCACTACCCACGGGTATTGTCTCCGCGTTTCCCGTCACCACGCGCTCGAACTCGTCGTACTCCACGAACCCGTCCTTGTTCGTGTCGGCCACCGTCATCATTGCCCCAATCAACTCATCTCCGCCGCTGACTCCGCCATGAACGCCGGCGTAGAAGGCACGGAGGTCGTCCCGACTTATTTTGCCGTCGCGATCGGCGTCGAGGACTTCGAATGCGGGGCGGAAATCGGCGGCAGCGGCGTGGGGGCTGAGGAGGCGACCAGAAGGGCACATGGTTTGTTGTGTGGTGTTGGGACGACGAATGGAGGAACAGGAATTTGTGTGTGTGGTGGTTGTTGAGAGAGAAGAAAGGAGATCTTGTGTTTAAATAGACGATACTCCCACATTTTAGGCATCACGGGGCTTGTGCTGCAAGCTTATTTGACCTCATTCTCTGACTATGTTACGTATGTGCTGACGTCATTGCCCTTTCTATTTTCTTTTCCAATTCCATTTCTAGAACTTTCATCGACATTACGCAGAAAGACCTAAAAGAGAACCGGTATTAAATAATGATTTAAAAAATAAGTTAAAATTTCAATTATTTAAATATATTTTTGGCCAAATGTTATCACTTTTTTTAAGCTTAAATATGTTAACGTGATAATAGGAGGAAATCAGTCTTCAGGAAAGTTTCTCCAATCCCGACCTTGACCTTCGTTTTTTTCATTCATCTATTTTTTTAATTAATCTTTACTTTTTAAATAATGTAAGACTGTTAAATCCATAATAAAAACAATAAGAAAGAAGGATATGATATTGAAGGATAAGAACCTCGTCTTCACCCGTATATATGTTAAACCTAACACAAAGTGATATTGAAGGATTGAAACAAGCTATGCAATAATTCCAATTAAATTTAAACTACTTATTCCTAAAAAATTTATAGCAAAAATTATTACTTTAAAATAATCTCAAGTAATTTTATGTTTTTTTCGTTTTTCTTATTATTTTTATTTTTATACACTTTTATACTAATAACATAATAAACACACTCATTAATAAATTATTAAATTTGTGACATTGGTTACTCATTTTGTAGTTTTTTTTTGTCATTAGTGTTTTGAAACTAAATTACTTTATATCTGTGATGTAAGATGATAATTGACATTATTATATTATTATAATATTATTATAAACGCTAAGCATTTGTAAAATTAAATGTTTAACTACATTCAACCATTTAGAAGCTAAAATACTTTCAGATAAGTTAATGTTTGACACTGTGTATAATACCATTCAACATTATATCAGTTGATAACAAAAACATTTTTGTGATTTTATATAAACTTGAACTAGGTGAATTGTTCAGGTTGGTATTTTTTATTGATGAGTTGGTTTAAAATAATTTTTACCTATTAAAACTTGTATCAATTTATTCAATTGTTCACATTTTAAGTTTTCATAGTTTTGCGAACCTAAATAATAATTAAATAAAAAACAATCATCTAAACCATATAATCATGATTGAGATATGTTACTAGGAATACTTATTAACAAAATATTATATATGACGATTCTAAAAAAACATACAAGAAATTTTTATATGCAAAGAAACAACTTAAACAACAAAATAAAAAATAAAATTAAAAGTTAACTTACTTAAATTGAAAAAATCAATTTGTTAAAAATAAATAGCTCGTTACAATTATTATTTTAATAGTCTCTTATCTTCAAATAAATATATTAAAGATTTGAAAATCTAAAAAAAATAAAAAATAAAAATTGAAAAAAGAATTTTAAGAAAATACATGTTTATAAAAATTTTATTTATATTTTAAATTTTTTAATATTAAAACAATAGAGTTTTATATTTTTAATATAGTATTATTTTTAAAAATAATTTTTTAAATTCTTAAAAAATTAATATAAAATTTAATATATAAATTAATATTTTAAATCTATAATGGAATTATAGTCAATTTTAACACTTTAATTGTTGTCACTCTAATGTAATTCAGTTCACTTTTATGTTTTTACTTTTATATTGCAATTTAATCAGAATTTTCAGTTTTTAATTAATTTTTTTATTATACTTTTTTTTACTTGAAATTGATAAGTAGAAAAGTATTGTACCTTATCGATAAGTAATAATTTAAACATATTTCAATATATATTTTAATTTATAAAATAATAACTTCATAATTAATCATCTATCAACTTTAATTAAATTCATTATATAGTTTCAATTTTTTTCTTTAATCTCAATTTAAAAAGCATTAATAATCACTTTGCGGTGATTTGATAATTCATGTATATCCAAATGTAAATTGCCTTAAACACATAAAATGTCCAAATGTAGTTTGGGCATAATTTTCGTTGCAATGTATTAAATTTTGCACGTAATAGTAAGTGAAATGATATTATAATCTATTTTTACGTTCATTTGATACACAGTAGAAAAGTAAAAGAATTATAAAAATGTAAACTTTTATTTTTTTTAAAAGTGAAAAATAAAAAAATAATATCATGAATATAAATTTTTTAGGCATATGAAATAATTAATTTTCTATTAATAATTCTAACGTTTTAATATTTTCTTTTGCTGTGTAAAAAGAACGCCTTGAAACGAGTTGTTAAAACGTGTAGATGGTAGACGTGGAAAATCCGTAACTAGTCCATAACGTCACATGGTTTGTGCTTCTACTTTTTTTTTTTTTGTCGGTTTTCTCTTAATGCGTTTATTGTTTGAATTGAATACGTCTTTTACACACTCTTTGATTTATTCAAACACTACTGATGCCGACTTAAGGAAAGAGAAAGTTGAAAATTTTGTATGACAAAAAAGGTATTTAATCAAAATTTTGTTAATATAATTAATTATAACATAATTGTAATTATGTCAATAACTATGCTATCATTATATTTTATTATATTAGGATAAACGAATGACTAAAATAAAATATTAAAATAATTTATAATATAAATAATTTAAATAAAATATTAAACAATAAATAAAATAATTTTAATTAATTTAATTTTGTCATGTTTTATGAAGCAATTTATTTTAATTTATTATTATTTGAAATATATCCATTAATAGTCAATGATAGTTTTTATTTTAAATATATGTTAACTTCAATATATATTTGAAAACTATTTATATATTAAATATATAAAAACTTAATATTATTGTACCAATCACACATATAACTTAAATTTTCTAATTATGTTTATTTTTTTTCCTAATTCAATCCATCTTATTTTTCACTTTCTTTCGTTATCACCATGACTGAAATCAATTATAAATAATATTAGACATAGGATGAAATACTTTCGAGGTTTAATATATTAACGTAAATTAAAAAACTATATTTTCCTTGTTAAATGACATTTTACATTAAATAACATTTAATAATACAAATTTATAATGATTATTTTCTTAATTTAAACTTCATATGTCTATAAATATAATTTATGTACATCATTAATTGTTTAATTATTTGTTTTACAAACACATCATACCACTTAATAGGTGACTCTAGATAGTTTAATGTGAATCAAGATGGGAATAAGTCATCATTTCTCTTTATTATTGATTCAATCCATTTTTCTCTTTTTTTTTTTTTTGAGATTAGGAAGTGGAGTATGATGCTAATTTATTTATATGTGTATTAAATTAGATGGTTCGTGGAACGAGTTGATAAAATTTTGATGGGATTATGTTAAATTGAAATATGTTTGTGATGAGATTATTTATCTTCCTACCAAAACTTAACTGAACACAAAATCTTAGAATATTGTGGATGATAGCAAAAAATTATAATTATGAAATAAAGTCTAAATTATCCAATGGATTATTAAATAAATTATTAAGTTGGGGTGGAAAAGAAATCCACGGCCCGACCAAAGTTTGATTTGTTTTTTATAATTAATTTTGTTTTAAATAATTAGATCCTGTTTAAATATCTCTAACATATATAAATTATTGTGGGCCAGAATAAAAATGGGCCAGCCCATTCAAACTTTAGGCTTGTAGGATGAAAGGGCTTGAGGGTTTCATCCTCCACCTCCAAGTGCTTCATCCTGCACCTCCAATTTTTTAACAATGACTAAATTATCCCTAATTAAGAATATTTTAATATTTATTTAGAAAGAGTAAAAATAGTCAAAGATGTCAGTGCATATATATTATTGGCACGCTTATATTTGTCTATTTATCTCTCACATCTCAAAATACTTCTAGAATCTCATTCCTATTTTTTTTCTTGGTAGTGTCTTCATTCTCCCTCTCTATTTGAATAAATTTTATTTATTTTAAATGAAATAATATTAACTATTTTAAATTCTCTGTTTTAGTAATTTTAATTTTTTTAATTATTTTAAGTTTTTTGTTATAGTTTTTCTAAATATTCTGTTATTATAAATTTAAATTTTGTTTTATTTTTTTAAATATTATGTTATTATAATTTTAAATTTTTTGTTTTAATTTTTTTAAACGTTCTCATATAATTATTTAAAAAATGTAGTTTTAATTTTTTTAATTTATACTTATTTCATTTTTATTTTAATAAATTGTTATATTTGAATTAATTATTTANTTATATAAAGATTTAAATTAACTTTATTTTTTGAATTCACCTTAGTTTGTATATATTTT